>NC_066542.1:10449662-10604662 GCF_024679095.1 Eriocheir sinensis | reverse complement strand
TCAGACTCCTCCGCCTCTCACATCAACTATTCCCAAAAGCCGAAAAGGAGACTGACTAGGTTCTCGTGAGTGTTTTTTCCACCTTCATGGTACAGAAGCTTCGGCAAACAACCACCGGGATCATACAACTACTCATGGGAATGCCCACAACTCTTCCGAAAGCCTTGTCTAATAGGTGAGCTTGGGCCCCGAAATAAAAAATATGGCGGTATTTCACAGGCACGAGGCGGACCCGGTTGTGTTAGTGGAGGCGTCTGCAGCGTGTGGCAAAATGTTGTGTGCGGATAACTCCTTTTCGGCCTTTGGAAATAGTTGTTGTGAAGGATCGAAGCGTCTGACAATACCGGACTTATACCCTTCTTATGAGCGCCTTCCCTCCACGGCAAAAACGCGGCCCTCACACTCTCTCTTTAAACTGGTGTCCGGATCCCACTTCTGACTTCCATCTGAGCTCTTCCTTGCCCTTCCTCGTTGCAATTACACCACACAGTACGCGTTTCCACCCCTCGCCCGCCGCTAAAAACCCATAACCAGCGTCTTGGGCAGGGAAATGAAGTGAGAGTAAGAAATAATAGAAACAGGAAGCATTGAGTCTGCATGTGTTCCCTTTCCGCCGCATCCCTTGGCACACTTCTTAAAAAACAATGACACGTGTCTTGGTCAGTAATGCGGATGCTGGCGGGAGCGATGATGCGGTCACTTCCCTAGACATTACGCGATACTTGTTTCTCCCGATGACCAGGATGCAGAGAGGGGGCTATTCGGGGCTACGATGGAGGGGGGATCGTGGAAGGAAGGGGGAAGGGTAAGAGGGAATGAAGGGGGAAAGGAGGGACAGATGGAGGAAGGAAGATGGGGGAAGGGATGATTTTTTTTTTTTTTTTTTTTTTTTTTTTATCGGGAGGGGGGAGTCAGGCAGGAGAGGAGGGAAGGGATAGGAGGGTAGTCGCACACCGTAGCGCCCTAAAGTACAGAGAGGGGACCAGGTAGCCTCACACGGGTGGGATGCTGGTTCAGAATGTGTCTCTACTTACGCATGACGTCAGTAAGAAGACCGATAGAGTAGAGGGTGTGATTAAGAGAGAGGTCAATCGTTCAAGCGCTGCCTACCTACCAATACGTGCCTCAGAACTGCTCTCTCCACTCTTTACTCTCTGCACTTGTTTTGTATGCAGCATCAAGACATCTTTCGAAAATTGACCTCTCTTCTGACCTCTCATAATTTTTTCATTTGTTAAAGCAGCGTCAGGCGAGTTTTTGTTTGTTGTTTGTAGTTTTGTTTTGCTCTTTTGCCCTTGCTGTAAAAAAAAAAAAAGCCATACACGTTTTCTTTCTCTTTATCAAGACATCTTTCGAAAATTGACCTCTCTTCTGACCTCTCTTTTTTTTCTTTTGGTGGAGCGGCGTCTAGCGAGCTTTTGTTTGCTGTTTGTACTTTTGTTTCGCCTTTTGCCCTTGAGCTGCCTCCCTCGCTGTAAAAATTAAGTGATATTCGGTTTTTTCTTTCCTTTTCGATATTAATTTTGTTGACGTAATTCGATTCCCGCGGGTATAGTGGTCTGAATCTACCCGTTTTACCGCTGTGTCTTGGGAGGAACAACCACAGTGGGATACTCGTTAACAGGCATGTAGAGGGAGTGCGGACGAGCCATGTCAGCGCTCTATGACGGCAAACACGTAACCTCTTCGGACTCTTTACAGGAGCAGCGAGTAGCGGGCTTTTTTATTGTTTCCTTTTTTGTGTGTGCCCTTGTGCTGTCTCCTTTACTGTAAAAAAATTAAAAAAATAAAAACAAGCACGACAGCGAGAACATTTTGAAGCCTCATATGCAAAGACCACTACGAGAAAGGAAGGACTATGGTGGCGTTCTGTGTGTTGGCAGGGATCTGTATCTTGCCTCCTTCTACGTCGATAAGAAGGGTCCTGCTCTCTCCTCCGCCTCACTGCCAGCCTTTTTCCGCACCATTTCCCTTCAAAGCCTCCGCCGGCCATGGCTTCAGGAGGCTCAGTGCACGCTCGGTGACCTACAGCCCCCCCCGGTGTATATATGAGACCTCGATGATTGCTCCCCCTCCTCCATCACGCACTACCTGAAGAAGGCGATGCTGTGTGTTTCTCCTTCAGGATTCATACGAAGGGTTTGGTTATGTGTGTGTGCATCGCCTCGCCATATCCTGATATAATATTAAAGTCTATGTATTCTCCTCTTAGCTCGCTTTAACCCGTCCGCTGCGATTGGCACGGATTCGGCTTTCACTGGTAGCCTGGTCACATATAGTCCCAGGTCCTTCTCTGCCTCTGTGGTGGATAGTGGAGTGTTTCTCATGTGGTATTGGTATGCTGGATAAACTCTCCCATGGCGCAGGACTTTACTTTTTTCCTCATTGAATTGTAGCAGCCACTTTTTGCTCCATTCCTGTAGCTTGGTATGTCTTCTTGTAGGAAATCCGCGGTCAAGGGGTTAACACGACACCAGTAATACCAACTCCACCTCAGACACTTCGCACTCCTTCACTTCACCTAACCTAATGAGTCTGGATACGGGCAGCTGTTGCATGCCACAAATTCACAAGCTACATATTGCCTTGTGTTGAACTGGTTGAAATCCCCTTGGCCTAGGCGACAATGTAGCATCCAATATGTTCCCAAAATGTTGCCTCTGTGGAATCGAGTCTTGAAGCCAACGTGTCTCCTTGTTGAGAGCCACATCAAAAAAAATTATATTGAAAGTCAGACAAGGCGCATCCAACATGTTGCCTGTGTTGTCTTGGTGGAATAGAAGATTAAGGTCAATCATCCCTGTCCATGCTCAACTGGTCTATTCTTTCCTCTTTTTTAGCTCCATTGATCCAGTATAAAGGTCTATTTGTTCTATTCTTAGCCCGCCTCAACACGACACCAATAATACCAACTCGACCTCTGACACTTCACCCGACTCCTCCACTTCACCTAACCTTCCACTCGCCTTTCCTTCCTTATTTTTAGTCCTGATTCAATATAAAAGTCTCCGGATTTTCTTCTTAGCTCGCCTTAACACGACACCACTAATACCAACTCGACCACTAACACTTCGCCCTCCTTCTTCACTTCACTTAACCTTCCCCTGGTCTTTCCTTCCTTCTTTTTAGCTTCCCAGAATCAATATAAAAGTCTACGTATTCTCTTCTCAGCTCCCCTTAACACTATAGACACCACTAATATCAACTCCACCTCTGACACTTCGCCCTCCTTCTTCACTTCACTTAACCTTCCGCTGGTCTTTCCTTCCTTATTTTTAGTCCTGATTCAATATAAAAGTCTCCGGATTTTCTTCTTAGCTCGCCTTAACACGACACCACTAATACCAACTCCACCACTAACACTTCGCCCTCCTTCTTCACTTCACTTAACCTTCCGCTGGTCTTTCCTTCCTTCTTTTTAGCTTCCCAGAATCAATATAAAAGTCTACGTATTCTCTTCTCAGCTCCCCTTAACACTATAGACACCACTAATATCAACTCCACCTCTGACACTTCGCCCTCCTTCTTCACTTCACTTAACCTTCCCCTGGTCTTCCCTTCTTCTTTCTAGCTTCCCAGAATCAATATAAAAGTCTACGTATTCTCTTCTCAGCTCCCCTTAACACGACACCACTAATACCAACTCCACCTCCAACACTTCGCCCTCCTCGTCCTTCGCCACACCTAACCTTCCGCTGGTCTTTCCTTCCTTCTTTTTAGCTTCCCAGAATCAATATAAAAGTCTACGTATTCTCTTCTCAGCTCCCCTTAACACGACACCACTAATACCAACTCCACCTCCAACACTTCGCCCTCCTCGTCCTTCGCCACACCTAACCTTCCGCTGGTCTTTCCTTTCTTCTTTCTAGCTCCCCTGATGCAATATAAAGGTCTATGTATTCTTTTCTTAGCTCGTCTTAACACTACACCACTAATACCAACTCCACCATTAACACTTCGCACTCCTTCGCCTCACCTAACCTTCAGCAAGTCTTCCCTTCCTTGTTTTTAGTCCAGATTCAATATAAAAGTCTTTGGATTCGCTTTTTTTAGCCTGCATTTACACTACGGAAACCAACTTCGCCTTTGACATTTCCCACTCCTTGCCTTCCTTCCTTCCTCCCTTCACCTTGCCTGACCTTCTTCCCTTCTGGTGTAATACGATCACTGACCTTTTCTTTACTTCCCTCTCTTTCCCTTCCCGTCCCTTCCTCTTTGCTGGCCTTTCCTCCTTTCCTCTCCTCCTTTCCTTCCCTTCTCTCTACGCTCGTATAACTATCACTCTTTCCTTTCCTTTATTTCCTTTACTTCCTTTTACTTCCCTCTCTCTCCCTTCTCGTTCTTTCCTCTCCGCTACGAGTGTAAATGCAATCTTTCCTCTCCTCCTCCCTTTCTCCCTCCCTCCTCCTCCCTTTCTTTCCACACTAAACCTGTCCCTTGCCTATACTTCCCTTTCCTACCTTTCACTTTCCTTTCCTTCCCTTCCCGTCTCTTTCTCTTCCAATGTGATACAGTCTTTCCTCTCCTCTTCCCTCCCTTCCTCTTCAGCAACCTCCTCTCCTCTTCCTCTCCACTCCCCTTCCTCCTCTTCTCTCCAGACCCCTTCCTCCCCTCCTCTCCATCCCCCTCCCTCCTTCCCTCTCCCGTCCCCTTCCTCCTCCTCTCTTCAGCCTCCCACACTCTTTCCCTCTCCAGCCCCCTTCCTACTGTCCTCTCCAGCCCCCTTCCTTCTCTCTCCGCCTCCCTCCCTCCCTTCCCAACAAAAAGAGCTGACCAAATATACGCTGGTGTAACTACTGCTGGCGGTGAGTGGTGGCTACTGTTACTGCTGTTACTGATGCCGCGCTCTTTGCTGTTGTTTTGCTGTTGTTGTGGTGTTTTGTTTTTGTTTTGTTTTTGTTTTTGTTTTGTTGTACGTGGAATCTTTTTTTTTTTTTTGTGTGTGTGTTTGTTCTTTGGTTGTCTGTAGTGGTAGTAAATGTAATGACTGTAGTGGTGGTAGTAGTAGTAGTAGTAGTAGTAGTATACAGTATTAGAAGAAAAAAATGTAAAAATGGAATAGTTCTAGTAATGGTGTTTTTTGTTGTTGTTGTTGTTGTTGTTGATAGCGTGGTACTACCTATCCCTGCATTAACTCATTGGTATTCACGGTACTGCCATCAACACCACCACCATCACCACCACCACCATCACCACTGTCACCACCACCACTATTAACACCACTACAAATATCCTCTTTTTTTGTCACCTTTAGTATTTACCCACCATCACCACTACTACTTTCATCACCATCACCCCCACCACTACAACCACCACCATCACCATAAACATAAAAACAACTACAAAAGCGATCATAAACTTCCCGGATCTCATTTCTTTTATTGAGCCGTAGATAATGTAAAAAGAGACAATCACCACAACCCCCGCTGCCATCACCATCACCACCACCACAACAAACACCACCACAGGGTCACTTTTTTTTGTTTTGTATTTTTCTCTCTCCATACCTTCCAAACCGAGTAAAACCAAACCAAAATGACCATGCAACCACAAAGCAGCGCAACCTAACCAACCATGTCCTCCCTGAATCCACCAAAAAAATCACAAATGCATTCTAACACAACGATTTATTTTTAGAACGAAACCACAATCCACTCAACTAATCAACCACGCAACCAGACACCCAAACAATTCAACCCTCATACCCACCCTCTCACTGCACACATCCACAAACTACATCCCCTCACACACCCACAACACCCCCATACACATACACAACCTTCCCCTCCACACACACACACACACACAAACACAACCCCCCTTCCTCTCCTACACACACACACAACCACCCTACACACCTTCCCCCCCACACACGGAGTCATGCACGCGGCCCCCGGTAGATAGGTACGCAGGCAGGCAGGCAGGAATGCACTAGTACAACACGAGGCAATAAACACTTCGAAGCGAGCCCCGTGTGACAGCCTCTATGCGTGCACTCGAGCTGGCGGGCGGGCGGGCGGGTTGACCAGAGGGGAGGCACCGTGGCACTCTCCGATGGCCCTTACTGCCGCCCTCCGCTGCTCGCCAAAAGAGGTTCAGCGTTGGGGGGAGGAAAAAATAGTGAGGGTCTTCATGCCAACAGAGAGATAGATTATAAGTTGCATAGTTGGTATCTTCAAACACAACATAGCCAGCAACTTGTGGTATACATCAATAAGGAATGATTCCACTCTTTTTTTGTACAGAAAGTCTCATTTAGTAGGGAAGAATAAGTGATTTTCTGAATCAAGACGAATGGTAACTGTTTGAGGTTTTGTTAGGTTAAGTTTAGGGTATCTTCAAACACAGGATAGCCAGCAACTTACGGTATAAATCAACAAAGAATGACCTTACTTTGTTGTATAAAGAGTATCATTAATAAGGAAGGATACATGAATTTTCCGAGTCAAGGTTGTAGTTTCAAACACAGGATAGCCAGCAACTTACGGTATAAATCAACAAAGAATGACCTTACTTTGTTGTATAAAGAGTATCATTAATAAGGAAGGATACATGAATTTTCCGAGTCAAGGTTGTAGTTGTTGTTGTTGTTGTTGTTGTTGTTTTAAATATATGCACTGGCACGCAAGAAAGGAGCAGCTCTACCTTGGCAACACTTGCCATCTCCTCTGCATTGCTGCCAAACCTTCATCACCCCGGGGGGCGTCCTTCACGACATAAATAAAGTAATGATGCATTCTCTTTTCTAATCCCTGCATCTGCGGGGTCATCAATACAAATTTAACCAATTCAAAAATATAATAAAAGTATTTGTGCTCACCAGGGCTCGAACCTGGGACCTTCTGTGTGTTAGACAGATGTGATAACCACTACACCATGAGCACTGCGTAAGATGTGCAGGTTGGAAAAGATAATAAGCGACACTGACATTGCGTACGTCGCTAATTATTGATTGTCAGGTAATAATATAGATAGAATATGTGATGATGACGGCGATGATGATGAGTGTTATGCTGCAATATTTACTGCTCCCTACATCACTGAGGTCCTTGAAACAGACTAACCGATTCAAAAAATAAATAAAACAATTTGTGCTCACCAGGGCTCGAACCTGGGACCTTCTGTGTGTTAGACAGATGTGATAACCACTACACCATGAGCACTGCGTCGGTACCGAAGGTTGGAAAGGATAAAGTCCGACATTAATATTATCATAACCGCATTACAACACAACAGAACAAAGGTACAACTACACAACCAGCCTCTTCCTTCCCCACTGCAGGCAATCCTCACATGCTGGAATGGCCGTCCGTGAAGCCATCCTCCGCCCGCCTAAACCAAACCTATCCTACCCATCCCCGTCCCTTCCCAGGCCACCCTATCCTCCCTTCCCTCCCTGGAGATTCTAAAGACAGACTCGGAGTTTCATTACGTCGAGGCCCACGCGGCAACAACAGCAGAGCAAATAAACACCTTCCAGCCTCACTCCCTCTCGCCTCAATACAGCTGCAGGGAGAGGGAGAGGCGATGCAGGAGATACTTGAGGGAGTTGCGAAGTGAGAGTCTCCTAGGAAGTGTATTTATAGGAAGTGTAGTTATATTGAAGTGAGTTGGGAAACGGCTTCTTCAACCTCCACTTCCCCGCTTCCTTACAGCTGCACAAAGGAAGAGACGGTGCAGGAGATTCTTGAGGGAGTTGCGAAGTGAGAGTCTCCTAGGAAGTGTATTTATAGGAAGTGTAGTTATATTAAAGTGAAAAGGGAAACGGCTTCTTCAACCTCCACTTCCCCGCTTCTTAACAGTTGCACAAGAGGGAGAGACGGAACAGGAGTTATTTGAGGGAGTTGCGAAGTGAGAGTCTCCTTTTATCCTCGTGTGACTTATAGGAAGTGTATTTATATTAAAGTGAAAAGGGAAACGGCTTCTTCAATCTCCACTTCCCCGCTTCTTCACAGTTGCACGTTTAAAGACAAGACGATACAGGCGATTCTTGAGGGAGTTGCAAAGTGATAGTGTCTCGAAATGATAGAAAATTAATACTGAAGTGGAAACAAAGAAATACCCGTTTAACCTCTGCTTTCCCGCTCCTTTACAGTTGTCCACAAGAGAGAGAAGTTAGAGGGGATAGATAAGGTAGTTGTGAAGTGATATGTCTCGGGAAAGGTAGAGAACTAATATTGAAGTGAAAAAAACAACTTCCACCTCCCTTTTCCCGTTTATATACAGTTGCACGAAAGGAAGAGACGATGCAGGAAATACTTTAGACAATTGCTAAGTGGTTGACGGTCCGAAGCAAGGTAGAGAACTAACAATACAGTGAAAACAAAACTGATTAAGTGGTTGATTCATTGATTCCGAGTGACTGACTAACTGACTGACTAACTGACTGATGACTGACTGACTGACTGACTAACTGACTGATGACTGACTGACTGACTGACTAGCTGACTGATGATTGACTGACTGACTGACTGACTGACTGGGGTGTGGAAGAGGATGAGGAAAAGAAGAGATGGCAGTAACAGAATCAATGGTATATCTATTAGCCCAATCATTGTTTTTATCACCATTATCTTACCACCACCACGGGCATATAGCGCCGGAAAAAATATATAAAACAGTTGACTAAAATGACATATATAAAACTGTCGCATTGGAGGAAAAGACAGTGAATAGACCCAAGTATTCTTCACCCTTGACTGATGCTACAGGTTACCAGACAACTAACCGAAAATATTAGGTAAAGGTAAGACTATTTCGACCATGGACACTAACTACTACGCCTTGCATGTGCGCTGGTAGGAGTTCCCTGTATTCTGACGGTAGGGGAAGAGGAAGGGAAGGGGAAGGGAGAGGAGGAAGGAGAGGGGAAAGGAAGGGGGAGAGGGAAGAGGAGGGATAGGAGAGGAAGGATTAGCGATTACACCGAACTTCAGCCGTCTCGTAACAACCTGGCGACTTGCTTTAGTTACCGAGAATGTCTGAGAGAAGAGAACGGTGCGTATAGAGACATGTAGAGAGAGGAAATGCGTGTTGTTTATCGAGCAAGGCAACTCCCCAATCAGTGGCCCTCGCAGCTTATTCAGGAGCATCCCACATCCTGACGACCAATATTGAAGCTCAAGTCCCATATTCTCCAACATTTCAAGGCTTACACACACACACCCTCCCCACCTCCCCCCCCACACACACACACACACATTTGATTAGGCTTCCGTAGAGGTTGTTGCCGGTATTTCCAAGCGTAGTTTTATGAGCCTTGTGATAGTTTGATAAGGCTTCTGCACCATGAATGCGAAAAACACTTATGAAAGTCCAATTTATCTCCTTTGTGGACTTGGAAAATATTTGTTGTGAGAATACTAGCCCTTACACACACACACTATTGATAAGACTTCCGTATAGGGGTTGTTCCGGGTATTTCCATGGGTAGTTTTATGAGCCTTGTGATAGATGAATGTGAAAAACACTCATGAAAGCCCAATTTATCTCCTTTGTGGACTTGGAAAATATTTGTTGTGAGAATACTAGCCTTACATACACGCACTATTGATAAGACTTCCGTATAGGGGTTGTTCCGGGTATTTCCATGGGTAGTTTTATGAGCCTCGTGATAGTGTGTGTGGCCATGAACGTAAAAGCTTAAGAGAACCCGACTTTGTGGCTTTTGAAAATACTGTTGTGAGAGCCGAAAGCATCTGAAATTCCTGTCTTAGTTCCACCCAGAATGAAAGGGAGGAAGGGAGGCGCACGAGGGCACAGATCAGCGGGGAAATAAACGGCGTCCTTGGCATTTTGGGAAGAGCGACGCAGATAGATAGGCAGACAGGCAAACTTACAGCTATACGGAAAAAGTGTATCCCATGTTAAGTCAGGATGGAAGCGTGGGAGTGGACCCTTTACCACCTTTAATATGCAGCATCAGAGGTAGAGAAGGAAGTGTGTGGCCAGGTGTCTCTGAGCTCACGGGAAAATAATGAGAAGCAAAAAAAAAGTAAAAAATGAAAATAGCGCGGAATATCGTGTGTCAGAAAAAAAAGTGTACAAGTGGTCGTGGCTGAAATATGCTAAACGAATAACCATAATAATAATAATAATAATAATAATAATAATAATAATAATAATAATAATAATAATAATATTGATCATAATACTAAAAGATAATGAATTTTTAGCCCAATTACGCATAATTTTCCCTTTTAATTTCATAGGATAATGAATTTTCTGAACGTAACGGTAGTAGTAGTAGTAGTAGTAGTAGTAGTAGTAGTAGTAGTAGTAGTAGAAGAAGAAGAAGAAGAAGAAGAAGAAGAAGAAGAGGAAGAAGAAGAGGAGGAAGAAGAGGAGGAAGAAGAGGAGGAGAAGAGGAGAAGAGGAGGAGGAGAAGAGGCCATCAGATTCAAGCAAGACAACGAAGCACACACACACACACACACACACACACACACACACACACACACACACACACACACACACACACGAACACTAGATGGGTGACGAACAGGCCGCGGGTGTCCAGACTCCAACCACCACCAACACCACCACACACGCCTCGTTAGCCCGGCGCGGCCCTGGCCATGCCCCGGAGCGTTCCAGCGTTGCGACCCAGTTCCGGGAGAAAAATAGAGGCAGTGGAATTTCCAGGATTGTAATTAAATACATAACACGTGACCATGAGAGCCGCGCGCCCCTTGTCTGTCTGTGTCCGTGAACGCGTCTGTGGTGTGTGGTGGGCTGCGGAAGCACTTGGGTATATTGCCTACTGACTCACTTGGCCTCCTCGTGCATAGGTGATCTGCTTGCTGCCGTGTAGTAGTGCAGAAGAAGAAGAAGAAGAAGAAGGAAAGAAGATGAAGGAGAGGAAGAAGACGAAAAAAGAAGAGGAAAAAGAAGAAAAAGAAGAAAAAGAAGTAAAAAAAGAAGAAAAAGAAGAAATAAAAAAGAAAACGAAGAAGAAAAAGAAGAAGACGAAGAAGAAGAAAACGAAGACGAAGGAGACGAAGAAGAAGAAAAAGACGTAGAAGATGAAGAAGAAGAAGAAGAAGAAATAACAGTAGTAGTAGTAATGTAGCGAGTTAACCTTCTGTGTGTGAATGGTTGAAGTGAATCAGCTGAAGAAAAATTAAAAGGAAAACTGTCTTACACGATACAAAAGGATATAAAAAGACTAAAAGATCCCAGCTGGCCTATATAAAGCAAGCTATCCACCATCTATCCAAGAACCATAGCTATCCCCGATCTGTCCTTCCCATCCATTTAAGATTAATCTACATGAATACGAGCTTCTTATCCGCATAATCTGTGTCCTCTCCCCACACTTTGAAGTTAAAAAAAAAGCCGCTAACTGTTCGAGAAATGTCCACCTGAGATCTCAATATAAACATGAAAGATTAGAAAACTGCAAATGGACACGAGCTTATAACATCGCTGTATAATCTGCGTTAACTATCCACACTTTGAAGGTAAAAAAAGCCGCTAACTGCTCGAGAAATGTCCACCACGATCTCAATATAGACATGAAAGATTAGGAAAGAGCAAATGGATACGAGCTTATAACATCGCTGTATAATCTGTCTTAACTATCCACACTTTGAAGGTAAGAAAAAAGCCGCTAACTGCTCGAGAAATGCCCACCTGCGATCTTCATGTAGACGGAAAAATGGTAAGGAAAGTGACTGCGCGCTCTCCACCGTGTTCGCCGCTTCCTTTGTGTCCGCTGCACCTGTGGTTTGGAAGGTAAAAACGCCGCCAAGTGTTCGCGAAGTGACCACCGGTGTGTTAAGACGAGACTCAATCGCAGCAACCCTTCCCTGAGAGACATGCCCCGAGGCGCCGCTCAATCTCTCGCCTCTCTTCTCTTCTCTTGTCTTGTCTTGTCTTGTCTTGTCTTGTCTTGTTTTCTCTTCTCTTCTCTTCTCTTCTCTTGTCTTCTCTTGTCTTGTCTTGTCTTGTCTTGTCTTGTCTTGTCTTGTCTTGTCTTGTCTTGTCTTGTCTTGTCTTGTCTTGTCTATCTATCTATCTATCTATCCATCTTCAGCGTTCAGGCGAGGCTCGTGTTATCATCCTAAGCCAGTCAAGTGTATCTTCACATCTCTTATCATTCACGACAACCCAAAGAGAAAACTAAAAGAGACAAAAGGGAAAAAAATGTAGCTAAATGCCGTCTTGATTAATAGGAATGATAAAATTACACTCAAGATCAACTATAAACGCTAACAAAGGAGCAAAATAAATGAAAAATGAATGGAAAGAATAGCTAAATGCCTCCTCGATTGATAAGAATGATAAAATTACTCTTAAGACAAACTATAAACGCCAACAAAAGAGCGAAATAAATGGAAAAATTAATGGAAAAAATGGCTAAATGCCGCTTCGATCAAACAAGAAAACAATTGAATTACTCTAAACTAAACTTAACTCTGAAACGCTAATCAATAAAAAAAATAATAAGAGTAACTAAATAAAATAATTCCTTCTGGTTACATCTCAATTCTCCCCTCCTGAGAGACCCCAAGTTACAAGGAAGGAAGAAAGGAACCCGGGAAGACCTTGAAAGACTGACTGACTGACTGACTGCTGCAGGGCTTAGCGGCGAAAGGGACGAACGAGAAAAGATCCTGATTAACTCCCGCACTTATTAAGACGGGCAGGGCGAGGATGAACAGGGGAGAGCGTCTTCAGCTGCGGAGCCCAAGACAGGGAGGCGAGCGCAGAGGCAGACAGGCATCCATCCGTACGTTCGTCTGTTCTGTCTGTCTGTTTCGGGTTCTGCTGCTTCATCTGTGTGTGAGTTCGTCTGTCTGGTTGTCTCTCTATTAGTCTGTTCGCTTTTTCTTCTTCTTTGTGTCTGTTAGTCTCGGTTTTCCTTAATTTTCTCTTATCATCCATTCGCTCTTCTGTCTTACCAGGTCCAGCAAGACACTTACGCCTAAGCTCACACATTTGACAAGGCTTTCGTAAGATTCCTGGGTATATCCATGGGTAGCTTTATGACCCTGGTGGTTGTCTGACCCTTCTTCTGTACCATGAACCTATAAATACCACTCATTAAAACCCGATTCTCCTCCTTTTAGACCTTTTAAAATAGTGGATTGATTGTGAGAGAAGGAAGCGTCTGAAAATACCAACCTTAGAGTCATATTCTTAAACATCTCGGCGCCCAAACATATACATTTGACAAGGCTCTCGCAAGATTCCTGGGTATTTCCATGGGTAGCTTTATGACCCTGGTGGTAGTTTGACCCTTCTTCCATACCATGACTAAAATACCACTCATTAAAACCCGATTGTCCTCCATTTTAACCTTTAGAAATAGTGGATGTGAGGCGGGAGCGTCTGAGAATACTGTCCTTACCATCAATACATATATGATAGTAGGAGAGGGCGAATGAAGGACACTGTAGAGATTGTAAGGAGATTAAGGGAAAGGAAAAGTATCTCACATGGTTTACAAAAATTAAAAAAGAAAAACTTTATAACAGGTTTCGTAGGAGAGAAAATGAAGCAATGTTGAAGGGACATGTGAACGGTTGAAGGGAATTAGTTGAAACAGGGAAAGGAAAACTATCTCATGTGTTTTTCAGCGCCTAAATAACATACTGGACGGTTTTAGGCAGGCGGGAGAAAATTAAATAACGGAAATGTTAGATCTGAAAAGAGTGAATTAAAAGGGAAAACTATCTTACGTGCTTTTGAATAAGACAGAGGAGCAGTTATAGTAAGAGAGAGGAAATTAAATACTGATGAAACAAGCTGTGAGATCTGAAGAGTAAATTAAAATGGAAAACAACTATCTTGCATGGTTTTGAGCGCTTAGATGGCACAGTGGAGCAGGTTTGGTAAGAGAGAGGAAATTAAAAACTGGTGTAGCGAACTGTAAGATCTGAAAAGAGTAAATTAAAAGGGAAAATTATCTTACATGGTTTTGAGCATTAAAGCAACAGAGTGAAATAGTTTTGGTATAAGAGAGAACATTAAGCACTGGTAAAGGGAATTGTGATATCTGAAAAAAGGTAAGTTATAAAAGAAAAAAGTAAATTAAAAGGGAAAACTATCTTACAAGGCTTTTGAGCGCTTACACTCAAAACACAAGCAGATACGTCATAAAACAACCCGGAAATCCGTTTTTAAGAAAGTTCACCAACCAAATCCACCCAAAAGCAACCCACCAAAACCTCAAATAAACCCACCGAAAGTAAAATAAGTGGAGCAGTTTTGGTGAACGAGAGAAAATTAAGGAACCGATGAGGAGAACTGTGAGATCTGAAAAAGAGTAGGAAAAACGACCTCATATGATTTCCTGGGACTAAATTACACATCGGAACACTTATAGTACGCGAGAAAAAAAAAGATAGAGAAAGTTGGAAGCTCTTCTGCCGTGGCCATCCCCTGGTGGGAGCTCCTAGGAACAGGCGTCGATGAAATGATAAAGAATGATGAGAAAGAAAAAAAAGAGAAAATAAAAGGCATGGGTGAAGCGAACTTTGAGGAACTGAAAAGAGCAGGTTAAAAAAGAAAAGCTGTCTAACAAGGTCTCACGCGAACTGATTATTCTTTTGTTTTTTGTCAGCTTAACTCGATAGGATGCAGCGCGGGTTTGTTGACCAGCTGGAGATCATCAGAGTACATTAACTGTTGAAATGCGACACAACGGGACTCAATGGGGCTAACACCGTCCAAAGAGTGTTTATATCTTGCTAAAGTGAATAGTGTGATCGGTTTAATTTACGCGCATGGCTTTCAGAGGTGTGTGTGTGTGTGTGTGTGTGTGTGTGTGTGTGTGTGTGTGTGTGTTTGGTAGTAGAGTGCAGACAGGCTTTTAGTGGTTATATCAGTCGCTCTATCATGTGTAGAAGTGGATATGTTTCTTATGGTGTATTCAGATAAACTAGAATTAAACCTGAAGTATAGTAGTTTCTCTTCCTTCTTTTCTTTATCTTTCTTTTTTATTTTTATTTCTCTCTTCTCCACTTTTCATTCTCTTTTGCCCTCTTTTTCTTTCTCTTCTCTTTTTCTTTCTTTTCTCCTCATTTCTTTCTCTTTTTCCTTCCTTTTCTTCTCTCCTTTTCTTTTCCTTCTCTTTTATTTCTTTTATCCTACTATTCTTTTCTCGTTTTTTTCTTCTATTCTTTTTCATGATCTTATATTCTCTCTATTATTCTCTATTGTCTTTTTCCTCATCTTCTTCTTCTCTCTCTCTCTCTCTCTCTCTCTCTCTCTCTCTCTCGCAGGTGTCTGTCTGTCTACCCTTGGCCCATAACTCGCCGTCGTAAGCCCCGGGAAATAGAGAGGCTTGGAGAGATTTATCCATTCAGGAGGCAAGATCTCCCTTATTCCTCCCAGCCCTTTGGCCCTCCCGTCTCTCAGCAGCTTATCGAAGAAGAAATAATCCTCCTCTCTCTCCCTCTCTCTCGCGCGCCCTTTCCCCCTCTACCACCGCATACACCTCAACTAACTCTTCGCCCCCATCTGCTTTAGTCTACCTTCCACTAAACGCATTTTCAGCCCCACTCTGAGAAGGGAGACTAAGTTAACTGTACCCTGCTCTATCGGCTTTGTGTGGCGTTCGGCTGGGGTCACTGGGGGCTCTGACAGCAAGGTGACTGACAACGGCTTGACCTTCAGATCATAAGGGGGCGACTCTTCCTCTGTCCTCTGTGACGTGTGATCTGATAAATGACTCGGTTTCCGTTAGTTAAGACCTGAATTATGACAAGTATGAGAGCGGAACATTAAAGCTAAGTGTAATACAGCAATGAGGTGCTTATAAATCTTCACTTCATGCATCACGGCAGCTACTATAAATAAAATCCGCCTGCGCCATGAAAGAGCTGGGGTGTTCCAAGAGGCCCCACAAGAAAACCTACCAGCGCTATAGACAGCATTCAAAAAAAAAATCCGTATCTTTGCTCCCGCTGGTTATCGCAAACATACGTGAAAGATAAATAGAAGAGCTGAACACAGACGCAAAGTATACCACACCGAAGTACCTACAGGCAAATATAACCATTAGACTCGCCTTAACCCAGTGGAGTGCATACGAATGTTGACCTCTTGCTTATTTGACTCTTTGTTCCCGCTAGTGATCGCAAACATACGCGAAGGTAAAATATTAAAGCTGAACACAGACAGAATTACCTACAGACAAACACAACCGTTCCCGCCTTGCCTGGACCCAACAAAGTGCAGATGAATGTAATCTCTTTAGCTGACTCTCTGTTCCCGCTAGTGATCGCAAACATACGCGAAGGTAAAATATTAAAGCTGAACACAGACAGAATTACCTACAGACAAACACAACCGTTCCCGCCTTGCCTGGACCCAACAAAGTGCAGATGAATGTAACCTCTTTAGCTGACTCTCTGTTCCCGCTAGTGATCGCAAACATACGCGAAGGTAAAATATTAAAGTTGAACACAGACAGAATTACCTACAGACAAACACAACCGTTCCCACCTCGCCCGGACCCAATGGAGAGCAGACGAATGTAATACCTTCCTTATCTGACTCTTTGTTGCCGCTAGTTAATGCAAACACACGTGACGGAAAAATATTAAAGCTGAACACAGACAGAATTACCAACAGACAAACACAACCGTTCCCGCCTCGCCCGGACCCAAGCCACGTATACTCTGACGCGTTGTTTTGGTGCTGCTTTCATATCCCGAGCCTTTTAATTCAACGGTGGGATATCCATTCATCATTCCGTGGCGCGAGGCAACGAACAAAGGTCAGATTATTGCATTAACATCACAACAGACGCAAAAAGGTACAAATCTTCTCCAATTTAGCGCTACAGAGGGCATTTCCATCCTTCCATTTTTGCCCTTTTGCCCTTTATGCCCTTTCCAGTTTACCCTTGCCTTCTAAACTATAAAAAAAAGGTGGCCACGAATCTAACGCGAACAAAACGAGAAGAGAACGAGTCTATGGGTTCCCTGACACCTACACCAGCCGCCCTCTGTCTTGGTAAGCGGAGTGTGAAGTCTTTCGTCTCTACTCTAAAATCTTCAGTCTTCGCTGGGCACACGTCTATCAGAGGGAGAATAACGCCGGAATTTCTAAATGTTGTATTAGTATTTCTTAACATTTGTGGCTGATTTGTCGTTTTTGGGCCGTTTTTCAGGGCGTGGCGAGTTGCTTTTTGTTCGAAACTATTTCCAAAGGCCAAAAAGGAGATCAGCAGGGTTCGAAACTATCTCCAAAAACAGAAAAGAATATCAGCAGGGTTCGAAACTATCTCCAAAAACAGAAAAGAATATCAGCAGGGTTCGAAACTATCTCCAAAGGCCAAGAAGGAGGATGGTGATTATTAGGGCGGTCTGTCTTGGCGCCGCAACTTCGGGGTCATTTGGCGCCGAATCTAATATAAATTAATTATCTTCTAAAACTATATAAGCTTAAAATTAAAAACGTGATAAAACCAACACTAATGAAACTAAATAAAACCAGATAAGCAAAGGATATCAATCGCGTTCTCATGACTGGTTTTTATTAGGTTCTGGGTACTGAGGAAGAGTCAAATTCCCACCAGAGTCGTTAAACTAGCCCTGGAAATGCCCAAAACTCCTACGAAAACCGTGTCAAATAGGTGAGTTTGGACGCCGAACTGTTTCAGAATATGACCCCAAGACCGCTCGCCTTCCCCCACCGCCCCAGGCCGCCACTCCCTCGCTGCCCTCGTGGAGTAGCTACAGCTTTGGTCTTAAATCTCTTATCTCGTTAAAACATCGGCTGCTGGGTGCGGGGCGGCCAAGAGGGTGACATCAAAATTTAATATCCTCCTAAAGCAGAAGGCGCGCGGGAAGGAAATATTCTCGACGACCTCCTTGGTCTCCTTGCCGTCCCTCAAGATAAATGATGCCCCGCCTGACCTCGGCCTGATTTTCCCTCCAGAAGCGCTTCATCCAGGGGGAGCCGAGCCAGTGTTTCAGCGTGTTTAACGGGGCTACTAAGCAGAATCAAAACAGAAGCAAAATAAAAGATCTCTGCGGTAATATCCTCATAAAATTCGTGATAAAACTTCAATCTTTTACTGAATTATCCACGTGAATACTGTAAGTGGAAAAGGCAGATGATAATAAGGTAAAGGAAGCAGCTCAATGGTAAAAAAAAGAAGAAGAAAAAAAGCTAAACACTGCTCCCATAAAAGAAAACAAATGAGTGACCGAAAGAGAGATCAATTTCGGACGGATAGTTGTCTTGATACTCGATACTTGGTGCCTTTTTTTTTTTAAGGTTTAGTGTTTGTAAAGTAAATGTCAAAGGTGAGTGGCGGTGTGATTCTCGGTGGTGGTGCGTGATAGAGAGATGCCGAGGCGCCGACAAATACATACCTAAACACAGTAATTCTTAACCAACGGCATGAAAAGGTCAGCGAGTAAGCGGGTTGCCTCACACACACACACACACACACACACACACACACACACACACACACACACACACACACACACACACACACACACACACACACACACACACACACACACACACACACACACACACACACACACACACACACACAGACGGCGGTGCAATATTCCGATGAACACTCAATAATTAACCTGATCACTAACTGCGGTGCACGTATCGCGAGTCTGCAATGTGTTCGTATCGATGTAATATCCGCATCGAGGCAAATCCAAACAGTTCTGGAATCATGTATTAATAGAAATGATGCCGCGCGCCACGAACACAATAATATACAAACGTGATATTAGATTCCGATCATTTTTACCTCCGAGGGCAGCGAATAACAGTTTTCGTGGATTCTCATTTTACGACTGTGCTAATGAGCAACAAAAAGCCGCCTCTCTCGGGCACAGCTGCGGCGATAACGAGTATGTTTTTTCACTAATGATATCTCATACTCGCGTCAGACTCCGTGCGTGCATGATCAGGTATTTGTTGCCCGATACGTGGGAAAAAAGAATCCGCCAAAATGAGACTAATGACCTCCGAAGCTTCATTACCGGACGATGCGGACAAGTGTGAGGTTGCTCCGCTCGCCGCCAGATGCCGCACCGACCTGCCCCGTATTCCCGACCCTTCCGGCGCCGAGGCACACATATTTGACAAGGCTTTGGTAGGCGTTTTGGGCATTTCCAGGGGTACGTTAATGACCCCGGTTGTAGTGTGACCCTTCTTCTGTACCTCTCTTTCGGCCACCTCTTTTGATTCTTTTTTGTAGGAGCAACGAGTAGCGGGCTTTTTTATTATTGTTTCCTTTTCTTGTGCCCTTGAGCTGTCTCCTTTGTTGTAAAAAAAAAAAAAATGCCCATATTCTCAAACAGTTCCGGCCAACGTTGCCAGATTATCGTACTCAACCGCTTATATTTCCCGACTTCCTACCCTAACACTATTTTCTGGGCTCCAATAACGAAACTCATTTGTAGTTATCGTTAAAAGAGTTAGATCCTGATGTTTCTTGGCACTTGTTGGGCGTCAGAAACCGGTAAATACTATGCTCTGAGTACGATAACCTGGTAACGGTGGTTCGGGCATTACGCAACCACATTTGATAAGAGTTTCGTAGAGGTGGTGGGTATTTCCATGGGTAGGATTTAATAGCATAGTAGTAGTTCGGTAAGGCATCCGCACCGTGAACGCGAAGAACACCCATGAAAAGATTGAGAACCCGATTAATCTCTTTTTCAACCTTTGGAAATACTAGATGATGTGCAAAGTGGAAGTGTCTGAGTCTGCGTGTGACTCGGTAGTGTTTGATCAAAGTAGCGGCACACATCCATGAGGCCTCCATCGCAATGCCGAGGAAAGAGCATAAGAGGGCGAGTAGCGGGCTTTTTTTATTATTGTTTACTTTTTTGTGCCCTTGAGCTGTCTCCTTTGTTGTAAAAAAATAAATAAATAAATAAAAATAAGCCGAGAAAGCACAGAATAAATATCACTGGCCTGTGCACTTGTTACACACACACACACACACACACACTCCCTCACCGCAGTGCTTCAATAGTTCAGCGTCCCACAACACGACAGAGAAGGTCAAGAGGAAGAGTTCACGAGAAAATACCGAACCAATTAATTTCATCCGCCGATCAATCCCTTACTCAAACGACGCTCACCTTATCACGCCGCCACTACCATTTGGACAAGAAAAAGGTGAAGGAAAACAAGCTACGAGAAAATACTGAACATGTTTCATCAAGAGGAGCTCCGGGGGGGGGGGCAAGAACGGCGCTAAAAAAAAAAAAAAAAAAACCGCCCTACACACCAACGTTGCCAGATTGTCGTACTCAGCCTCTTATTTTCCCAACTTCCGACCCAGAAACTGTCTCCTGGGCCACAATAACTAGATTCATTTATATTTATCGTTAAAATAGTTAATTCCTGATGTTTCTTGGCAATAGTTAGGCGTCAAAAACCGGTAAATACAAGGCTCTGAGTACGATAATCTGGTAACGTTGCTCCACATTAACGGGATGGGCACGATCAACAAGCTCCATCAAGCAAGTCTACCGAGAACCGACCCTTTTTCTCGCTGCTACTAAATGTCGTCCTCCGCATACAGCATGACGAAGAAAGAGCAAAGGGAAACACGCTAAAGAGAAAGTACAGGACAAGTTTCATTTACCTTTCACTGGCGAGGCGGTCAGTCGCTGCTGCGGTCGTGGTGGTATGAAGGCTGCGTTCTGCCGTCAAGGAGAGGCAGGACTTCTTACTTGTGACACTCCACACGTGACCCACAAACTCATCGTCTTTCACAACTGTCATCACGGCCCGTCTGAGAAAGGAAAATCATGATATACGTAGATCTACCAAAACCATCTACATTGTCAAATTCTACTATTATGCTAGAGTGTCTGATAGGAATTTTCAACACTAATCAACCTTGACTTCAGCAATTCGATCTAAAGATGCATTTAAGCTGTCATGTAACTATTAAGGAAGGTGTTCTTACTGAAAGTCGCCCGCACCAAAGCAGGGCCGACCGCTAGACTACTCAAAAAAGCCAACCTTGAAGCTATGGGATGCACAGAAAAAAAGAATGACAAGTTACGAAAAAATCATGTTTCCAAGACCTATTCCACCTTACAAACAAGGAAAGAAAGGAAAAAATCAATAACAAATTACTAAAAACATTCATAAACAAATTCTACTACTTTTCACACGCGTCTGAATCGTATCAATGGTGGGAAATAAATATTGTGCATCCTGTTGGCCGCTCGTACTGCGCACCTTTCTCGTCCTTATCGTTTTGCTGAAGCGTCATTAAAAATAAAAACACCTAAATTAATGTTAATAATAATGATAATAAACGCAATAAACTTTAGTAGCCTACACATGGGAACGCTCAGATTATTTATCCTCTGAACTAATTTCATTATTATATTAACTCGATTATCCCGAAGCGTGGAAATTGAGATTAGTTTATTAACTAAACAACTTAACGCGTGATGAACAGCCCCTGGTGTGTGTGTGTGTGTGTGTGTGTGTGCCATGGCCTGGGGAAGGTTTATGGCTCCGTGGAGTGAGTACCGTTTATCAAAGTGAAGGATGTTGCTCCGTCCTACATATACGCAGAGAAACAACAGGACTGCTTCTGCCCAATTCTCATAGAACGGTAATCATCCACTCCCTCCTACCCCCCCACAGTCAATGTTCGACCACCGTGCGATGGACACACGTGAACACCCCGGCATGATGTACAATCGTGACGTCGTGGCGGCATGAAGACCTTGCCACACGATCACTAGGCCGCTGTAGAGCCCTGGCATGATCCACTCAGTTTCGAAGCAAGACAACGAAGCATCCTAGGGAGAGCGAACCCCCTCTCTGCTGTGCCCATGTCCTGTCCTCCCATTAGGTATGTTTCCACTGACTAGCTGATTGATGAGAAAATAGCAGGTTCTGTTGCTTCTTAAATAAAATAATATCTATCTTCCCTTAATTGATCCCGAGTGCAGTTAAATTAAGTGCTCAATTATTTCGAATACTTTGCTGTAACCTTCACTTCACACTTGTATTCTCGTTATCTTTATATTTTACCACTCAAATGAGCGATTATGATGAGTAGGGTTACCTCGTTACATCCAGCGTGATCAGGCTACGGCCAGAACCGCAGACCAACCTTGTGTGAACGGTTTACCTTTGCCGAGAGACGACCATCCACGCACAGATATTTAGTTCTCTTACAGATAAGCTCGAGCAGGTATTTTGTTTTTTACAGTAAAGGAAGTAGCTCAAGGACAAAAAAAAAATAATAATGAGAAATAAAAGCCCGCTAATCACTGCCCCAATAAATAAATAAAAAGTTCAGAAGAGTGGCCAAAAGAGAAGTCAATTTCGGGAGGAGAGGAGAGGTGTCTCGATGCCGCAGCTCCGCAAGTTACGATCATTCCTTTAGGCATTATACACTCTGGCACCATGCCCAGTGATTGTGTGATGGGGCCTTAGGATAACCAACCGTATCGCAAGTGCTAGTCTGCTCAAAATGATGATTCAGAGGCACAAGCAGAAGCAGCAGGAGGGGGTATAGAAGCGAGAAAACACTTAATTGTTGATAGTTAAGGAATTTGGTACGTCACCCCGATGGAGATTAACTGTGTTTTGGGATATTAAAGGCGTCGATATTATTATTCATTCCGACGGGATATTTACGGGTGCAAAATACTGGAAATTATTATATCTGCAAGTTGAGGCGGCTACAACTACGTGATTAAGGTGTCTATGTCAGTGTTGGAGTGGGTGATCGTGGGTGAAGGTGAAGGGCAGCGGGGTGGAGGAGAGGGGCAGTGAGGTGGAGATGAGGGGCAGCGGGGTGGAGGTGAGAGGCAGCGGGGTGGAGGTGAGAGGCAGCGGGGTGGAGGTGAGGGGCAGCGTGGTGGAGGTGAGGTGCAGGGGGGTGGAGGTGAGGGGCAGTGAGGTGGAGGTGAGGGGCAGTGAGGTGGAGGTGAAGGGCAGCGAGGTGGAGGTGAGGGGCAGCGGGGTGGAGGTGAGGGGCAGCGGGGTGGAGGTGAGAGGCAGCGGGGTGGAGGTGAGGGGCAGCGAGGTGGAGGTGAGGGGCAGTGAGGTGGAGATGAGGGGCAGCGGGGTGGAGGTGAGGGGCAGCGAGGTGGAAGTGAGGGGCAGTGAGGTGGAGGTGAGGTGCAGCGGGGTGGAGGAGAGGGGCAGCGAGGTGGAAGTGAGGGGCAGTGAGGTGGAGGTGAGGGCCAGCGGGGTGGAGGTGAGGGGCAGCGAGGTGGAAGTGAGGGGCAGTGAGGTGGAGGTGAGGGCCAGCGGGGTGGAGGTGAGAGGCAGCGGGGTGGAGGTGAGGGCCAGCGGGGTGGAGGTGAGAGGCAGCGGGGTGGAGGTGAGGGGCAGCGGGGTGGAGGTGAGGGCCAGCGAGGAAATAATCGTTGGATATTTAATTGGGATAAAACGAAAATATCAGACATGAAAACTGAACCAATGGATAGTTGTGCTATTATTTGTGAAAGTAATTAAGACACTCACTTGTTACGATGTTTTGAGAATAAGTGCATCGAGGATTATTATTGAGGCTAACATTGTAGTTGCCGGCCCTCGTAGAGCAGTAGAGCAGGGCCTGAAACTTCATCAATGGTAAGCGGTAAACTGTGGACTGTGATGATGAGTTGATGACAGCACCGTTACCAGGTTATCGTACTCATGGCATTGTACTTAAGGGTTTTTGATGGCTAACTATTGCCTAGGAACATCAGGCATTAACCATTTTAGCGATAAATATAAATGAATCCAGTTATTGGGTCCCAGGAGATAGTTTTTGGGTCGGAAGTTGGTAGATATAAGAGGCTGAATACGACAATCTGGTAACGTTGGATGACAGCCGAACAGGTGCCAAATTATCGTACTCAGTGCATTATATTTGCCGGTTTCTGACCAGAATACTGTCGTGCCAATACAAATAAGGATATAAAATAATTCCGCTTGATAAAATGTTAATTATTGATGTTTTAAGGAGAGTAGAAAGGATGAATAGACGTTCCTACAGTTGATTTGGTTCTCGTACACTGCAAAAATTGTCATACATCTGGGAACTCCTCTACACCGGTGCTGCCATCTGTACTGCCGCCAAACAACATTCAAGTACGGTGTAACGAGCCCCATTTTCTTTATATAGTTTCCTTGTTTGGACCACAACAGCCTCAAACATCCCCCAGTGACCTTGGCAATAACAAGAGTTTTAGTATTAGCTTTTACATAATTATTTATTCCTATTCATCTTCCATATTTAAGTAGTTTTAATCTCTCTCTCTCTCTCTCTCTCTCTCTCTCTCTCTACATACTTATTTATTGCTGGTGGAAAAGATAGAAGATTGAAAAGGATGAAGGGAAATTAAATTGCCTTGGGTGTTTAGAAGATAATGATGATGATGATGATGATGGTAAGAAGAAGGAAAAAGAAAAAGAAAAAGACGAAGAAGAAAAAGAAGAAAATGAGGAAGAAGAGAAAGAAGGAAAAGAAGATAACGAAGAAATCAGAATTAAAAAGAGAGAGCTTTGAGGAAACAGTTAATCTCTCTCTCTCTCTCTCTCTCTCTCTCTCTCTCTCTCTCTCTCTCTCTCTCTCTCTCTCTCTCTCTCTCTCTCTCTCTCTCTCTCCAGTTATGGCTCATGTGGGAACGCAAACAAGTTCGTTCTGAGTGTACGTCTTCGGTAATGGACGTCCCAGCTTGCAGACAAATCAACACTGCAGCTGCATTTACTTTATGACAGCACAAGTTCACCCTAAACAAATTCCACCCCAGGAACATAAAATCCGAGTCAACAAAACTTCAAGGAACAAGGTGAACTTATGAAAACTGAATTCGACCGTGGAAAATAATTGAGGCTCTACTGCATGCACAATAAAAATAAAAAATAAAATAAAAACCGGCGGCCATCACGGACTAATGTTTAATTCAATACTGCAACAGGAAATCCAGGAAAGATAAAATCATTGGGTCGGTATCAAACACAGCTTTACCTTTAAGAGCAGGGACGTGTGTTGTTCTGCCACCCATCACCCCAGCCGCTCACATCCTACCATGGCCTCATCAACGTCTTCTTATATCAAAGCACTGTAGTATTTAAGGCGCATAGAGGATACCCATTACCTTATAGAAGCCACCCATTACACTATCCGCTGAGAATCTTCTTCACTACCACACATGTCTTTTTATATCAAGGCATTATAGTATTTCAGGGCATAGAGGCAACCCATTACCCTACCGAGGCAACACATTTCCCTATAGAAGTCACCCATTATCCCAATCCCCTGACACCCTCCCGCAGGCCCATCTAACGTCACACACAGAGAGAGAGAGAGAGAGAGAGAGAAAGAGAGAGAGAGAGAGAGCGCAATACGAAAATATCACATAAATCATCCAACATTCGCATTGAAGACGATATGAAACGAGAGTTCTGACCTAGCCTTTCCCAGACTGCTCGTTTGAAGCCGACTATTCATGTCCCCAGTCTACAAATATGCTCTTCCGGCAAACTTCGCCATTATCCATCAGCAATAATGATTAATTCAATTTCACTTATGCTGCTTTGAATGCCACTAACATCCCCTGAACATCGCCTTTCCTCGGATAGGCAGATCGAGTGCAGCGACCGGTTGACTATTGTGTGTCTCTCCTTGACCCCAGCGTTGCCAGATTATCGTATTCACCACAACATATGTCATTTTTTAGCCTCAAACTTTCGTACCTACACAAATAACGACAGAAAATCATCAAAGTTAGCATTAAAACTGTTATTTATTGAGGTTTGTGCTTTTTGCTATAGTTATCGGTCAGAAACTACGAAAATGCAATGCACTGAGTACGATAATTTGGCAACGCTGCTTCACCCACACAGCCAGAGGGCGGAGCTTCGTGATGGTGGATAGCAACACGTGGAGCTCATTATAAAAGGATTACGATCATCTTCCTGGCTCAAGACTTACTTTATGTAACTAAATAAGTATGTACCACCATTAGCACCATATAAAAGAGCCTTGAATAAACCAAAATAAAGAACAATAGCATACTTTACCTCTTAACATCCTCCTCGAATATCAGCGATGCTTACACTTAACACTAGACACACACACTGACGAATGACCACGTGTCTCTCTGCCCTACCCCCTGCAGCGGCCAGAAGCATACGCTTCGAACCCACTGCTCGAAGCTATCCCGATGCTCGCTTCACGGGACACGCAGACTTCATATGCCATTTATTTACCTCTGAATGCAAATGCCTCGTGATGGACACTGCTTCATTAGCCACAAAGAAGGTAATGAACTGCTGTAATTCAGGTAGGAGTCAACCACTTGAAAATGTTAAAAAAAAAAAGTGGAGGTATCATACAGTCAACTAGGCATTATTGATCACGAAACTACTGCTACTTTTTTTTTAGTAGAGCGAGCGAGTCACTTTTACGTCGACACGGAAGAAGTGTGAAGGTGATACGCTCTCCCGACCCCAAGCCTTAAACATACACACAAAGAGGAACAAGATATAATAAAAAAAAAAAGATATATATAAACCTCATAATTTATCATACCACAGGAAACAAAATTATCAGCTTAGTCATTCACTCTGTTTTCAAATCCCCCTTCACTCTTTCTTCCTTTAAGCTGAACACAACGGGGAAAACAAAATAGGAAAAAGTATAAATCTAAATTATGTTATCGAAGCCTATATAGGGAACAAATTATCAGCTTCACTCTACTGTCTTATCCTCCTTCACTCACTTGTTCCTTCATGATGTACACAATGGGGTAAACAAATATAACAATGTATCAAGCAAAATCCTGTTACCGTAGCCGAGGAAACAATATTATCAGCTCTGTTGCTTTCTCCCCTTTCGCTCATTTCCTCCTTCATGATGACGGAGAGGGACACGGGGGCATCACAGTCAGCAGTCAGCGGCGTGCACATGCGTCTTGCCTCTCCTCGCAAGATAGCCTACCATCGGGGTTCATTGGAGAGGGTAGCTGGTCATGTCCTTGGTCACGCCTTCCCGCCCGCTCCTGGTGTGACAAAATTACCCCCCCCCCACACACACACACACACACTTCCCACCACAACCCAGAGAGAGAGAGAGAGAGATTCCTACTTCTTAAACTCAAATAACTACCTTTCTGTGGCAAATCTAACTTCTTGAGCGAACTCTTTGTTTTACTTCCTTCCTGGTTCAGAGTGTATTAAGTAAAAGCGAGAGCTATGACTTAATGAAAACACTGAATGAAAACGAAGAAGAAATGGCAGAGGCTTATTAGACTAATCATATGAAAAAAATAATGTATAAAAAATAATAAAAGTAATGTTGGCAAGATCTCAATGAAGGAATGCGTCAAGGCCCTACCCCCCCTCTCCTTCCCCTTCCAACCCCCTCCCCTCCTCCAGCCCCCTCCTCCTACTTCCCCCTCAAAAACCTAACCCCCTCCCTCCCCTTACCTCCCACTCCTCCTCCTCCTCACCCATTCAAACCCTACCCCCTCCAACACCCTCCCCTTCCCATCCATCTCCCTCCCTCCCCCACAAACCCCCCTCCCAGACCCCGTTCCCTCCCCGCCACGCTAGACACAGACAGACAGACAGACCATTACTCACATCAAACACCACTTTTCTTCTCTCTCTTTCATCACTCATCATGCACTAACTTTCCAGCGAGCTCACCACCACTTCCTTCCTTCCTTCTTTGCCGCCACCGCTAAGGGCAACCAGTTCGAAACGCCTCAGGAAAAGTTCAGAAATTTGAGGCTAACAACGCAAACTCTGGAGAAGCCACACGTAAGATTTATGACCTTGTTGTCCTATTCCTGTTCCCTGGGCCACACGAGCAGCAGTGCAGGATCCTTGAGGCTAATCCTACCTTGTGTATCCTTCAGCAAGACGTCGCTTCAGCATGTAACCGTAGAAAAACAATAAAAGAAAAGTCCTGCCATGCGCGTCTTCTAAAAGATTATCCAGGTTCCGAATTCGTTTTAGGGGAAAGAAAAATTTACAGTAAGTTTCATGGGGAGTTTTATGCGGGAAAGTTAATCATTCGTGTGTGTGTGTGTGTGTGTGTGTGTGTAGATGCATAAGAAACCTAACCCCGTGAGTTCACCAACCATCTTCATCGTCGGAGGGCATAATACTTGGCGTTCCAATGGATTCGTACTCGCCATCCTCATCGTCCTCCGCTCCTTGCTCCTCTCCCTCTCCCTCTTCCTCTTCTTTTTCCACCTGTTCCTCCTCTTCCTCCTCTTCCTTCGCGTTCTCATCCTCCTCCCCGCCGCCCGCCGCGTCCCGACCCTCGTCCAGCGCCGCCAGCCGGGCTTTGTAGTGTCGGCTGAAGCGCTGCACCACCGTCTCCGCCGCCCTCGCCGCCGCTCGCCTCTCGTTGATTCGCCGCATCATTTTCCTCTGCGAATAGAAACGATTTTACGGTTAATACGAGGAGGGCGGGGCGGCCATATTTCGCGGCGGGAGGAGCGGGAATTTATCCGGAAGCGTCCTCCATTACCTCGCCCCGACGTTCTTTTAAGGTTGATGTATTGAACACTCCAGGAGGATTTGTTATTCTTTTGCACTTGATTTATTTCCAGTTTGTCCGACTTTTGTTTTTGTTTTTGTGAGGGGACAGCTGCGGAGGAAAGGAAGGAGGAGCTCTGGGAATGGTGTCGGGGCAGCAGGAGCGGTGTCTCTCATCTTTCTTATTATTAGTGTGATAAATCATTGCTGTTGACCCTTTGAAGCTATTGGTGCAGCTGCTGTTCTTTCTTAACCTGTATTGTTCTGTTGTTTGCAGTAGTAGTAGTAGAAGTAGAAGTAGTTTCCTTACCATTATTTCTAGTAGTACATTGTTTATCATCATTATCATCAATATTAGCATTAGTATTGTTGATATTGATGTTAATGTAATTGATGTTTGTTCTTACCTGCAGCATCTGTAACTTCAGTATATCGGGTGAAGAGGGCTCCTCCTCCTCTTCCTCCTCCTCGCCCTCCTCCCCCTCGTGGGCCGCCTTTTCCCCCTCCGGCTCGTCTCCCTCTGCGGCGGAGAGACGGTTGGGTAAAGCTCGCGCGCCACGCCACTCAATAAACAATGGGATGCGGTGTTCGAGCCCCGCCGCGCCCCTGTGTACCCGCTCCCTGGTGATTCTGCCGCTGCTGTTGCTGGCTCTCACATACCAAGCACAGGGACAAGCCTACCGGACATCTTTTATTTCTCTCTCTCTTAAAGGTGAGAGGCGGCAAATCAAGAAGGGTTTTAAAATATACATAAATAAAGCTTGTGTAAGAAAAACATATATACCAAAAAAAAAAAAAGGACGGGGACACGAGCCTACCAGACATTTTTTTATTCTCTCTCTCTCTCTCTCTCTCTCTCTCTCTCTCTCTCTCTCTCTCTCTCTCTCTCTCTATAGATATATATATATATATATATATATATATATATATATATATATATATATATATATATATATATATATATATAGGCGGTGGCTGAGTCGTCAAAGTAACGGCCTCGTGTTCTGGAGGACGCGAGTTCAATCCCCGCCCGGTGCCACCAAGCTGGGATTTTTCAGCCGCCGCCGAGTGGCTTAAAACTACCCACATGCTGTCCAGAAGACCACCTATCAACCCGGACTCTAGATTCTAGGATCAAAGATGAGCTCTGGGAGGGCAGCATGAGCCAATGCAAGATGGCGCCACTATAATCACTCGCCTGCGCCAGAACGAGCTGGGCCGACCATCAGGACCTACGGGAAAGAAGCTTTGGACCGACCATCAGGATCCACCGGAAGAAGCCTACCGGCGCAATAGGCTGCAATGTAAAAAAAATATATATATATATATATATATATATATATATATATTTTTTTTTTTAAGGTGAAAGGGAGAGGACCAAAGGCTTTAAAAATTACAAACAATCTTTTTTTTTCGTATAAGGAAAGCAAAATCAGCAATTCAACAAACCAAGAACGGGGACATTAGCTTAACAGTCATCATTTTACTCTCTGTTGAAAGGTGAGAGTAAGGAGATCAAAGGCTTTAAAAATAATATATACAAATAACACTTTTTCGTACATGCAAGGAAAGCAGAATCAGCAAATCAGCACACCATGCAAGGACGAGGACATTAGCCTAACAGACGCATCTTATGTTTCTCTTAAAGGTGAGAGGAAGCAGATCAAGAAGGGCTTTAAAAATAATATATACAAATAACACTTTTTCGTACATACAAGGAAAGGAGAATCAGCAAATCAACACATCAAGGACGAGGACATTAGCCTACCAGACATCTTTTTACTCTCTCTGTTTAAAGGTGAGAGGAAGCAGATCAAGAAGTGCTTTAAAAATAATGTATACAAATAACCCTTTTTCGTACATAGAAGGAAAGCAGAATCAGCAAATCAACACACCAAGGACGAGGACATTAGCCTAACAGACATCTTTTTACTCCCTCTCTTTCTCTGTCTAAAGGTGAGAGAACTCAGACCAAAGGCTTTAAAAATAATATATACAAATAACACTTTTTCGTACATGCAAGGAAAACAGAATCAGCAAATCAACACACCATGCAAGGAGGGGGACATTAGCCTAACAGACGCATCTTATGTTTCTCTTAAAGGTGAGAGGAAGCAAATCAGGAAGAGCTTTAAAAATAATATATAAAATAACACTTTTTCGTACATGCAATGAAAGCAGAATCAGCAAATCATCACACCAAGGACGAGGACATTAGTCTACCAGACATCTTTTGTTTATCTTAAAGGTGAGAGGAAGCAGATCAAGAAGGGCTTTTAAAATAATATATACAAATAACACTTTTTCGTACATGCAGTGAAAGCAGAATCAGCAAATCAGCACACCAAGGACGAGGACATTAGCCTACCAGACGCATCTTATGTTTCTCTTAAAGGTGAGAGTAAGCAGGCCAGAGGAAGGGCTTTGGAAATAATTAAAATGAGTAGCACTATTTCGTACATACAAGGAAAGGAGAATTAACGAATCAACACACCAACGACGGGGACAATATCATACCAAACACATTTTTTTTCTTTTAATTAAGGAGAGGAAGCAGACCAAGGCCTATAAGCTTCTTTCTTTTTCTTTTTATTTAGAACAACAAAGGAGACAGCTCAAGGGCACAAAAAAGGAAACAATAATAAAAAAAGCCCGCTACTCGCTGCTCCTAAACACTTTAATGAAGATGAAAAGAGCAGGAATACTCTAAGGAGGGAAGGTGCGTGTATTACCAACCACTCTTACGTCACATCATACAACTAAATTAAAAACTGTCATATTTACCACTCTCTGCTCCTGGCTAAGTCCTTTCTTCCTATATCCTACCTGTCCACCTTTGATTATGTAAGTTAGGGAAGGGAGCCTACGAGTACTACCAACCGCACTGACGTCATACAACTAAATTAAAAAACTGTCCTCATATTTACCACTCTCTGCTCCTGGTTAAGTCCTTCCTTCCTACCAACCTGTTCACCTTTGATTATGTAAGTTAGAGAAGGGAGCCTACGAGTACTACCAACCGCACTTGCATCAGACAACTAAATTAAAAACTGTCCTCATTTTTCCCACTCTCTGCTCCTGGTTAAGTCCTTCCTTCCTACCTACCTGTTCACCTTTGATTATATAAGTTAAGAAAGGGAAGCTACGCGTATTACCAACCGCACTGACGTCATACAACTAAATTAAAAACTGTCCTCATTTTTCCCACTCTCTGCTCTTAGTTAATCATTTCTTCCTACCTACCTGTTCACCTTTGATTATATAAGTTTGGGAAGAGAACCTACGGGTACTACCAACCGCACTTACGTCATACAACTAAATTAAAAACTGTCCTCATTTTTGCCACTTTCTGCTCCTGGCTAAGTCCATTTTTCCTACCTACCTGTTCACCTTTGATTATATAAGTTACGGAAGGGAACCTACGCGTACTACCAACCGCACGTCACGTCATAGAACTAAATTAAAAACTGTCCTCATTTTTGCCACTCTCTACGCCTGGTTCTCTTCTTCCTACCTGTTCACCTTTGATACTGTAACTTAATTAAGATGAAAGGGGACGGCAGACACACCAGACGACCAGACATATCACACAGGTACAATCCTAAACTGACCTCATTTAATACATTTCCCCGTGGTCAAGTCTTCTCCGCTTTCTGTAAACCCTTGATTAACGTAGACGCGAAGAGACAGGTATACCACAGTTAGCCACGCATATCATACACCTGTGTCCTATAAAGTGTACTCATATGGTTCCTTATTATCTGTTCCTCGTGGCTAAACCTTTTTCCTTCTCGCTGTAAACTCTGAACGCAAGACAAAAGGGAGATATTATGTAATCTAGTTAGTCTTCTGCATCATACGAATGTCATGTATACAAACCGTTTCCCTTCTCCTCATTTTCTACTCGAGGTTACGCCATTTCATTCTCGCTGTGAACTCTCGACGAACATACGATAAAAGGAAGTACACGCCAGGTTAGCTTTTAATTAAAATGAAGGGAGACAGCACAGACACATACCAGACTACCAAGCTTAGACCACACAGCTGTTACTTATTACTATCCTTACTTAAGCCTTCAGTATCTTCTCATAGCCGAACTCTAAGACAACAACAACAACAACAACGAGGGAGGATACGAGGACCAGAGTTACATCATTCAGTCGTGTCCTTGTGGCTCAACATTTACCTTCTCACTGTACACTCTTAATTAACTAAAGAAATAAGACAGGTATGCACTAATTAGCTATGCCGAACACCTGTCCTCCTTTATTTCGTATCATTTCCTCGCAGAGTCTTCGTATACTAGCTAAAACATTTCCCTTCTCATCGTACACGCTTGATTAACTAAAAACAAAAGAAGACAGGTATGCACTAGTTAGCCATGCCGTCATACCTGTTCTGAATTACGTATTATTTCATTAGTAAACCTTCGTACTAGTTAAAACATTTCCCTTCTCATCGAACACTCTCGATTAACTAAAAAAACAAAAGAAGACATGTATGCACTAGTTAGCCATGCCGCCATACCTGTCCTCAATTACGTATTATTTCATTAGTAAACCTTCGTACTAGTTAAAACATTTCCCTTCTCACTGACCACTCTCTCTTTTGGCCACTCTTTACAACTCTCTTTTATATGAGCAGCGATTAGTGGGCTTTCTTCTCCCCTCACTTTTTTTTGCCCTTGAACTGCCTCCTTTACTCAAAAAACAATATTGATCAACTAAAAATGAAAAGACAGATACAGACTAGTTATCCATGTCGCCGTACCTGTTCTCTATTGCGTATCATTTCATTAGTAAAGTTTCATACTAGTTAAAACATTTCCTTCTCTCTATGTTCTTTTGATTACCTTCATTAAGATGTAAGGCAACAGCAGACAAACCACCAGCTTACAATATACAACAGAACGCTATGAACTGCCTGCATTTAATCCGACGCTACCTCTCCTCGCGGTCAAGTCTTTTCCCGGCTCGTTGTACGCCATTGATTAACTAAAGGTGAAGGGAGACAGGTAAACGGGAGTATCCACCGGTATGATAATAAATAGATATCTCCTGACTCACTCTGTTCTTATAGCTAAACCTCCTCCTATCACTACGTCACTGAGCTAGCTGAGATTTAAAGGAAACATGGATCGTAGGTACTAAAACGCTTATCATCAAACGGTTTTTTTTGGGGGGGGTTAAAGGTCATAGAGGAGATACGTCTGGTTGTCATGAGTCTTATTCCCGTTCATGGCGCAGAAGCCTTTCAAAACTACCGCCAGGGGTCAAGAAACTACCCATGGACACCTCTGAAACTTCTGCGAGAGCCTTTTTATATAGATGGACTAAGGTTTCGATGAGTTTGATAATATGGGCCTAAACTACTTCCTCTTACTGTACGTCTTTCAACTCGCCGTACAATAAGTTGATTCAGAAGCTCCATCCCTTCCTTACTCTCGCTCCAAGATAATACTGACAACTAACTTAACCCGGTAGTAGCGACGGGCCAAATTTGTGGCTTTACCGTGTACCAGCGACGGGCCACATTTTTGCCATGATATAAACCCCCCAAAATAGATGATGCATAAACTGATCACAAATGCGTTGATATATATTATGAAATGGTTTGCGTGAGTGATGATTTTTTCTCATTTTTCTCGCTTAGAGGGGCCTTTAAGAAACATGATCCCTGCAGCTACCAAGTTAACCTCCTTCCATCCAACCAGTCACCTCCTTCAGCCGTAGAAGAGGGGACGTAGCCTCTTGATCACTTTAGAGTACGGTGGCTATAGCTAAGATGAAAGGGGACATGGATCGTGGCTACTCTCCCTGTTTTACGTCCTTGGTCGAGATGAGAGAAGGCAGGGAGACACGTACGGTATAGTTAGTCACACACATCTCAGCGGCGTCTCATAACCGGTGGAGTCAAACGGAGGCAGACAATACCGAGCCCGTCCTCAGGTCTAATATGCTATCCTTCGTTAAACTTTTAATCATACGTAAACAAGACAGCCCCGGAGAAGCTCAGGTGAGGTCACGGAGTCCCTGCATGTGAGGTAAATGAATTTCTTTGTCTTTTACTTAAAACAGCGAGGAAGACTAAGGGATGAAGATGCATTAGGGAGTTGCTGTACCCTTTGTCTAAACGGATCGAGGGCCATTGTATTAAGATGACCGTAGATATCATTGTTAAACGACTGCCATGTCCCGCGCTGTATAACTGGAGACGGAAGGCAATTAGCGTGATATGTTTTACGCTGTGGCATTGTTAGCGAAGAGAAAAATGCTTGCCAGACAGTTAAAGGAGAAAGGTCTAAATTACAGGTCGAAGAGGAAACCAATTAGAGTTGCAGTTAACAAGATGACCTAGCATTAGCAATAGAACAACAGTAGTAGTAGTAGTAGTAGTAGTAGTAGTAGTAGTAGTAGTAGTAGTAGTAGAAGTAGTAGATGTTGTTGCCTTTGTTGTTGTTTTGTGAGAAGAAGAGTTAAAACAAGAACAAGAACAAAAAATAACAAGAACAAGAACTCGAACAAGAAGATGCAATACTACGACTATCATTATTGTTATCATTATTATTACTATTATTATCATCATTACTATTTATATCATTACTGTTTACATTACTATCACAAAGCTAGACAGCACAAGAGCAGAACTATTGTGTAAGACTGTATAATGACCGATAGGGTACACACACACACACACACACACACACACACACACCATGGCAACGCTAAGGCTATTGGACACACACACACACACACACACACACACACACACACACACACACACACACGCCATGGCAACGCTGAGGCCACCGGACAAGCGGACCCTGAAACAAACGTAATATCACCTTCCGCCTGACGCAATAAGCGCCACAATGAAGGAACAGGCCACTTTACCTCTTAAAGCAGTGCTGTTCAGGTGCGTGACGCCGGCACAGCACGACACGCCACAGCGCCTCGCAGAACAGCGCTAGAACATTATACCCACACACCGACGCAGGGAAAATTTAAACATTTTGGTGCCCTTTAAACATTTCGGTGCCCAAGAGAGTCACACAGCACTTTTTGCCAACATAACGACACACCACAGCGCCTTGCAACACACCACCTGCCGCTACCTTAGGGCTTTAGAAATAATTGATGTGAGAGCCGGAAACGTCTAAAAATACCGACCATTTAAAGACACACTGCAAACTATATCTTTTCTTCGCAGCTAAGCAGGACCCAGCACCATCACAGCGAACCCACACCCAAGAGAGAGAGAAGGTCAGACAGCAAATTACTTTCACTCTTTTTATATTTTTATTCATCAAGGCGAACTAATTAACGTGCAGGTATGTGTGCGGAGCCAACTAACTACACGCGTGAGCACCTACAGAACACAGCAAGCATGACCTAACAGAGCACAGCATTCACCACCACCACCATCACATCACACCTTCACACCGCGCCACAGAGAGAGAAAGTCATGCGGTAAACTCGTGCAGTGTCTTTTCATCCCCCAAGGTGATTTAATTAGCGAGCATCCAGGTATCCGGCGCCGACTAATTAGCGTTGCGAGTGTATAAATTTAAAACAACCGACGGGGAGTGAGATAAAAAGAGAGAGAGCGTTCGGGGCGGATGAAGTGATGGTGGTGTGTGTGTGGGAGGGGGAGGGGGAGAAGGGAGTGTGTGTGTAGGGGGGAGGGGGAGAAAGGAGTGTGTGGGGGGGGGGTTGGGGGGTAGTGACGATTTTCAAGTGAGATGCAAATGAATTACACCCCAGCTTGTAATGGTCGTAAAAAGAGGTGTGTGTGTGTGTGTGTGTGTGTGTTCGGTTACGGCTAGGAATGTGATAACGATGATGAAAATGAGGAGGAGGAGGAAGAGTAGAAGGAGCAAGAGGAGGAGGAGGAGGAGGAGGAGGAAAAAGGACATCACTACCACCACTACCACCACCACCATAACCGCAAGAACAAAGGTACACAACAACACCACCACAAGCAATGCCATCAAGAGCAGTCGTGTGGGCAGAAGGAGGAGGAGGAGTAGGAGGCGGCTTACGGGCGGCGGCGGCGAGGCGGGAGGGAGCGCTGCCTTTCCCGGGGAGGTTAAACGGCTTCAGGAGGAGAGCGGCCGAGCGGTCCACCAACCCAAGCTGACCCCAGTCGTCGCTCAGCACATCAACGGCGGCTGTCTCCTGCACGGCTGCCTCCACCCTGTCAGGAGATCGAGGGAGAGAGAGAGCGATGAGGCGACGGACTGACGGAGTGGCGTAACAAAGGAAGGAAAGAAAGAGGAAGGACAGTGATTGAGGGAGAAAGAGATGAAATGGAAAAGGTGAATGGGGGAAGGAGAAAGAGAATGATAGGGAAAGGGAAAAGAGGAATAGGGTGACGGACTGACGGAGTGAAGGAATAAAGGAAGGAGAGAAGGACACCTGATGAAGGGGAAGAAGACGGTAGGAGTAAAAATGAAGAAGGTAAAAGGTAGTTTGATAAAGAAGAAAGAGAATGACAAGAAGAGAGAAGGAAAGGATAGGGTGACAAACTAACAACTGAAATAAGGTAAGGAAAAGGAAAGAACAGGTAGAAAAAATAGAAAAGCAGGGGATGAGAAGGCAATTGAGTGGAAAAGAAAGAGAATAACAAGGAGAGGAAAGAGAGAGAGATAAGGGAAAGAGCTGACTGAGTAACGGAAAAAAGGAAAAACACAAGGAAAGGAGAGGAAGACCGCCTAAGAGAAGGAAGAGAAAGATTAGGGAATAAAATAAAAAACAGGAAAAGGTGAAAAATAGTTGGAGACAGAAATAAAAAGAGAATAACAGAGCAAAAGAACTAACTGAATCGCGGAAACCGAAAAAGAAAGAAAAGAAAAGAGAAGGGAACAAAAAACACAATTGAGGAGAGAGAGAAAAGACGGCAGTAAAAGATATGAAAAGAGAGAGAGAAGAATTGGCAGGTACTTTGGAAGCGAAGGTGATCGGGGAAATGAAGAAGGTGAGTTATAGAGAGATGTGAGAGATGACAGGTAAAGAGAGGATGATGGAGAGGGAGATTGAGAAGGAGAAGGGAGATGGAGGAAGGGAGAGACAGAAAGAGAAGGGAGACGGAGGAAGGAAGAGACAGAAAGAGAAGGGAGACGGAGGAAGGGAGAGACAGAAAGAGAAGGGAGACGGAGGAAGGGAGAGACAGGAGGAGAAGGGAGACGAAGGAAAGAAGGGAGGATAGGAAGGTCAACAAGAAGAAATAGAGAGACAGGATGAATGACAGAGATACATAGTGAGGTCAGCAAAGAAAGGGAAGAGAAACGAATTAAAAAAATAGGAAAAAAAAGGCGGTTATTACTGATGGAAAAGGGAGGCGATGGAAAGGAGGAAGGATAGGAAGCTTAACAGGAAGGAGGAGAAAGAGAGAGACAGGGTGAATGAGAGATACATAGTGAGGTCAGCAAAGATAGGGGAAACAAATCAAAAAAAAGGAAAAAGTAACCTGATATTACTATAGAAGAAGGGAGGCGAAGGAAAGGGAGAGAGAATAGGAAGGTTAACAAGGAGGAGAAAGAGAGAGACAGAATGGATAACATATACGTAGTGGGGTTAGCAAGGAAAGGAGAGAGAAAGTGATAAATAAAACAGTAAAAAGAAGGCTGATATTACCATAGAAGGAGGCGGAAGGAAAGATAACCCGATAAGGAGCAAGATAAAGGAGGGCGGCAGGAATGATAACAAAGATAACGGATATGATAAGGAAGAAAAGAGAAAAGACACGAGAGGAAAAGGGAACCAGAGGGCGATAAGAAGTAAGATAAAGAAAGGGAGATGTAGAGACTAATAAAGATGGTGGATATAGCAATGAGAGAGAGAGAGAGAGAGAGAGAGAATGACGTAACACACAGAATAATGGTTCGAGACACAAATGGCAACACTGGATTAATTTCTAGTTATCCTCATTCATTCTCTCTCTCTCTCTCTCTCTCTCTCTCTCTCTCTCTCTCTCTCTCTCTCTCTCTCTCTCTCTCTCTCTCTCTCTCTCTCTCTCATCCACTTTTTCATTTACTCACTCATTACTTTCTTTTACTCAGTCTTTTTATTTCTTCAATTTCTCTTTCCTCGTAAAAGCATCACGCAGACCAACACATATTTCCTCCTCCTCCTCCTCCTTCTTCTCCTCCTCCTCCTCCTTCTCCTCTTCTTTCTTTTCATCATCATCCTTCTTCTCTGCCTTTCCTCTTTTATTCTCCTCTTTCTCCTCTTTTTAACTTTCCTCTTCTTTCTTTTCATCCCACTTCTTTTCTCTTCTTCCTCCTTCTCCTCCTCATTCTTTTTCTCTTTTTTCTCTTCCTCCTTTAATCTCCTTCTCTTCCTTCTCCTTTTCTATCTTAACATCCTCCTTCCTCATCCTTCTCTTCTTTCTCTCCATCCTCCTCCACTTCCTCATCCTCCCTTCCCTCCTCCTTCTCCTCCTCTTTTACTTACCTCGCCAATACCTCAGGGGAGATGGTCACCTGGGGGGCTTCTTCGTCTTGTGAGGGGAGAGTGGGGGGCGTCGTCTCCACCCAGCGACTCCACGGCACCCGCACCTCGGTCTGGCAGGCGCCCTCCACCACCTCCACCACCGCCTGCAGGAGAAGGGGCGGTAGGGGGATAATACCTGAAGGGGGAGGAGAGCGAGGGGGGGGGAGGGGACGAGAAAGGAGCAGCGAGGAATTTTAAGAGAGGCGAACAAGAGGGAAGAGGGGAAGTTGAGTTGACATAGGAGGAGGAGGAGGAGGAGGAGGAGGAATAGAAGCAGGCAGAGAAGCAAACAAGGGAGGAAAGGGGTGAGAGAGAAGGAATCTAAGAGGAGGAGGAGGAGGAGGAGGAGATGAGGGAAGAGGAAAGGAAGGAAAACAGAAATAAGACATAAAGAAGGAGAAAAAAAGGGAAGAAACAGAAGAGAGAAACAGACAGAGAAAGAGAAGATTCAAATAGAGAAAGAGGAGAAGGAAAGGGAGAGGGAGGAGGGAAGAGGGAAGGAGGAAGAGTAAGCAAGTAGGAGGAAGAGGAGGAGGAGGAGGAGGAGGAGGATAGGAGCTGAGACTTGAAACCTTGAGAGCAGAGCGACACCTTTAAGTAGCGTGGGATCCGCCTGCAAGCCTTCACGCCCCGGCAACCCCACACACCCACACACCCGCCCCTCGCCCGCCCACCAGCGTTACCATATTATCGTACTCAAAACATCGCATTTATCAGTTTCAGGGCCCAAAACTCTCCTAACCACACAGATAACGACATTCTAGTTAAAGTTATCGTTAAAAGCCTTACTTAGTGGTGTTTGTTTGCGATAGCTGTGAGTCAGAAACCGGAAAATACAATGTGATGGGTGGCTGAGTACGATAATTTGGTAACGCTGCCGCCCACACACACTCCTAAAGGTAATTCTCCGCACGTTCCCTCAAGCCTGAAGCCCCCGCAAGCCCTCCCCGCCGCCGCACCTGCACGCCCTTATGGTGGAGGCGCCGCAGGTGTTGGAAGCTGTGGTCAACGTGCGAGGGGAAGGTCACGACGCTGTCCTTCGGTGTCGCGGCGCTGAAGACCACATGCCGCCGACGCTCCTGGTAGGTCTGCGCGACGATGATGCTGATCTGCGAACATGATGAAGGTTAGTTACTCACACTCCTACTCACACTAAATTCACAGCTTTGTAGGGTTTCAGAATGTTTCGGAATCGTCTTCATAAAGGTCAACAGCAACGGTACATGTCAGCGGCTCTTCTCTTCAACACCTTTCTTGGAGCCGATTTCACAGTCCAACACAGTCTTCGTAACAGCCCGAACCAAAGTACAGAATCCCATACAATCCAAAACGGTGAGGTCTTCGATGCCACACTAAATACACAAGACTTTTCCTGTATAGTTTCATCAAATTTGTGAACTTAAATATAAACACCAGACACTATACATGGAAATTTCGAAGCTTCTGGTATATATTGGTTTGGGGGCTTACTAACCAATCATGGGGAACTGTGAAACTGGCCCTTGAACTTCACACTTCTATGGTATTCTGGGATGGCTCGGTAAGTACTGCAAATGACATCCTGCGACGGGCTGTTACGAAGACCCTGTGTTGGACTGTGAAATCGGCTCCAAGAAAGGTGTTGAAGAGAAGAGCCGCTGACATGTACCGTTGTTGTTGACTGTTATGAAGACGACTCCGAGACATTCTGAAACCCTCCTGATACCTACGCAACGGTAAAGATCAAGGTACGAAACCAACAGCAGATTCTAAACTACTTTTCGCCATCGTTCAGTTCCCTATATTCCACTGCCAATTATTTTTTTCCTTAACCTATTTGTATGAAGCTATCAATAACATAAAAGCAATTGACGTAATACATAAATGGACGTAGGATAAGGCTTTCGTATTGGCTTCCGCTCGTTAGTTTGATTGGTCCCTTCTTAAGCTTGTATCGCTGGTTTACTGCCAGCCGCGATATAGAGATGGTAGGCTATTGCTGTCAGATTGGTGGGTGAATATATTTGGGGAAAAGAAAAAGAAAATATTCCTAACATGTTTTAGCTTGTCAGGATGAAGAATTTTTTGTTTTTTGTTTTTGTTTTTTGGCTGGCTGTTGTTGTTTTTTTATTTACTACATTACTTTTTATATATAACAAGACACTCCTCTATTTTATCCTGTCGTGCCAAAGTTCCACAACGGTCTAGCTACGGTAACATTTTTTTCTTCAAGCTGACTTCCTATCTATAATAATATCACTTTTGTAACCTATAACAGGGCACTCAAATACTATACCCTGCCCTGTCCTATTCCTCGCAACGATGTACAGTAATTTTTTTTTAGCTGACTTCGTTTCTTTCTATAATATTATCACTTATATATAACAGGCCAGAAGGGTGAAGGGGGGAGTATACAGGGGCTATTACACTAGGCAAATTTTCCGTGGATCTTTAGTCAAACCACGATTTCCGCTGGTGTGGTTCTCATATTTGCGTGGTTTTCTGACGTGTCCACGATCTTCCAAAGCTACGGTAGAATTCACTGAAGGACGACGGCATTACTCATCATTTTCATCAGTAGCAATAACAACAAACAACTGAGAACCACGTTAGCGGAAATCGTGGTTTGACTGAAGATCCACGGAAAATATGTCCAGTATAATATCCCCTTACGTCAGGAGAGAGATCAGGGAGGGTGCGAGGGGGTAGGATAGTAGTGCCCTTCCCCATTACTAGCAACGGTGTACTGCAACAAAACTATTCCACCATCACCAGAAACATGATTTACCAAGCGACGATATTGCTCATCCCTGGACGGCCTTGAACACGACACGCGGGTCACGTCCACTCGTCCAGCACAGCACACTGAGCACAGAGAGCGTCAAGCCCTTTGTCGGCCCCCGCTGCTTGCTTAATTGATTCATGCTGGAGCCGAGTGTTATTTATAGCCTATCAATTACGTAGCTGACTGTTCTGTTTAACTTAATTAGGAAGACTTATACAACAACTCTATACTGCATCCTGCCCAGTTATATAGCGTACTGTTTCCTTGCACTTAACATAAATCATTGTACTTTCAGAGAAAACAGTATTGTCAGAGCTATTTCAATCCCGGAGTGTTTGATATAACTTCTATTTATTCAACAAAACGTAGGTGTATACATACAATTCTGCTGCAACCCCCCCCCATCCCCCCACACCCCGCCCCGATCTGCCATTAATAGGCTATACTGTGTTCTGCAACTATACGCTTCTCATTACACCCCCAGCAGAAACAGTATTACCAGAGCTATTTGAGTCCCTGAGTGTTCCAAACAAGTCATTACACACTCAGCAGAAACAGTATTACCAGAGCTATTTCAATCCCTGAGTGTTTCATACAAGTCATAACACCCCCAGCAGAAACAGTATTACCAGAGCTATTTCAATCCCTGAGTGTTTCAAACGAGTCATTACACCCCCAGCAGAAACAGTATTACCAGAGCTATTTCAATCCCTGAGTGTTTCAAACGAGTCATTACACCCCCAGCAGAAACAGTATTACCAGAGCTATTTCAATCCCTGAGTGTTTCAAACGAATCATTACACCCCCAGCAGAAACAGTATTACCAGAGCTATTTCAATCCCTGAGTGTTTCAAACGAGTCATTACACACTCAGCAGAAACAGTATAACCAGAGCTATTTCAATCCCTGAGTGTTTCAAACGAATCATTACACCCCCAGCAGAAACAGTATTACCAGAGCTATTTCAATCCCTGAGTGTTTCATACAAGTCATTACACCCCCAGGAGAAACTGTATTACCAGAGCTATTTGAGTCCCTGAGTGTTCCATACAAGTCATTTACACCCTCAGCAGAAATAGTATTACCGAGCTATTTTAGTCCCTGAGTGTTCCATAAAAGTCATTACACCCTCAGCAGAAACAGTATTACCGAGCTATTTTAGTCCCTGAGTGTTCCATACAAGTCATTACACCCTCAGCAGAAACAGTATTACCAGAGCTATTTGAGTCCCTGAGTGTTTCATACAAGTCATTACACCCCCAGCAGAAACAGTATTACCGAGCTATTTTAGTCCCTGAGTGCTTCATACAAGTCATTACACCCCCAGCAGAAACAGTATTACCAGAGCTATTTGAGTCCCTGAGTGCTTCATACAAGTCATTACACCCCCAGCAGAAACAGTATTACCAGAGCTATTTTAGTCCCTGAGTGTTTCATACGTGTGCTACCGATGAGGCTGATTTCCAGTAATTCAATTTTGCACCATGCTCTCCTCTTTCACGCACCTTCAGGGCCGGCGAGCGTTGGCAACCCGCGCCGCTTTTTCCCGCTGCCCCCTACGTGTTTCTCGTGTAAGTGGCGATTCCCATTATCACTTTTATAATCCCGTCAATTAAACTAATGCAAGGCAGATATCAGAAATGCCTCTTTTCAATTAGTTTACTTCATTGTTCTCTCCATCAAGGGCCAGAGATCATCCCCACCCCGCTTCCCTACCCTCCTCCTTCCCCCTTTCCTTTCCCCTAACCTCCCTTCCTTGCTATAGTGCAGCCCCTCACCCCTCCTTTCCCCCTACCCTTTTTTTTCACCCCTCCCTGCTTGCTTTCTACCCCTCACATCCCCCCCTTTCCTCCTACCCTCTCTTCACCCCTCTCTGCTTGCTTGCTCCCCCGCCATAATCACCCCTTCACCCTCCCTTCCAACATCCTCCCCCATCAGACATACCCCTTCCCCCTCGATCCCTGCCAGCTTAAAATTCCTCCCCTTCCTCTCAATACTACCACCCCCTTCACCATCCCTGTATGTTTCCTTCCCTCCCTCCCTATGCTACCCTGCTTCCTCGCACGTATACTCCCCGCACTTCACTCTTCCTCCATGCCTCCTCCCCTTCCCTCACAATACCCCTTCCTCCTCCCTGATCTCTTTCCTGAAGTCTCCTCCCTTAATTCACCCTTCCTCCATGCCTCTTCCCCTGCTTCCCCTTCCTCCCCCCTCTCCCCCAGCGTGCTCAGCCAAGCCAAACTCTAGCAGCGGGTTACCAAACACTGCCGCTCTCTCTCCAAATTGCCAACATATTAGAATTTGAAGGCAAACAAGGCGTAATCAGGAGCGGGATCTCCCATTAAAACATGTAATCCTAAATGAAATCTCGTCCGCTGAACAGAGACAGACAGACACACAGACTCACTATTACGTTGTAGTGTGTGTGGCATCAACTTGAAAATATGGCTCGGTGTGTGAGTAGAGTTGCAATAGTTTTTTTTTTTTTTTATCATGAACTCTTCACTCGAATTTTAAGCGGCGAGCGAGATTTTGTTTGCCCTCACATGATTCGGCCCTGCATTATTTATTCTTGTGCCAATACTCGCTTCTCTCACTCTTTCATTTCCGGAGTAGCTGACGGGGGTAATGCACACTGGCCCACACCTACCAGCCCCGACCCACACCTCGCCCCACGCCCCATGACCTGCCCCTCGCCGTGCCCTCCCCCGCTGTGCTCCCCGGCGTTATTGTCTTAACATAATATCGCCTTACAACGAGCGCCTCACCCTCCGCCTGGTGTCCGCCGCGTCCTCCATGCTGCCGTTGCCAAGGAGACGCACGGACGCCGCCCCCAAACAGAGCACACACCCGTTTCAAGGGTCACTCCTCTATTTCCGGTGGTGAAAGGAAACCACCAGAATATCGAGTAAGGAAGAAGTGAACGGAAAAGAACCTCAGACTACAAAGGAATAGACTTTATCAGGCGTCAAGACTGAACTGTGATACCTGACCTCTGCACGCTCAGAATAGGAAAAGCAAAATGTTAAGTGTGAGTTAATTAGAACAGTATTGCACAGATGGTGGATCAAGTAACAACTCTCTCCTGGACAAGTGTATTACCTGGCAAAGTCGGAGAAAAGGTCGGGAACAGTATCTGCAACACCAACCTTTTCACTTTTAGCACACTTGTTTTCACATCTGCCTCGCACACGCATGAAGGCACCACCACTTGGAAATCTTAAAGAGCACAACAACTTTACGGGGTCTCCGGGTAACACACCGAGGGTGTTTTTAGCCGGTCTCTTGCCTACTTCACTAGGTGTTTCATTGCATGCCTACGAGTTCTCGCGCCGCCCCACACTTTCCACTTTCCATTGGCACATCCTCACTTTACACACCAGTGTTCCACAGCCCACTGATGGGCGAGGTCACAATGTCTTTCAATTAATAAAAATATGAAGCCATGTGGTTCATGGTGTACTTTTTTTTTCAATCACCTAAACTTGCCTCTAACTGCTTCTCCACATCTTTAATTTATAATATTCCACCACCACCAGGCCCTTCCCTCACTTTCATCTCATACACTCATCATTCAATACATTCAAAAGCCATGGAGCAATCTCTCACCCCTGAATCTCTCCCACACTCATCCTTTATGACAGTTAAAGAAAATAGTAATGTAATTACAGTAAGATTTTATAACACAGCACTGCAAGGTAACAAGATTGAATTGTAACCATTATTGGGTACTCACACTGCAGTCACTTCTTGATACATAGTTCCATTAAAGCTGTTAAAGCAATTAAAAGTTAATATTATTTCTCAATAAATTATATATATAAACCAACAATTTGTGGCACTTCAACAATGACTACAGATAGCAAAGAGTTAAAGAAATACCAACTAACTGTACATTAGGTGAAAGACTTTTAACTATACTGCTGTTAGTCCTTTCTGAGCTTGTAGTGGACATCAGGCAGGTCCCTGAGGGTGCGGGCAGCCTGTTCAGAGGTCAGGTCCCTCTGAGCTTGAGCCAGCATCTCATAGCCAACCATGAACTTCTTGACGGTGGCTGACCGCAGGAGTGGGGGGTAGTAGTGGGCATGTAGCACCCAGTAGTCACACACACCTGTGCCCTCACCTGCCTTCTCCTGCAGGTGGCAGCCAGTGGGGGCACCTGCAACAGCAAACATTACAATCATTTGTGCAACATGTAGTGTCTACCAGTTGGGTGGTTGTCCATAAGTAATGAACGTTACTAGCAACTAAGAATAATAAGATTCTGAAAGTCATACAAGTTAAAAAAACTGTCTTTCCTACAGATCCCTCAAACTACTACCACCACAAATATCCACATGTACTGATAAAAAATACAGATGTCATGTAACACCAAGGACATAAGAAGGAAAATAGTGAAGGACTATGTGGGAGAGTAAGGAACAGTAATAAGGAAAGCATGAATAGAGCATAATGCAAAAAAGAGATAAATGGACAAATAATATATGGATAAATATGGTACAATCTTTTATATCTGTTGTCAGAATTGTCTGGAACCTTCACTTATAAACTGCAATAATATGATGTCATTAACATAATCAGTCTCATAAATTATACATATCTTATTTTTATTTAAGAAAAGAAAGAACCTTAAATTCTGGAATAAAACTAAATCCAAGTGAGAACAAGCACTGAAACTGCCTCCTGTGCCATCATAGGGCCAAATAGAAAAATAAAAATAAAATGTTTACTCCCTGACCCCCACTCACCATGCCATCCCATGGAGTACGGGAAGGAACACTTGAAGAGGTTGTCATACTTGGCGGTGAGGCGGCGCAGGAGGCGGGCCAGCCCGTCCCTCTCACCCAATGTAAGGTCAGTGAGGCGTGACACTGGCCTGCGTGGCAACACCAGTGTCTCGTAGGGCCACACTGCCCAGTGAGGCACAACAACCACCCAGCCCTCTTCCTCCAGCACCACACGCTCCTAGTACCACACACATAGCATATTAAAAATAAGCAAAAATAGTATAATGATACAAAAATGCTTCAAGTAGTGGGAAGATTGATAAGAAATCTAAAACAATAAATGAAGAACCTAAACCCTTAATGTACACACACACACACACACACACACACACAAATATATATATATATATATATATATATATATATATATATATATATATATATATATATATATATATATATATATATATATTTATATAGTGACACACCTGCTTCTGAACCTCCTTGGTGGTGTAGTCCTGCAGAAGGCGTGAGCCATGCTTCAAGAAGTACTGCTTCTGGTGTACATCCTCCAGCATGGGATCAGTGGGGAGGAAGGAGGAAGCCCAGATCTGATGGGTAGTAAGTAGAAAGAGACATATACATAAATTGAGATGCTGAAGAGAGACAAGATGATGATAGCAGACAAAGTAATCAAACAGTATTCAGTGAAATGAATCGTTGCCTCAGTGAATGCTTACTGAAAATTGATGATGTTATATAATGGTTAGAGAATTTATCATGGAGTAATCTATGACCATTGTTGGCAAGGGGAGAGGGCTGTGAGGCAATTAGGACACTAAAAATTGAAAAGGAATGAAAAAGAGGGCTGTACAAGAATCATTAAAGATGATAAGTAAGAACTAAAAAAAGTAAATGGTCAAGACATGAAGGAAAATACTAAAAGGTACCAAAGGGAGCTATGTTCTCAGTTTATCCAAATTTTTGGAAGAGGTTTATATAACTCATGGAAAACATAACTGCAAAGAAAATTGAAGCACTGATAACTATACAATGTGATATGGTGGTTACAAATAAAGAAAAGAAATAGCCATCTGAAATTCAACCAAATATGCAACTAAATAAAACCAAATCTTATTTTTTGTCTACACTGGCTTCAGCAGCCTCTTGACAACCCTGCCTGGCCCTGGCCTCACCTGGCAGTGTGGGTGTGGGTTAGAGCAGCCCATGGTGGCCCCCTTGTTCTCAAAGATCTGCACCCACTCATACTTTTGGCCAAGCTCCTTGACCTCTGCCACCCACCTGTGAGGTCACACACATGAGAGGCAGACCAGTAGAGGGAGAGGGTACGGTATTAAGAAAAAGAAAAATTACCTTAATCAACAGAACTATAAAAGGTTTATTGCACTATTCAATGAAAGAAAATGTTTCAGTGAAGGAAATGAAAGATTAAATACTTAAAATTAACTTTTCTGTTTAGACTGTCATCAAACTGAGTGTAATATTTTACAGGGGAAATAGCTGACTCTATTGATAATTAAGAAACAAATCATAATGCCAGAGACTATAAGCAGCCATGATCACTGAGAATATGCATTGCAAGTATTCAGCCTGTTTCTGAAGTGGCAAGGTTACCACTGATGATGATAATGAAAAAAATAATAGATAGTGAGATTTCAGGAGAACTTTGGCAAGCAACTACCCCAACACACCAAAGACAGAGAATTGTGGAGCAATTTCCTACAGTTTTATTGAGACACAAATCTCAATCTCACATAACGTTCACCTCCTTGTTGTAAAGCCCTAGCATAAAATTCACAGAGGAAGGATCCTCAAGTCCTATTACTTACCAAGTTTAGTTACCTTTGAAAAGACAAGGAACACAGACAGGGGCAGAGATTATGAAATGAAAAGAAAGACAGTTTTTGCCTCCCAAAGCTAACCTGTCCACAACATCCTTGACCTCCTCCTGGGTCATGGTGGGCAGTGTAGCCGAGGTCTTGGGGTGGAAGCACATCACCCGGCAGCAGCCCCGAGCTGGCCCCCACCGCAACAACTCCTCCCCAGGGGCCTCCGGGGGCGCTGGCACCTCCTCCAAGAGCGCTGGGAAGTCGTTGTTGAAGACAAAGGTTGATGTGTAGTTTGGGTTGACCTGAGAACCAACATGAATATATAATGCATGTATGCTTAGCCCAGACTCATTCCATTAGTAATCACTTCACAATCATTACCATCATTCTAATTCAATTCTAATTCAAAAACAGAGGCCAAACAATCTTGAGCTGACAGTTTTCATATTTGCCTGGTACATGGTGTATTTGAGTTATAATGCATGAGAGAAACAAAAAGTAATATATTGTCAATGTTCTTCAAAACTTATATTAAGCATTCTATAAAACACAAACTGAAAAAGTGAGAAGAAACTTCAAATGATATGGAACTTCATATACAAAATGTATTTTTAGATAACTACTAAAAATAGAAGATAAAGAAACACAATGAGTAATGCTTATAACTGGCTGACAAGACTAAAACTTTCACAAACTATATTGCAGAGAAAAAGCATGGCTAGTATCATCAACATCTTCAGCCATTACTAGTCCAATGCAGGACAACACTCTTTTCCAACATTCTCCACCTCTCTCTGTCTGATGTTAGTGTACTCCATTCTGCTCAAGCAAATGTTCTCTCTCCTCAGGTCGCTGCGCATCACGCTACACCGATTGCGCCAGGGTTGCAAGTGTGTCATGGAGCTTTTTCCCAATGGAGCCCAGCCGGAGGGAGTGTGAGGTGCGGGGAGCAGACCAGGACTACCCACCACTACACCACAGGGCATTGTGTCCAAACCAGAGTGCCTCACTGCCCCATCGTTTGTCCTTAACCTTTCTCATTCCACTCTTGGGGACCTAGTACACATCTCCCCAGTCCCCAAGGTAGCTTGTTAGTTGTTTTCTGTCAAGCCATCACTAGACAAGTGCCCATGACCCCTCTCTGAAGGGAACAAATTTTTAGGACACAATAGGAAATGCTCTAATGTCATCTTGTCACCTGACCTTCAGTCTGCCCTGACTTCTAAAATTTCTGGGTTGCCAGCCACTCTGTTAATCTGGTTACTCATCTGCTATCAGTTCTATGAAGATCTGAACTTACCACACCATTGGGTCTGGGGGCCCCAGGACACAAGGGGTTTGTGGGGTCATGGTCTGGGATGTCATCCTGGGCTGGGGGCTCCACCTGACCTGCCCACGGCCGCTTCATGCGGTGAGGGGACACTAACACCCAGTCCCCTCGCAGTGGGTTGAACCTCACATGCTGGTGTTCTGGCAGGAGGAAGCAGCTATGGAGTGGAGGTGGTGGTGATAAGTAGCTTAACATTGAGGATATTTTCATCAGGGAGTGCACTCTAGCATTTAAGATTAACAAAGATTGGAGATGCAACAGTTATCTCATGTGAGAAAATCAGATCATATTCTGAACATGGAGTGCTGATATTAATATAATAAAATTATTAAATAAGATTCAAATAATAGGCATTATGAGAACAAGACATATAGAAAATCTGTTTAGTACATATATATTTAATTATTACAACACTCTTTATACAACCGCTAAAACATGGGTTGACAAACATGTTTCTGTATTCAGCTACATGTAATGTGAGGAAATGACAAAACAATCTTCCACACAGCATGACAACAGCCTCACCTGTTGGATCAAAAGCTGCCTCTTTCCCCTGAGCCTCCATATCACCTTTCGGCAGCAGCTGTGCACTGCTCTCCACCTCAGCCTCACCTGCCCTCCTGCTATCTCACCAAACAAAGCCCTCAGAAAAGATAAGATGAGATATTTTACTAATCTTCTCTATAAGACCATCACACATAAAATATCTGTAAGAATCAAGCAATCTTTGCCCTGATAATTTTATAGGGCAGACTACACAAGCAGGACTTTGAGCAGATGGATATCATAATGAAGTAGAAAAAGGGTCTCTATTTAAACTCTTATCATTTCACTGAAATCTACTTGTCACTCTGCTTCTCTGTGCTCTGCCCCCGAAAATTTTGTATAAATCAACCTTTTAAAGAACTATATATATTCTGATTTACTGATATATGGGATTGATGGAGATTTCAATACGAACTTAATAGTTATTCCTTTCTACTGAGAACAACCTCCCTCAAAGGTTTGTAAGACCACCGTAATAGGCAAATCACAAGCAGTTATGACTCTGCATAATCAAGAAAATAAACTGGTTCCCATTACACAGCAAAATTATCATGATAATTAGCAGAGTGAGTTTTTATTAAGTCTTCACTTGTAGCTCCAGGAGGCTTTCTTCAGGGGCCTGCTTAGGCCACTCAGCAATGACTAGAAAATCCCAGGTTGAAGCGGGCGGATTTGAACCGTCGTCCATTGCACGGTGAATGCAGGGTCCGCACGCTAACCACTCACTCACCGCCTACTAATTGACTAATTGAGTTGTATAGTAAGTAATGCATACTTTAAACATACAGTGATGATGGTGTTATTCTCAAACAGTTAATAGGGAGGTAACTGGTTGGTGAAGTGCATGGTATCACTTAATATAAGTGATTACAGTAAAAGTAAAGTTGGGGGCATACACTAGAGCTGCGCATGTCCTCTGCGTTCAATTCCATGTCATTAGCCCTCGAGTCTGTAGTGGGTAAGAGCCAGTCACCCCGGGACACAGGGCAAGTGTGGCATCCAGTTTACTACAGTTTACCTTCACCGGGTACACATAACTCAACCAACCAGAAAAACAGGATGAGGAACAGCTTGGCAAACTGGGCACCGGCTTTTTTTATACCACACAATAATAAATATCATCGAAGGCCCTGTGATATAATAAATGGCTACACCATTATGCATCACAGCAACCCAGCAAGCTATTCCACAAAGTAATCTGTAGCTTCTGAAGGCTATTTTATAGCTCCCCTGTTGGACAGTGTAGCCTACGGTACTTTATATAAGCTTCTGAGTACACTATGGAGCCTACTGTGTGGCTACTTAAGTAACCCGCCAAGTGTTGACAAAGTAACCTACAGAGCAGATTTCTTGGTTTCTTTCCCAACCCAGGCTCAGGCAGGGATCATTATCAGTGAGAAGCCTGGAGTGTTATCTGGCCTAGTCAAGTGATCTTTAGTTTACCCTTAATTGATGACGTGGCCGCGGCCCTGCTGGCCCTGGCACCACATGTTGCACTCATGGGGGACGAGGCAGGGGCTCCACGCCACGGGGTAACCCACAGCCACACACACAGACGTACTACTAGACACGCCGGATGCTGGGCGCCCCTAGGCAAGGCGTCCCCGTTACCAGGACAACCGCTCAGCTGCTCCCCGGTGGCCGCGACGCCGTCTGTGGCTGTGCTGTCACCTGGCTGTCAGTCTGTCAGACGTGCTGCTGTACGGAGAAACATGTGTCTAATGGTCTTAACAGTGGTAGCATCCAGGCACGGACACCCTTCAATGGAACAACAAGCTACTATTTATGTTTATATTTAGGCCTCCTCTATACTGTACTGATTGATTGATTGATGGTTTATTGTTGCAAGTAAAACAACAAAGGAGAAGGGGAACATTGAAAATATCGGTTTCTGCCTTCTGTATATGCTATAGCTATTATAGTACTGTACATACACACTCAGATAACGGCATTCAGTCAAAGTTATCATATAAAACTAAACTGTTGATCTAAAGGTGGTAGCTAGGCCTATTTATTAATCAGTGTCGCACGCATGAGAACGCTGTTAATTAAGTAATACTGTAGATAGGGGTTAAGTGCTATAGAGGAGTCAGCAATATCTTTCTACTGATTATCTGTTATCAATAAAGCTGCTGGGGGGGTCATTACGTCTATGAGGGGTAGTATGGCACCCACATAGGCCTACTTGCACCCTTTTCTTAGTACATGGTTAAGATTGGTTTTATCTACACCAGTTGGTTGAGCAGGAAGCGAGAAATCGGTGCGTTAATAATTCCAATCTATACGTATTATACTACATCAATAAAGTATTAATTCTGCAGGCGTTATACCAGATTATCGTACTTGGCACACTGTTTTCTCCGGTTTCTGGCTCATGACAATTACAAAAAACATCAATAATTATCAATTCTAACGACAACTTTGATTGAATAGCACTGTTTGTGTGGGTACGTCAGTTTTGGGTCTGTAAAAGCGATAAATGCAATGGTGTGAGTACGACAACCTGGCCCCGTCCTGCTGCCAGAGTGTCGTATTCAGCCTCCTATGTTTGCCAATTTCCGACCCCAAAACTGCCTCCTCGACCCCAATAACTGCCTTCATATATAGTTATCGTCAAAATAGTTAATTCCTGATGTTTCTTGGCAATATTTAAGCGTCAGAAACCGGCAAATACTATGCTCTGAGTACGATAATCTGGCAACGACCTTCCCGGGGAGGTAAACAAACCCCGCCGTCGCTGTCCCCGCCGCTTCCCTCACGCCCTTGCCTCCACCGCCCCCAGGCCCACCACGCAGGCCAGGTCACCACGGCAGGTCGTTTCACAGAGAGAGGTCAGAGGTCAAGGGAAACAAGTCCAGAGCCGCGCCGGTGCCCCGCAGGCCGCCCAGCACCATGGACGAGGAGGGCACCCTCAGCCCCTTCGTGTACTGGGCACAGACGGACGCCACCATCACCCTCAGGATCGAGCTCAGGAATGTACAGGTGAGTGGCTTGTGTTTCTCGTTCTGTGTTATTTATCATGATCCGAAAACGTGCAGCTTTTTAGGTAAGACTTGAGCCTCACGTCGCACCAAGCTTTGAATAATGGCCGTCCACGGTATCTGAGAGAATTGTTACATGAAATACAGCCAGGTGAAGGCATTAACACTCGCCGAGCCATTTCTGGAATCACACTTCATGAACCGCGGTACTCTTCAAATGTTGGATTGCGCGCTTTGTTCTGCCGCACCAAGACTCTACAATAAACTCCCTCTTGACATTAGAAGAACAAAGGATCTCTCCAAATTTAAGAAAGAACTAAAAACTTTTCTGTTCTCCGACTGCTACGACATGGAAACATTGACAATTAACATGGCATATAAGTTGTGATCAATATTGAAAATTTAATGAATTAAAATATGTGGGTCCTGCAGAGCGCTTCGGCAGAAGTGGGACCAAATAAATAAGAAACACAAGTAATGAGTAACCCGGGAGGTGAGACAACCCCTGATTAACACCTGGTATTCATTCACTGTTGGGTTGACAGGGGGCACAGATCAAAGGAGACTGCCCATCCGTCTCCACTCTGCCAGGGAATCGAACCTGTGACCTCATGGTTATGAGGCGAGTAAACCAGTCACTGCACTATCGAGCACTGTGTGTGTATGTTTTCTGCACACGTATAATTCCCATAACCATAATCACTGTTCTTTGTAAAGGCACTGTCTGATCAGCAGTGACCACAAAAATTGAGGTGTGGTTCCTTCAGTCCCCACAGGTGGAGCTGGAGGAGCAGCAGCTGTCCTTCTCAGCCATAGGTCACGGTGCACAGGGAGAAAAGAAATATGGATTCACCCTTCAACTCCTCAGACCTATCGACACAGAGGTAATTTTCTGTCCCGCTCTTTTCATCCCATTGTTTCTTGTTGTTCTTATGTGAACCTGTTTTTATCATACTATTTAACCCTTATACTCCATGATAAAATGAGTGGGCGGTGTTGAGTTACGTACATAAAAAACAGGTAACTAATGTTAACAAGTGTTCCCTTGCTTACATTAGTGTTCAGTCAAATTGTTGTAACAAACACTGGGACAATTATCTATCATTTGAAAGCTTAGAAGTTGTTCTCTGCTATGGTATAATCATTAATGAATATATGGAACTTATATATTCCTCTAGATGGGAAACCTCCAGTATCACCTCACACTCGTCATCCGACATCATCCTCATGGCACAATCCACTCTTATCCAGGTCAATAAGAAGACAAAAAAACAATTCTCACATATTGTCATGTATCATATCATGTGCCTGAAATACTTATTTACTAATGGAAATACATACCGTATATATCTGCTATCTTGCCTAGAAATTGGTAAAAAAATGATAAAATACAGCACACATCGTGATTGTGTACTCACCACAGGAAAATCTGGAGCCTGACTACAACATAAACAAAATCCTTGTAAAAGCTGGGATGTGATTGGCCAAGCATCCAGCATGCTGAAAACAAAGGGCCAATGACAGGGCTTGATGTATGACGCATAGCCTCAAGCATAAACAAACTGTATGTCAGGAAATGAGTGCGATATTTGAAGAGTGCCACAATCATGGTGTGATGAAGACTAACATAAAAGCCATGATTGTGCCTGACGGAGTATAAGGGTTAAGGATTTTACAAGCTATAGCCTACCTTCCCTTCCAGAGCAGCAGATACCGTGTTCTGGAGCGTAATGTGGAGTTCAGTCTCAACAAGGCCCACGTAGAGTTTTGGCCCAGACTGTTGGAGGACACAAAGAAGCCAGCCTGGCTCAAGGTAATGCTGTTCATACGCACACACCATTGATTTGACAGTTTTGACTATCGACCTGCAATGTGAGTGTTTTATAATTCCTGACACCCTTATTGCCTTTCTTTGAAAATGAAAGACACTACAGTCAAATTTGACTCTAAAATTGTCCTGGTGTCTTACCTACCAGATTGACTTTGACAAGTGGACACATGAGGAAGACCTTTCCGATGAGGCACGGGACATTAACGATGACTTCCCCGGCCTGTATGAGAAGATGCAGGCAGAGGAGCTTGGGTGGCCCTCCAAGCGTGAGTTATGAGGAGGTGGAGGTGTTGATATATTAATTGCTTGTTGAGAGACAGCCATTTTTCTGTGAATTTCCAAATATTCTCCTTATGGCTTTTACTTAAATTTACTTTTGTATGTATAATCCTTGTCCTACCTTTGATGCACAGGTGGTGTTTCAGGAGAGAGCCTCAAGAAAGTGTACCTGTTCTTGTATAACTTGTGGCAGTTTGTTGGGTTCCTCTACATCACCGTGGTTACTATCACCCGTTATGTCAAGAATGGACCAGGTGTGTGTGTTTTTGTGTGTATGCATATGCACATAGCTGTATATATACCCTTTCTTTGGCAAATTATTGGGTTACATTGGAATCTCTTATATATATATCCATATTGTTCATTCCAATTAATACTTGTGCATGCATCTTACAGACTCTATGGAGGGGACATACGCGGCAGTTGGGTGGATGATGCGAATGTGCCAGCTGACTCAGCTGCTGGAGGTGCTGCATCCCATTGTGGGCTACACCCGTGGCCCAGTGATCCCCGCCCTGGTGCAGGTGTGTTTCAGGAGAACTGCAGTGGAACAGCAATCAACTTTGGTATTTTATGGGAGTGTGGCACAGATCATCAAAATGTTTGAAAATGCCTCTGAATTAGGTTTTCTTCCTTTTGTACAGTTAAAAGGGATAATAGTAAGAACAGCTCAGTGGTGTGGCTGAGCAGCAACTTTTCAAATCATTCATACAGAGAGACGTGTGTAACAACACTGTATGATTGTGGTCAGCAGAAATGTCTCAGACATTCTATTCTTCTATGACATGTTCCTCCTTCGCAGGTTGGAGGACGAGGGGTGATCTTCTTCTGCCTAATTGAAGGAGAAGACAGGATGCAGACCAAGCCCGTCATCTTTTATCTCTTTCTTGTGTGGTCCAGCATTGAATTGGTCAGGTCAGTGTCATGCTTTGAATACATTGGAGTTTATCAAATTATTAATGTATATAACAGGTTATGTTGTTAGCATCTTTTCATCACATTCATAAGATGCTGGGCTGTTAGGATTGAGGAATGCATTAAAAAGTGACAGAGGTGAGAGGATGGTATTTTTGTTGCAGTGTTTGAACAGGGAGAAATGGAGACTGCTGTGGCCAAAACTCAAGGGGAAGTTCCCAAGGAAACAGAGCATCATAGTTGCAGAAAGATTGATGTTCCAGTAAAGTTCTTTTAGATCAATCATCCCCTTCTCATGCTTACATAGTCCTTCACCATGTCCTATCTTCTCTCACATCCTCTCCATCTTCTCATATGATATATCTTTCTTACATGGCCGTGTCTCAGAGGCAGACTTTTTATTGCAGCCCTTCTTTACAGGTACCCTTATTACATGCTGCGAGTGTATGACGTGGAGAATGGCTTCATCACTTGGCTCCGCTACACACTCTGGATACCTCTCTACCCGCTTGGTTTCATCATGGAGGGTGTGGTTATATTACGGTGGGTGGTTATAAATTATATATATTGTTCTGTCTTTGTATACAAGAAATTTTATCCATAATTACTAGCATCATATTCTTACTGTATTCTTCTTATGTCCCAATAGAAGCATCCCATATTTTGAGGAAACTGGGAAGTTCTCAGTGTCGCTGCCCAATTCAATCAACTTTGGATTTTACTTCCCCAACATCCTACGGAGCTACATCCTGTTCTTCTTCTTTCCTGGTACGTAGGGGCACAAGAAGCCTCTAGTGATGAGTATTTACTCCACCTTGCATATTCTATTGTCATGGTCATCATCTACCTTGCTCTATACAAATGCAGAGATGGTACCAAAATCCCATTACTTGACTCAGCAGCAGCAGGGATCATGTTTCTTCCTGGACCCTCTAAGTGAAAAAAATGAGAAAAAATCATCACTCACACAAACCATTTCATAATATATATCAAAGAATTTGTGATTAGTTTATGCATCATCTTTTTGGGGGGGTTTATATCATGGCACAAATTTGGCCCATCACTGCCACATGGTAAAGCCACAAATTTGGCCCATCGCTGCTACCGGGTTAAAAACAAAAATAAAATTGGATATAAAGGTGTTGCAGTTCAGAGAAGGGAACATTACCTTGTGAGATCCAATCTAATAACTACCTTTTTGACTCACCATATTCCTTTATGAGAAATGGGGTCACAAATTATGAAAATAGTAATCAGGTAACTAGTTCTTTTTTAACAGACTGATAAATGACTCAGTAGCAGCAGCATTCCCCGTCAGTGTGAGTGAAATGCTTTCTTTTGACACAGTTAACCTTTAGACGGCGACAATATTTGAAGAGTAGCTCCCCCCAAAAATGAATCGTCTGTATAATTATAGTCACTGCCAACCTTAGGACCGTAGCATAGATATAGTTGCACCACATAAGAAATGTTTTGACTATGGTCTTTATATAGATTCTACTGCAATCTGGAAGTGTTGTTATATATCTGCCGTACAAAACTGACTGACTGAATTTTGGACCGTCTATATATAGTTCCACCGCCGTCTAAGGGTTAATTGCAGGGTTACGTAGATCAGGACCAAAGTTTTCAAAGTTGCAATAGACTACCAAGGGAAGAGAAGATAGTGGCAGTGACAATTTAAATATTTTGGGATGATTTTATGTAAGTATGGGATAATGGAAGGAGAAATAAGGGGGAGAACAATAAAGGGCAGACAAGATGGGTGTGCTGGGGAGATTTATGAAACAAAGTGTAATTATGAGGGTAAAGGAGGGTATAAGAGTTAACATTTTTCTCCTAACACTCATAAACAGAGACATGAACATGGAATGTAGCACAGCACTGGAAATAAGCTATATAAGAGGAGCATTAGTGGGTCAAGATGAGACGGAGAGATGGATGCAAAAGTGTACAAAAGTTTTGGTAAGGGTTTAACGAGGGGTGAAGCATGGAACTCTTGAGATGGTTTGGGCATTTGATGTATACAAATGATGACTGAAAGGAATATAAGAGCCAAATTGAAGGACATGGTATCAGGAAAGACCACTACCACAGCTAAAAAGGATTGATAGAGTGGATGAGTAATGGAGAGACAGAGACAGTAGATGTGGGGATTGAATGTGCAGAGACAGAGTGCCAGAACAGGGAAAATTGAAGACTGAACTATAGATAGACAGATGGATAGTATTTAACTTTGTACTTCACAAATGAAGAACCATACAAGTATATAGATGGTGAGAGGCACAAGACGCTTAGTACAGTCTAGAGGCTAGCAAATCAGCTGTGATGATAAAATGCTAAAAATAAAACTAACATTACAAAAAGTTAGAACTCTGATCTAAATCATCACGTAAGACTTGCATAACTAATTTGTCACATTATTGTAGGATGTAAAAGGTAATTCATTTCTTAGTAATCAAAAGTGTTGCCACAGTGAATATTAGACTTCAACATGTCATTGGTTTTCCTCTGCAGCAATGTACAAGATGATGAACCACATGTACCATCAGCGGAAGCAAAAAATAGGCCCTCAGACCCGGACCAAAAAGATGCAATAGAGCAGCACACTCGATGGACGGATCAAGGTGGTGCCAGTGTGGTCAGCTGGGCATCTCAATGCTATATGGGTCAAGTGTAGCCCCAAGAGGCAAATTAGCTCCCTGCAAAACTCTTTAGGTAGTCCAGGAAGACGTGGCTAAAATTCCAACAGTTATTTGTTTTAAGATAGTGAAGAGAAATTAAATTAATCACACTGATTTCCTGACACAAATTTGATTGTATAAATTCCTCTCCCCAAAGTTTTATCATATCCCTTTTACTATTTGAATACTTTGTATTTGAAAACAAAATGTACATTAATCAAAAATCTTAAGTAAAGAATAAGTTTTTGTGACAAATTTCAGCACACTGAACAAATTATTGTATTTATAGCAACTATATTCAGCATAGAACAAAAGAAAATGCACACCTTCACCAGTTTTGGCCAGGACCAGCCCCTCACCCTTGCTGCAACTTGCAACCCAACCCTAGTCATCCCCTCAGTCGTGTCTCCCACAGGCACAAAATCAGTTCATATCATGTCTTCAGGAACAAGACTCATTAGTATGTCGGAGTGATTATTTGTAGTTCTTAACATGCAAACCATCACAGTACAGAATGAGGATGTCTGTCAGATACTTTGGTGAGTATAAGTCTGAGTGGCAGTGCTAGTCCTTGCTCGGGAACCTTTCACTATTCACCTGTACACCTGAACATCACCTCTCGTCATTGGCTTAGCACTGTCCATCTCTTAGTGCATTTGTATTTGAGATTAGCCATTACCTTAAATACTATTTAAAACTGTGTGTGTGTGTGTGTGTGTGTGTGTGTGTGTGTGTGTGTGTGTGTGTGTGTGTGTGTGTTATCAAATTTGAGGTGTGTTCATGTGCTAATATTTCTCTTTCTTGAAATTAGGGATATTACTTTTATAAAACCCACAATTTCTGTATTCCAATTGTTACATAGGTTAACATATTGTTAGGAGGATACATTTTTTTTCCATTCTTTGAGCACTGCATTTATTTTTTTAGCTTCCACCCACGCCCCCTCATTCCCGAACCTCTCATCACCTCATGCATTACCTCCCATATTTTTGTTTCATCACCACGTGTCTCATCTGTGTATTTACCTAGTTGTGATATACAGGGAACGTGCCATGCCCATGGGGTCCCGTCTCCATGCCTCAGTCGGTCATTCCACAGTTAAGTGGATCTATATGGAAAACTGTATTTCCTGATATCCTTCAAGCACCTTTTTCACTTAAGGAAACAGCCCAAAGGCAGAAAATTGCCCACTAAGTGCTGCTTTCGTAAAGAAGAAAGGTTAGCGTCCAGGCGGAGTGTCAAACTCATTTGATGAAATGTGTGTGTGTGTGTGTGTGTGTGTGTGTGTGTGGGGATTTATGTATTTGCAGATGTGTACTGTATGTATATTATGTATTGATAGTTTGTTGATAAAGTCATGTGGAAGTTATAAATGTGTTCAGAGGAAGAGAGTGTAAGAATTAGACTTATGGAAAGTTATTCCCCTGCAGCTACTCATGGATTATCAAACTTAACTGTGGTAGCTTTCCAATATAAAGTATTTGATTTGAGGGTCTTGTTTACTATCCAAGCATGAAAACACCTGAAGCAAAGTTTATGAGACCTGAAGTGTATCTTTGCCTCTTCTATACTTGTGTGCTGGGAAGGATTAACATATCGTGGCAATAGATTGAAAATATTTAAACAAAAATGTAGCAAGACTGCACCAAATGTATTTCACGGCAAGAGTGGTGGATGCATAGAATAGACTCTGCCAAATATGGTTCTGGAAGCACAACGATTCTGTCATTTGAAAAGAGACTTGATCAGTTTTGTATGAACCAAGAAGTATAAATTTGAGGAGCCATTAACTGCCACATAAATTCGCCACACCTACGACTTACTCAGGGTTGAAGAATATGATCTGGAGATAAGAGTAGGGTAAGGTAAAGCAGTAGCTACCCAATGAGGCCATCCCATCTAGTCACCAATGTAGTAAAATAGTAACTTGAACCCCTATATGGAAAACCTACCTCCCATACATCGCACCAGAGCCTCCTACGAGTACGTAATGCACATAACAACCTTTGCGGGAATCGTATATATAATTTTCGTAGACCTTGTACAGCGTGGATAAGTTTCTCACCTGCCACAGCGGCGTCCAGGTGGTTGGTGGCTGTCAAGGAGGGCTGTAGTCCGCGTCTTGTCACTCATCTCTGGCACAGCTCTCATTGCTAATACTATCCTCGTGTTGAATGGCTCGTCACTCGTGTAAAAGCTTGTCACTCGTTTCCTTCGACACAGCTTTCACGGCTAATACTGTCCTCGTGTTGAATGCCTGCACGTCTTTCGATAACAATGTCTTTCCATGGCAGATGATTGAAGGCACGCAGTTCAAAATTCCAAAACAGTGTTGCAAGCTCCCAAATCAAATTATACACACTCCATGCGGGTCAGGATCTCTACTCCGCACCATATACTGAAGAGTGAAGAAATATCATGTATAGTTGCCGCGAATCTTATCAGCCCATATGAACATCGAACACTAAACAAGACATTTTTGAGGTATCTGATGTTTGATTCGGAGCTTACGAACCAATCTTGTCGAACTGAAGCTGACCCTTACATTCTCCATTGCCCATATATCAAACGTGGCCTTACTATACAATAAGACTGAGCATCGTATTCCCTGTGTATGAACCAGAAAGGAGGATCGGCCACGGATGTAGTCCCAGTGGCTGAGCTCGAAGGACTGAAGCGGTGAAGCCATCCCAAGGTATCACAAGGCAAGGAGTCAGTGGTGCTTCGAGGGCTTCATGGCTTCTCTCTAAGCACTCATTGGGACTTTAAATCATTGAAAGTTGATTTGATGTTCTGCAGGTGTATTTTGAATTTCCTTCCTCGCGATTTTTTGATGCAGAAGGGTGCAATCATGGCTGGTGTTTGGAGATATATATATATATAAGAGAGTCTGGGGCACCTAACAAGAAACACCAAACATCTGCATACTAACCGTTTACCATTTTATGCATAACTAATAAATATGGTCAGATCATTTTTTTTTTTCAGTTACATATATTAAGAATGCAAAAAAAATGGAGTTTAACCGACAAGCTCTGAAAAAAAAAAATTAGAGAAGCGTTTCCATGGAGGAATAGCAGACTGAAATTTCTTATGATAATTAAAAACGATGGAATATTTGTATTTTATTAATCATCTTTTCATTCAGTATGGATTTTATAATAGAAGATGTACGAGCAATCATGAGTCCTACCAATACGACCCTGAAGGCACATCATGGCGTATGTCTACAGGGGAAACGAGAGCGTGCCACAACAGGCCATTAGACACACATATTCATAGCCTGGAATTCTCAGACGCTTTGGACTCTCACAACTATTCTCAAAGTCCACAAAGAGATCAGTCGAGTGTTTTCATATTCATGGTGCAGAACCCTTATTACACTATCACTAAACTCATACAAATACAGCTGGAAATTTAAACACAACCCTTACTAAACCATTCTCACATGTGGGTGTGTAAGCCCTGAAATGCTTGAAAATGCGGATATAAATTAAATTCCCAAGGTACCTGAGGAGGGCGTGAGTAGGTGAAAGCGAGTATCTGGAAGCGGTGAGTCAAGAGTGGGTAGAGAGAAAGGGGAAGTGCCGAAATGGTGAGTGGGCGGGGGGGGGGGGGGGGGGCCGGGGTGGCCAATAAGCGTGACAAGAGGCTCCTCCGTCACTTCGCGGGAGCTGGCGGGTGGACGCCGTTGGTCTGAATGGGTTTGCTCAGGGTGTCGTAGTAGCAGCCGAGGAACATTTTGGCAGTGTCGCCCAGCAGTGACTTGTCCGGGATGCCTGCCGCTGTGCCATACACCTTTCCCTGCAGCGGTGTAAGGGAAAGACATCGGTGAGGGAGGCGTGGAGGTGGAGAGGCTGGGAAATTATCTGCGGCTATACTTAAGTCTTAGCAGCTTCTCTTTATTACGTATACGACTGCAGATAGGCTATGTTGAATGTGAGGCGACAGATAGAAAGACAGAGAAATCCAAAAAACTAATGTACGTAAATAAAAATGTAAAAAAAAAAAAAAAAAGAACATTCGCAGCAGTACACCATCAAACATTCAATCAGTTTTAAAAGAAATATAACATCCAGTCACATGCAGATAAACAGACAGAGAAATACAAAAAATAATACAAATATTAATGTAAAAAAATAAAGTAAATAAATAAAAACACATTCGCAACAGTACACCATCAAACATTCAATCAATCGTAAAAGAAATATAAACATCCAGTCACATGCAGATAAAATAGTAATACTCACGAGGCCTTCCACGGGCGTAGGATTGACCCGAACGTCCTCAATCGCCTTCCGCAGGTCGCTGACGAGCTCCTCCACGAGTCCTTCCCGGGTCTGCAGGCTGGTCAGGCAGAGGTGCAGGCTGGGGAGGACAAGAAGGACACCAGCGTTACCAGACTGTCGTATTAAGAACCAAGATCTATGTAAGGGCTCAGAACATTGTTTTTTGTGTGTGTGAAGACTACCATTGGGGGGAAGACTGATACGACGTTTAAAAAAAGCATGCGAGTGACAGCAAAGTAAGAATTAAAAACTGGCTGGTTAAAAACAATACCCAATGATTTAACATGTGCGTGTTGATGATGAGGCTATAAGGTCACTCTAAACATTTCGTCGCGCAAGCACATGTGATTTCCAGGGGTAGTTTAATGACCCTGGTGGTAGTTTGACCCGTGACCGTGAACATAAATAAAACATGTATTAGAACCCGATTGACCTCCTTTTCGGCCTGTGGAAGTGGTTGGTGTGACGTGTGGAAGCGAATACAGACCCACGTATCATGACCGCTAAATTTTGGGGATGTAATTCTAACGGTCAAAATATGCTATAAATTGAGAAAAAGAGAAGTAAGTAGCTGCATGGTTAGTGATATGAAAATATCAGCAATTGTGTTCAAAGTTCTGAGGAAAAACAAATAATAACTTATCATGACACGATTCTGAAGGTTAATGACAAGCACATTCCACCCAGTTATGTTGAAGATAAGAGAGTGATAACGATAACGCTCTCTCTCTCTCTCTCTCTCTCTCTCTCTCTCTCTCTCTCTCTCTCTCTCTCTCTCTCTCTCTCTCTCTCCTCATCCTAGCGGCTACCTCCCTCCAATATTCTCTCTCTCTCTCTCTCTCTCTCTCTCTCTCTCTCTCTCTCCTCATCCTAGCGGCTACCTCCCTCCTCCTCAATATTCTCTCTCTCTCTCTCTCTCTCTCTCTCTCTCTCTCTCTCTCTCACCCTGGCGGACACTGCAGGAAGGTGAGGTGCCAGCCCCGGGAGGTGAGGATGTCCCCGACGGTGAGGATGTTCACGCCGTTGGTGCGGAAGGCGACTATGGAGGTGAGGGGGTCGCCGAAGAGCTCCACCTCGGGCACCTGTCTCAGCCTGTCGAAGGGGGAGATGATGATGATGATGATGATGCCTGTGGAGTAACGCCTTTGCAACGGTTCCTAGTTTTCATGCCATGTCTTTTCAGTCTAGTTCGTAGCTTCTGCGTATCTCCTCCTTCTCCTCTCATATATTATACGGTCAGACTCCTTCTTTAGCCTTGAGAGGGAGAAGGAGGATGGTGAGGAGAAATATAGAGACTTCCCACCCAAAGCCACCACTATGGAGTTTCGAATCCTTGGCCACCTCTGTGTTCTCGAGTCACTTACTGATCCTTCAGCTTCCTGGCGGTGGCGATGATGTCCCTGGTGGCCGTAGTGTAGCCCTCCAGGCCGATGTAAAGCATCACCGCCCAGCACACCGCCACCAGCCCTGCCGAAGTATACACGTCACATGGTTTACATAGAAGTGATAAACAGATTCAAAACGACGCAGAGGTCATAAAAGGAAAAGGATAAAGGATAAAGAAGGCTTTGTCACTGCTCGCCCCTGCCTCCTGCTGCCAAAATGAGGTCCTGCTTCCCTTGTCAGTGGGCCAGTACTCACCGCCTGCCCTCGAGCCCGGCACTCCTGAGGTGGCGTAGATGCCGCCTGGCCAGTTGGGCGTCACGAAGTACTGGTGGTGGAGGAACTCGGGGCTGCGGTACATAAGCACGCTGGACCCCTTGGGCGCCTGGCCGTACTGGTGAAGGGGGAGGACAAGACATTAGGTACAGGTAGGGCAAACAGTGTGGTATTTGATTTTTTGGTTAAAGTTTTGTTTGTTTCGTTCAAGTTTGTCTGGTTTATGTTTGTTTCGTTTAAGCTTGTTTATTTATTTTTTCAAGTTAGTTATCTTTATTTTCCTCAAGTTTTAGGTTTGGTTTAAGTCTACGTAAGTTTGATTTAAGTCTGCTTTCTTTAAGTTTTGCGTAAGTTTAAGTTTGGTATAAGTTCTGTTTTGTTTCGCCTTTTATTTCTCGTTTCAGTTTTACTTTAGTTTTTTTTTTAAGACATAGAGCAAAAGGTATAATTACTTCGCCTTTAGATACTGTGACTTTTCTATAAAACAACCCAATTCTTATAAATATAACAAATTAAACTTTTTGACTGGCATATTTTCGGGACACAGATCATACAAGGGCTGACCGCTAACTTACAATAACAGGAGGGCAAAACATTGACTCTCCCTACCTTGTGAGTGTCGGCGGAGATGCTCGTGACGCCGGGGACGCGGAAGTCGAAGGGCGGCGGTGGGTATCCTGCGGCCTCCATGAAGGGCAGGAGGAAGCCGCCCATACAGCAGTCCACGTGCACCGGGATGTTCCACGCCTGCCCCAGCGCCCCCACGGCCTCCACGTCGTCGATGATGCCGTGGGGGAAGTTCGGCGCCGAGGCTACCAACTGTACGGCGAGGGGAGGAGGGGTGGGGGTGCGGGGTGGGGGGAGGGGGATGTTCGATGTTAGGGGCGCCGTGTTCGTGTCTTGCTTTGGCTACACACACACACACACACACACACACACACACACACACACATTATCTATCTATCTATCTATCTATCTATCTATTAATCTATCTAGCTATTTATTTAACTAACTCACTAACTATTTAACTAACTTACTTATTTACTTGCTTACTTACTTGTTTACTTACTTACTTACTTATTTACTTACTTACTAACTAACTAACTATCTAACTATCTATCTATCTCACCATCACAGTGTTCGAGGTGATGGCCCGTCGCATGGCCCGCAGATCAACCTTGCCCGTCACTGGATCCATCGCCACCTGAAAAATAAGTCGCACCTTCGCTCAGCATCACCTTTTATTACCATTACTATTAGAGACGAGGCAGGTAGAGAGAGAGGAGGAGGGCGAGGAAAGAGGACGTGAGTATATAGAAAGAGTATCAAGACACCTCTCCACCCGAAACTAATCTCTCTTTTGGACACTCTTCTAAACTTATCATTACTTGTATTTCCCTTTGAGCTGATCCTTTTGCTATAAAAAAAATAGAAATGGAGGGACAGAGTTCGTCACACTGACCTTACGCAGCTTGATGGCGAGAATACTGGCGGCCTTATCGAACCCTGCGTGGCCCGTGTAGCAGAGGACCATCTCCGGCCGCGTGATGCCTTTCTCCTCCCTGCACCAGTCCCGCGCCGCCTTCACCGCCAGCAGGAGACTCTCAGACCCGCCCGTCGTCATCTGGAACACGCCAGAGGAGCCACGTCAGTCACTAAGGTCCTCCTCTTCCTAGTCCTGCCACGGGCCACATTCTCAAACCTTTCGGCGCCCAGGACACATATTTGACAAGGCTCCTCCTACTCATCCCCCCTCTGACTCCTTTATGCCCGTTATTAAGATTCTTCATAATGATGTTTTCTATGCCCTCTCTGGCCTCAACTCTCAGAAGGCTAATGGACCTGATGAGTGCCTCCTATTGTCCTTAAAAACTGTGCTTCCGTGCTGACACCCTCCCTGGTCAAACTCTTTCGTCTCTGCCTATTAACATCCTTACTTTACCTTACTTTACTTCACCTTACCTTATCTTACTTTACCTTACTTTACCTTACCTCACCTTGTTTTACCTTACCTTACTTTACCTTTACTTTACTTTACCCTCCCTCAAAACACCCAACAAAAAACAAGACCACTCACGCAGCCACAAGCCTCCTTATCGCCGTGGAAGAGGTCAAGGGTCATCTTCACAATCTCAGCCTCCATTTTGCGCACCCCGGGGAAGATGTCGCTGTGCAGGGGGTTGGAGAGAGCGTAGCGGCCGTACACCTCCGTCAGTAGCTTCGTCAGGGCATCCTTCGTCCCGCTAAACGCCCCTCCAGATATGCGGCCTTGCTTCCAGTCGTACTTTCCTGCGCGGAGGTGAGAACACGGTGCCAGCGAGGGACAGGAGGAGCCAAGATACATACAGAGAGTAGGGAGTGGAAATTTGAAACAGTGGGAGAGAAGAAAAAATGGTGCTCGGAAATTAACTGTAACATATGCAGGTATTTCGTTAACAGTGGCGACAAAGTGAAATGGCAATGGAGAAGAGTAATAGCAATTCTCCTACCCGAGGGCTAAACCAGCGTTACCAAATTATCGTACTCATCGCATTGCATTTTCGTAGTTTCTGACCAATAACGAATGCAAAAACAAACAAACAAACATCAATAAATATGAGTTTTAACGCTAACTTCAATTTTCTATCGTTATTTGTGTAGGTACGAGAGTTTGAGGCTTAAAAGTAATAAAGACGATGTGGTGAGTACGATAATCTGGCAACGCTGGTCTAAACGCATACTGTTGTTATTTCTGGCGGTGATGACCCAGCATGACCTGAGGCGAGGCGACAAAAGCTGACCAAAGACCAGCAATGTCAAAGGCCTGCCCTCAGGGACTCCACTCGGCCACTGCTTCATCATTAGGACCCGCCTCTTGTTATATTTGAGTAATGTTGAGCCTATTGACACTGCCTGGACGAGTACCAGATACGTAACACAGCTGAGGGGAAAACCAACGCCCGTATTCTTACTTAAACGCCTCTGCACCTGTTTGCCTGTTTGAAAGCCCTCTCGTAAAAGTTGCAGGGATTCTCATGGGCTGTTTTTGTGATGCTGGTGATAGTTTTATACGTCTTCTGCATCTTGAACAGGAAAATCACCCCCGAAAATCCAGTTAATCTTCTCTGTGGCCATGGAAAAAAGTTGTAACGGGAGGCTCAGCGTTACCATACTGTCGTACTTAGCCTCTTATGTTTTCCGATTCCCGACCCAAAAACTGTCTCCTCCACTCCAATAACTACATTTATTTATAGTTACCGTTGAAAGGTTTAATTATTAGTGTATTTTTGCTATAGTTAAGTGTCTGAAAACGGTAAATACAATGGTGGATACGATAATCTGGTAACGATGACGGTAGCCCTGTATACGTTTAAGAATACGGAGCCAAGCCTTCACCTCTAAAAAATGAAGCTGAAGAAAATAGATGCCGGGCCAAGCAAGAAAAGTCTGAATGGCAAGAAGCAGCCACGACAAGATTTCGTTCTTCTCCCTGACAGACAAGTGACACTATCCAGACTTCCAAAGCTATTAAGAAAAGTAAGTAAAGTTATGTGCATACGGTATAGCTGCACGTGGCTAAAGCTGAGGAGAAATAGCGGCTGGATCCACGTGACTAGGTTGGTATCATAAGACAGTTTCGCTTCTCACATCAGCTATTTCTAAAGGTCAAAGGGGGGATCAATCAGGTTCTAATAAGGGTTTTTTTAGGCTCAGGGTACAGAAGAAGGGTCAAACTACCACCAGGGTCATAAAACTACCCCTGGAAATGCTCACAACTCCTACGAAAGCCTCTTCAATTATGTGTTCTTAGGGGGCGATATGTCTTTTAATACGACCCTTCAAGTACAAGCATGAACAGTGTGTGAACGGAAGCAAACCGCCACGACAAGGTGATCACTCCCAGGCAGACGAGTAACAACATCCGGACTCACCAGCGCCGAGCACCTTCGTGGCGGCGGCGACCACCTCCTCCCCGGTCCAGCCGACGCGGGGCAGTGCGTGCATCGGCGGCAGGCCCCCGGTATCTGTGTTGAACATCTTATTCTCGATCTCTGTATGGGAAGGAAGGGTGATGAGTGAGTGGGAGAGAGGGAGGGAGGGTGGATGAGGGGGAGGGAAGGAGGGAAGAGTGAGAGGGAGGGAAAGGCTGTGAGTGGAAGGGAGGGAGAGAGGAGGGCGGCATACATCACAAACGAACAGGCAGTTGATACGTGATTAGAACATTGGCCCTCCAACACACACACACACACACACACACACACACCGGTGAAGGTACATTCTGTAATCCCAGCTAGAAAGGTCAATTCCTCATATTTTGATACATAATTAATACATGGTAATTATAGCCTGTATTCTTATATGTATCGTCACCTCAGTATACGTCTGTTTGAAAAGCCTATCGTATGAGTTCTCGGATCTTCACTGACTGTTTTGTAGCCCGACTGATGGATGTAAACGACTTTTGCATCCTGAACCGGGAAAATAACCCATGAAAATACGGTCAATCATCTCTGTGGCCTTAAAAAATAGTTGTAGGCTAATGGGAACCCGATGCATTTATGAATATGGAATTATGTTTGGTATTATGGCTTCATCTAGTTATACTCAATGGTGCACGTTGTTTCAAAATTTAGCACGCATGGCCTTCCGGGATAATGAGATGGAGTGCATCCTCTCCCCCCCCCAACCCCCCCCGGCAGTAATGAAGAGATGGAGATCACTAACGCCGAAAGACAAGAACTATGAAAGGCCACACCTGACGGGCTGGCTTCATCTAGTTATACTCAATGGTGCACGGTGTTTCAAAATTTAGTATGCATGGCCTTTCTGGATACTGAGATGGAGAGCATTTTCCTCCCCCGGCAGTAATGGAGAGATGGAGATCACTAACGCCGAAAGACAAGAACTATGAAAGGCCACACCTGACGGGCTGGCTTCATCTAGTTATACGAGTACTCAATGGTGGTGTTTAAAAATTTAGCACGCGTAGCCTTCCGGGACAATGAGATGGAGCGCATTTTCCTCCCCCGGCAGTAATGAAGAGACGTAGATCACTAACGCCGAAAGACAAGAACTATGATAGGCTACACCTGACGGGCTGGCGCTCCTCAGGTTGGCCCAACGTTACCATACTGTCGTGCTCAGGAGGAAATTATACTCGCCGATTTCCGACCCAAAACTATCACACCCACACATATAACCACACCAATTTATAGTTATTGTAAAAATCTTTAATTATTGCTGCTTTTTGCAATAGTTATGGGGTCAGAAGCTGGAAAATACAATGTGCTGCGTGCGATAATCAAATAACGCTGACCTCGCTGACATCTCTCAACGTTGCCAGATTGTCATAAGAACATAAGAACATAAGAACGTAAGGAGTCTGCAAGAGGCCGGTTGGCCTATACATGGCAGCTCCTGTACACTCAACCCCACCTTACCTCACCATCCATGGCTTTATCTAACCTCTTCTTGAATGTATCTACGGTATTGGCACCCACAACATGGCTCCCAAGCCTGTTCCATTCGTCCACCACTCTATTGGTGAACCAATTCTTGCCTATGTCTTTGTTAAATCTGAATTTGTCTAACTTAAGACCTTTGCTACGCGTCCTACCTGGCTCTTTTACTATCAAAATCTTATTGACATCCCCTTTATTAAAGCCCTTCATCCATTTATAGACTTCGATCAAGTCTCCTCGCAACCTTCGCCTTTCTAGAGAGTGTAGATTTAAATGCTTCAGCCTGTCTTCATAAGGCAAGTTTCTCACCCCCTGAATCATCTTTGTCATCCTCCTCTGTACAGATTCTAACATCTTGATATCCATTATATAGTAAGGGGACCAGAACTGAACTGCATAATCGAGATGAGGTCTAACTAGTGCTAAGTAAAGTTTGAGGATGACTTCAGCGCTCCTATTGCTTACGCTCCTTGAGATGAAACCAAGTACTCTGTTTGCCCGATTTTTAGCCTGAATGCATTGAGCCCTAGGACGGAGGTCAGCGCTCACTAGGACTCCTAAGTCTCTCTCACGCCCAGACCTGCTTATCGTTAAAATGGTTAATTATTGGTGTTTTTTTCAGTAGCTTTGGCTCAGAAACCGGTAAATACGAGGCTCTGAGTACGATCTCTGGCAACGGTGGTGGTGAGTGTTTTAAAGAGTATCAGCGTTGTGTGGTGAGCGTCGTGTGGTGATGTGGTGAGTATCAGCGGTGTGTGGTGTGTGCAGGGTGTCAGCGGTGTGTGATGACGTGTTGTGCAGTGACCCTCGTGTGGTGACAAGGCCGTGTAACTCACCACTCCGCGTCTGATCAAGTTGGCGCGAGATCTCTCTCCTGACGGCGGGGATGCGACGGACCATTAGGAACACCCACTGCCGGACTGACTGGTACACGTCTGAGAGAGAGAGAGAGAGAGAGAGAGAGAGAGAGAGAGAGAGAGAGAGAGAGAGAGAGAGTTATTAGTTATTCAAATACACGAAGCATTAATATCACGGTGAAGCAGCTACTTGTGTTTGTTGGTTGGTTGGTCTGAGTGTGTGTGTGTGTGTGTGTGTGTGTGTGTGTGTGTGTGTGACCCACCTTGCCTTGCGCGGTACAGGTCCAGCAGCGTGATGGAGCCCAGCGTGACTCCCGCCGTCAGCACCACCAGTACCCACGCCTCCACGCCCTCCGCCGCCTCCTCCACCGCATCGCTGACCCCTGCAACACACGCACAATACATTCAGACATACATTTAAATATTCATAATACATTCAGACATTTAAACATTCATAATACATTCAGACATACATTTAAACATTCATAATACATTCAGACATACATTTAAACATTCATAATACATTCAGACATACATTTAAACATTCATGATACATTCAGACATACATTTAAACATTCATAATACATTCAGACATACATTTAAACATTCATAATACATTCAGACATACATTTAAACATTCATAATACATTTAAACATTCATAATACATTCAGACATACATTTAAACATTCATGATACATTCAGACATACATTTAAACATTCATAATACATTCAGACATACATTTAAACATTTATAATACATCCAGACATACATTTAAACATTCATAATACATTCAGACATACATTAATTTTAAACATTCATAATACATTCAGATATACATTTAAACATTCATAATACATTCAGACATACATTAATTTTAAACATTCATAATACATTCAGATATACATTTAAACACTCATAATACATTCAGGCATACATTTAAAAAAAAAAAAAAAAGGAACACTAATCGCACGGCGTGTTTAGTGCGTGTTCAACGGGGTAGTTTTTCTTCTTGCTCCGAACCACTTGTGTGGTATGGCATTTATCAGGTGTTTATGTTATAACATCCTGCTCGTCTTGAGATAAATGTACGAAAGGAGTCAAGGATGAAGCAGTGATCACATCGCTAAATAATAAATGGCGTGTATCAATTTTCTTTTCTTTTTTCAGTGTCAGAAGGAGTCGGTGAAGATGTTGCACACACACACACACACACACACACACACACACACACACCTCTTCGTGGCGCAACTGGTAGAGCGCTGCTCTGCCAGGCTTCACGGTCTGACAGGGCGGCGGTTTGAGCCCGCTCAGGCCGGATTCTTTCAGTTGACAAGGAGAGGTTACTGTCCCCCCTTGAGTCAGGGGGATGGGGTGTGGGAGGTCCTGGCAGTACCCAGAGATCGACTAAATGAGCACGTGCTCTGTCGGGAGGGTACCTGCTGGCGATTACGAGTCCAACTCGCGATCAGGCCGTGGTGAATTACACGACTGGGGCTGTTTGTTCACTGAGGGTCGTATTTTTTTTTCTTCAACTCCAGCATTGTGTCGCATGGTTAAAAGAAAGAAAAAATGTACAGCGCATGATTTCAAGCTGTCGACGGGCGTATGAATTGCCTAGTTGGACGCTTTCAAAATCGTAATATACGAAGCTGTACTCTCACACACACGAAAAAAACATACATACAAAGAAACCAGCAAACAATGTATACGCTACCATTTTTTATTGATTTATTTTAGTTTAAACTCATGACATTCTCTCCTCACATTCCTCCTTCTCGTCACACCTTCTTCCTTATATTCCTCTCTTTCCTTCCTCCATGCATGTATTCCTCTCCTCACCTCATTTTATACTTCCTCACTCTCCTCGCTTCTCTTTCCTATTCTTCTATTTTTCCTTCACTCCATTCCATCCTTACACACACACACACACACACACACACACACACACACACACACACACACACACACACACACACTATAACACCATCTCCTTGACTACTATCAATCAAAACTCTAAACAAACATTCTGTGGACTTCCCGGCTATACGTGCACTCGAACTTGACAACCAAACAATAACATCAACAAACAACTATAACTGTAACAAAACCCACTGCTGATGTATTCCCGTAGCACCTCCATGATCACGGGCGGTCTAGGGTTACGTGGACTCCTGATGGGTTGCTTCGGGGGAAAGGAGAAGAGGGAGGAGCAACGACAGCGGCAGTAGTGAGGGGGTGATAGGGCGTTCACGACTCCCGCCTTCTGCTGAAGTCGGGGGCCAACTGAAAGTCGTCCCCTCCCTCTCTACTGCTCTTCACCCCCCCCTGCTGGAAGGTGAAACAATCCCGACCTTTCTCACCCCTCCCCTTATCCCTCCTGCCCTACCCTGGCCCCTCCCCCTCCTAATGAGTCGACTGATAACAGTGACTTCCATAGGTAACACGCACTCATTTTTCCCATACCAGAGATAGATAGATAGATAGACAGATTGATAGATAGATAAACAGATAGGTAAGAAAGTAGTTAGGTAGGTATTAGGTAAGTAGATAGACTGATTGACTGACTGACTAACTAACTGACAGAATGATTGATTGACTGACTGATTGAAACTTTTATTCGAGAGAAAGAGAACGAGAGAGAGAGAGAGAGAGAGAGAGAGAGAGAGAGAGAGAGAGAGAGAGAGAGAGAGAGAGAGAGAGAGAGAGAGAGAGAGAGAGAGAGAGAGAGAGAGAGAGAGAGAGAGAGAGAGAGAGAGAGAGAGAGAGAGAGAGACTGATTGACTGAAATTGATTGAGATTGAATAAAACACGTGCAGCTCATTGGCAATAAACAAAGTAAAAAGAAAAACCCCGCTATACCAGTGGTTCCCAACCAGGGGTCCATGGAAGAATTTCAAGGGGTCCATTGTCTGCTTTCATAACAGACCTACATCTTAATAAGCATAACAGTGCAAGTAATTTTACATGAATGTCTACATAATTTGCAGAAAAATCTTCTAATAATTTTGTTAGCTTAATCTATTTCGTTGTAGGGGTCCACAGGTAAAATAGTGACCGGAAAAGAGGGAACGGGACAAAAAAAGGTTGGGAACCACTGCGCTTGACGCTGCTCCTGCAAAAGCAAATAGAGGGCGTGGCCAGGGGAGAGGTCAGTTTCGGATGGAGAGGTGTCCTGATACTTGATGTACTTGATACTGGGATGCTGCAGGTTTTCGGAGTCCCACCATACCCCGCCCCAAAGCCTGACACTCCACAGGTATTTTCAGGTATATTTTTACGATGTTCATGATGGGCTTTTTTTGTGTGTGTGTGACCATAGTTATTTAGCAACAAGGCGAGTTATTGGTGGTTTTATAGCACATCTCAAGCTGGTGAAAGAAGATAATTGCGATCTTTGGAATGCCATTATTTTATCGCCATTATGGTTAATCATGCTTAAGAGCGTGGCGATAGCTGGAGATTGAGAAACAGTAAAGAAAAACACATCACGAGCCCACTGAGAACGACATCGCTCCATGTAACAACAATGATAACAGGAACAACAACAACAACAACAACAACAACAACAACAACAACAACAACAACAACTACGACTTCTACTACTACTACTACTACTACTACTACTACTATTACTACTACTACTACTGCTACTACTACTACTACTACTACTAATAATAATAATAATAATAATAATAATAATAATAATAATAATAATAATAATAATAATAATAATAATAATAATAATAATAATAATAATAATGCTACTACTACTACTACTACTACTACTACTAGTACTACTACTACAACGTCAACAACATCACCACCACCGACAACAATACCCCCACCACTAACATCACCACCACTACAACCATCACCACATTCAACAACAATAACAACAACAACAAACACAACTAAAACATGACCATCATCAACAACCAAAGTGTCCAACATAAAAAAGGACTTGAAGGATTGACCAGCTCCGGGTACCAATATTATACGTGCGGCCGGGGCTGTTGTGTGTGGTGCCGCGTGCAGGCCGATAACGATAGCCTATCATCTCTCTCTCTCTCTCTCTCTCTCTCTCTCTCTCTAGATCGGCGGTAACACTCATTTTACCCTACTGTAAAGACACAGGGACGCTTGCAGACTCTACTTTTCGAGTTATTACAGGCATTAAACACTTTTTTTTCGTCTATGGGGAGGTAGGAAAGGGCTTGACAGGACAAAGAACCTCCATAACAAGGAACTTTAGTAAGGAAAGTAATGAGAAATACCAAAGAATAATGTGAAATTGAAATCTAGTTACAGAGATGTCTTTGTATACACACATATACACGCATGTATATACCCCCCATCAACATCAGTTTCATCACCATCATTATCAAACATCACCTTAGTCCACTGCATGACAAACTGCTCTCTCCATGACATTAAAAAGTTGTAAGGCTTTCTTTCAAGAGGAGGGTATCAGGACACCTCTCCTCCCGAAATTGACCCCTCTTTCGGCCACCTCTGGATTCTTTTAGGAGCAATGAGTAGCGGGCTTTTTTTTTTTAGTATTGTTTTCTTTTGTTGTGCCCTTGAGCTGTCTCCTTTGTTGTAAAAAAAAAAAAAAAAAAAGGCAGGGTAATATGATGTTAATTTCATTCAAATCATTCAAATAACCTCATGAAAATAGAGCATATATTAGCCAATAAGTCAGTGGGAAAGAATGTAAGTATATGTGTAAGTAAACAAGAAAGTAAAGAGAAAGGAAATGATGATAATGAGAGAAACAAAATTATAGAAAGTGAAAAAAAAAGCAGCAAACAAAAGCCGTCCACTGAAATACAAATAAAGTTTTAAATCGTCGTTAATGAGGTGTATTATATATCTGAGTACTCCCTATATCATCGAGTTACTGCCACGGACATACGTAAACTCAAAAAAAAAAAACGCAGCTAAAGGGCGCAAAAAAAAAGAAAAAAAAAGAAAGGAGAGAAGAGAGAATATATAATAGCCCACAATGGCGCTGGTCCCTCAGTGTTCAGATGAAGATTCCGATACAGAGAGGCCAGGGTCATCTAGAGAGGGCAAGGAATGAAAAAGTCGCCTTATCTTGTGCCATACATAATACTATTGATAACGTTTGGTATGCCACGTTGTCCAGCCACGCCTCCAGATATCGCTCCCCTCCCTCCCTGACCCCCGTCCATACTGGCACAGATAAAGAAAGTATACATATCGCTATCCAAGAGAGGGCGTGTTGAGAGAGAGAGAGAGAGAGAGAGAGAGAGAGAGAGATGCCCTTCCCTCACCCAGCAGTATCAAGCCGGCGTTATCAGTTTCCTTATCGGCCACATGTGTCCTCGCCCCCGTGTCCTTCCCGATGTGGCTGACGGGGCGGAGGGAATACCTCTGTACCTGCGTGAAGGGACTGAGGGGCCCGACTGATGGTGTGGCGTGCTGCAGGGAGGGCGTCGCTTCTTCGCTTCTTCCTCTTCTCGTGTTCTTTGAGGCACGAGACTGACTGATTGATCTTTTACCTTTCTTCTTCATCATCATAACCTTTTTCATTTTCTTCTTTTCTTCTTCTTCATCATCTTTTCTTTTTCATCCTCTTAATCATCATCATCTTCATCTTCTAATTCTTCTTTTTCTTCTCTTTTCTTCCTTTTCTTCTTTTCTTCTTTATTTCTTCTTTTTCTTCTTCTCGTTTGATCAATGTCCTTATTTTCCCTTATGCATGCTTATGTTATGTAGTATTTTATCCCCTTTAGTTATATAATGTTATCTCTCTCTCTCTCTCTCTCTCTCTCTCTCTCTCTCTCTCTCTCTCTCTCTCTCTCTCTCTCTCTCGTTATCTCCCTATCAGTAGATCTATTTGCATTAGTACGGGTGCACCTAAGTATATCCACGAGGTGTTCCCACGAGACACTGTGTTATCGAGCCATATAGAAATATCACTCCCATATTATTATTATTATGCAAAGGGCCAGTTCGAGAGTCCAACGCAGAGTCTTTCATTGTAAACGCCCAAACCAAACTATATTCTCCACAAAGTTTCGTTATTATTATTATGCAAAGGGCCAGTTCGAGAGTCCAACGCAGAGTCTTTCATTGTAAGCGCCCAAACCAAAATATATTCTCCACAAAGTTTCGTTATTATTATTATGCAAAGGGCCAGTTCGAGAGTCCAACGCAGAGTCTTTCAGTGTAAACGCCCAAACCAAACTATATTCTCCACAAAGATTCGTTATTATTATTATGCTAAGGGCCAGTTCGAGAGTCCAACGTAGAGTCATTCATTGTGAACGCCCAAACCAAACTATATTCTCCACAAAGTTTCGTTATTATTATTATGCTAAGGGCCAGTTCGAGAGTCCAACGCAGAGTCTTTCATTGTAAACGCCCAAACCAAAATATATTCTCCACAAAGTTTCGTTATTATTATTATGCTAAGGGCCAGTTCGAGAGTCCAACGTAGAGTCATTCATTGTAAGCACCCAAACCAAACTATATTCTCCACAAAGATTCCTTTTTCTACTCAGTACAAGACAGTAAAGAGATTCCGTGTGTGGCATCCTAAAATTTTCCACCTTTTTTATGTCAACGCCAAACACTATACAAGGAATTTTCGTAGTGTTTTGTGTTTGGTTGGGGAGCTTACGAACTTGCGGTATCGAACTGTGAAACTGGCCCTTAATCCGGAAGCAGCGAGGATCATGTTTCTTAAAGGTACCTCTAAGCGAGAAAAAAAATGAGAAAAAAAATCATCACTCACACAAACCATTTCATAATATATATCGATGCATGTGTGATCAGTTCATGTATCATCTATTTTGAGGGGTTTAAATCATGGCACAAATTTGGCCCGTCGCTGCTACACGGTAAAGCCACAAATTTGGCCCGTCGCTGCTACACGGTAAAGCCACAAATTTGGCCCGTCGCTGCTACACGGTAAAGCCACAAATTTGGCCCGTTGCTGCTACCGGGTTAATTAAAGACGAAATAGGTAGAGAGGAATGAGTGCGGAGACCATAAGCCACAATAACTATAACCCCCAAACACCTGAGACGCCGAGAAGGAGAAAAATGAAACTGTAAGCGATGAGGGAGAAAGAGAAGGAAGACAAGAGAATATAGAGGATTATAGAAAAGGAAGGACAGAGAGGTTGGGTTATAAACATCTTAAATTACACAACAAGCAAACAAAGAAAAGCAAGACATATCAAAACAAACCATATAAGGGAAGACAAAAAAAAAGTTGTATAGGTGCTGGCCCAAGAGTAAAAGCATCTTGTGGGTGTTTTTAGAGCATTCAGAGCTTCCATAGAGCTTTGAAATGTTCCCAGGCAAGATTAGAGAGAGAGAGAGAGAGAGAGAGAGAGAGAGAGAGAGAGAGAGAGAGATTCTACGGGTTATTAGGTTTCACTTTGATTATGTTACGTCATGTGTCTTTCCTATCAAGCAACATCACGTCCAATGGTTGAATGATAGCTACTGTAAATAAGTAAAATTTCATACACTAAAAAAACATATTATAGGTCTTTCCCGCTATTTACTTATCTATCTCTGTGTGTGTCTGTCTGTGTGTGTGTGTGTGGGAGGGGGGGGAGGGATTCACAAGACGTAGTAATCCCGGCTGCCACACCGAAGACGTGAGTGAAATCAGTGATGTCGTCCGACCAACCTATGATTTCTGGGATTCCCGAGCGGGCCGCAGCACCGGATAAGTGGCGGTCATCGGTGTCCTCTGCCTGCTGACCGCACACACGCACACACACCGCTGCCTGCTGTCCGGCGTCCGTCTGCTAGCCATCTGAAAACGACAGGAAGGTATTTGATGAACAGAGGAATGATATCGCCTTGACCATAGGGAATACAATGTACTTTTATGCTTAACGACATTGTATAACGAATCTTTGTACTGGTCTCGTTAGTCCCAAGGCTCCTGGACACCTGGAGTGGGGCGCGACATTCCTATAGGGCAGGGTAGGGGGCAGGCAGGGAGGGACAGGTAGGGGGCAGGGGTGATGGGATACAGGGGTGGCTCGGGGCTGCGAGACTGACAGTGGGCGGCCAGGCTCCTCGCGATGCTGTTGTATAACTTGTTTCTCGCTTTTTACCACAGATTCCCAGTGATCGGTCTGGTGTGATCGGGGGTCCGTGGGAGTGTCGCCGCCCTGGAGGACTTTCCCGTGGCTGGTGTATGTGAGGAAACCACGAGACCCCTGGTTTTGGCTGCTACTGCGACTGCTATGAAAGGTGAGCGAGGTTAACTAATTATAACTTTGTCATTGATAGACATCGGGAGCATAACAGCTTAGACTTGCCCTCCGTCGGCTTGGGGGAGACGGAACCTCGCCTTGCTGTACAACGTTCTTCGCCACATTTACGTTGACTGATTGCATGTGTCCTGTTGCGAAGAAAGAACCCAGAACCAAGTGTGACACTGATCGCCGTGCTCGCAGACAACATCTGGCACTGAAACCATCACCACCAGCACCACCACCACCAACAGCAGGACCAGCCAACAAACAGCACCAAGCACGCGGCTGTCATCGCTCCCAGTCACAGCGAAGTCAGCAACACCACACAACACATTTGGGGCCACGAGGGGGCGGGCGTGTGAGTGTGCACTGCCGACACACTCACACCCAACACAACCAAGGAAATATTAATAAAATTCCCAGAGGAGCTCTGAAAAAATTGCCCCCAGCTGAGTAGTCGCCTCCCAGCCAACATGCCTCCCCTCACCCCCCCACGCCCCCCCCACCCCCCACAACGGCCGTGCCCCCCAGCTGGCCAGGCCTTATCTGCACCTTCCCTTGGCCGCGCCCGACTACTGCTGCTGCTGCTTCAGGATGGCTGGTGGCGTCTTCTGGTAAGGGTGGGGAAAATGGCGGCGATAAGGTAGGTGTTCGAGAAGTCACCACACACACACACACACACACACATAGAGCAGATGGCGCACCTTCCCCTTCATCCGTTTCCGTACACGCACATACATTACCCAAGACTCCAACTAATATCATCAACGGATGTGAGTGAGTTGGCAGACAGAGACGTGGCAGCAACAGCGATGAATAAAAGTACGTCCGTCTGCCATTACTCATCCACCAACCACCTCACACTTGCGGCGGCGGTGGTGGTGGTGGGGCGCCCCGGTGCATGGGTATCTTATCATAACCCACACTCGGTACACGTATAGCTGTGGGTGTCTCTTCTTTGTTCCCCTTTTGTTGCTTGCCTCCCTGATCATCACCTGCCGCCAAGACTCTCCCTCTCCTCCAGATGGTGGTGGTGGTAGCGGTGGTAGTAATGATATCAGTATGGCGATGGAACTACTATTATTATTACTGCTGCTGCTGCTGCTGCTATAAACAACGACAACAACAACCTCAACATAATGACATCAGTAGCAAGAACAACAAACAACAACGAGGACAACAATAAATACATCTACTTTACTGGGACAACGAAAAAGAACGAAGGCAACCATATATATTGGCATGTGTGTGTGTGTGTGTGTGTGTGTGTGTGTGTGTGTGTTCCCAACGTGGCCGGGGGGCGGAGAGGGAGAGGGAGGGAGGACGGAGAGAAGAGAGAGAGTAGGAGGAGGTAAGTGGAAAAGGGAAAGGGGTTGGGGAGGAGGGGGTTGAAGTACTACATATACGTATACACAACCATACGGTGTGTGTGTGTGTGTGTGTGGCGGCGCGTAGGAGGCAGCCAAGGTATATTTATGGATTCCCCACACCTGATGATATGGAGGTGCGGAGGGAAGGATTGGTTGGTTAGCGTAGAGAAGTATTGTCTGAGGGGCGGCGGCGGTGGCGGTGATGATGGTGATGGTGGTGGCGATGATGGTGATGGTGGTGATGAAGATAGTGGTGGTGGCGGTGATAATGTTAGAGGATGATCTATCTCATGTAGCTTGGGCCATCTGTAATTGGTTTGTAGCAGTAGTAGTAGCGGTGGTGTTTTTAGAAGGTGACTTAAGTGTCGCGTGGGAGAATGTGGCTCAATATAACTATTAATAATCTGGCAAACAAATATTGGTAGCCTACAGAGAGAGAGAGAGAGAGAGAGAGATGCGACCAACCGGGAAAAAAAAGACATCAGTAAAAAACGGTTTCCGATCAGCAGTTTATCCTTACCGCGGCGCTTCATCACCACCACCACCATCACCGTCACCACCTTTACGTACTCCTATACAGCAACACCACCTACACCAGCCTCTCTACCACCGCCAACACCACTACCATCCGCATCTTCTACACCTTGTCTGTTTAATATTACAGCTGAAATAATATCCGTAAGAAGCGATGCGAGAGTGAAGAACGAAAGGAAGAAGAGAGAGGAGTGAAAACCGAATATGGGAGAAATCGTTGCCCGTTCTTATGTTTTAATAAATTTCAACAAACAGCATTCATTCCCCGGGCCCACTCGATGACGTACAAAGTTTGCCAAATATCTGCATCCGATGAGGTGTGTGTGTTCTCTCCGTTATAACAAGACCCACATCCACCTTGCCATCCATCATCCATCTTATTTCGTATATTTATGGATTGTTTCTGATTGGGAAAGCCGCCATTTAGCCATGACGCCCCGTGAAATAGGATCTCCATGTTAACTTTAAAACACGCGACATTGATCTCTATGGGCGGGATGATTGTCTTACACCGGTGACGTCACATAGTCTTCTCACGCTCTGGACCAATTACAGAGCCGGGTTGATGTGACGTCACCACCCTCCTCTTCCTCCCATCTGCCTCTCGCCTTTCCTCCGTCACAGTAAAAGCCGATAAGACAAGACGCTGAGAGCCGCGTCATGGATCATCGCTCGTTTTCCAGACCACGTACCGCCAATCCACAGCCTCGGCCCCCACGGCACCGCCGGTACACGTGATCCTTTGATGGTGAATGACACACACACACACACACACACACATAACAACACCCAGCAGGAAGATGTGAATGACGTCGTGGGATGCCCTGTTACCGGTCACCACGGTTCTAGATTTAGCCGCTGGAGTGACGAGCGGCTGATCCTCTGACGTGCAGAATCCAGAGCACTGATGAATAATGTAAATGAGGCAGGAACAGCAGGCAGGCAGCAGAAGTGGTGGCGAAGGCTGCGAAGACGGAAACAGCCACGACAGCAGTAGCAGTAGCAGCAGGAGGAGTAGGGCCATTGCTCCGGAGAACGTCACAGGGTACAAATATCTTGACTGACTTATGGCAACATGGCGACATTTGATAAGTAGTGCTCTCTCTCTCTCTCTCTCTCTCTCTCTCTCATTATAAATTTTTCTCCTCTGCTCCAAAGCTTCCGGCACAATGGGACGGGCACCCCCTCCCCCTGCCCTACCAAGCCCCCCTCCTCCTCTTCTCCCATAGGCGGCCCCTTCTTCCCTCCTCCTCCTCTCCCTCCCTCCCTCCCAGCCATCTCCCGCCGCCACAACCATGGCCACAACACACCATACCTCTGCCCTCCGCAAAGCCCCCCTCAGCCACCATCGCCATTAACATTAGAACGAAGACAGAACCCAGGCGATGGAACACAGCAATAAGCATACCACCAGCCCCGATACAGCGACCTTTCACAAATAAAAACACCACAAATAACACCAGTGATTGGATCGGAAACAGTCGCGGCTTTGTTTGGTCCCTCCGTTGGGCGCTGCGGGAGAACACGTGGACATAAGCACACAGGGATAGGGATAAGGGTGGGAGGTTGTAGCTATACGGTGTTGTTGCTTATAGATCCGCATAGAACATTAAAATCACTTCAAACCCTGAGGCGAAAGGAGACACGGGAGGAAATGGTAACGAAAATGGCTATGTAACGCTTTTCTTATGGAGGAAGGAAAGGAGGGAGAGGATATCTGAATGGGAAAGTGGCTGGTGAAGGGGGAGAGAGAAGAAGAGAAGGGTGGGGTGAGGGGAAGGAGGGAGGGCGGAGCAAAAGGAGTTGATAACCAAGTACTCTTCCTACTTATTTATACCTGACACTTGGCAACACTGCGAACACACACACACACACACACACATACTTCACCGCCGTATCCGCCACTGATTTATAATACCGTCAGCTCTTCTCAGTTCTCACCATCATCATCATTTTGAAATAGCACCACCGACACCATCAACACTACCTTTATATACCGGTTCTTTATTACAACGCCGTGGCTCCTAATTTTCTATCACACCACAGCTACTGCCTTATCAAAACGGGTTGACTGACCCTACCACCACCAAAGAGGACTGTAGCTGATATAAATAACGCCTCCTCATCATTACCACTGGCCCAACGACCCCCTGAAACACCATTATCATCACTAACACCACGAATACTACAGCTATCACCATCATTACTAACATCGTCATCATCACTCCTACGTTGATTTGTAACACTATTATCACCATCATCACCAATAGTATAACATCACCATCTGTAGTATGCTCTTAATTAATACCAATCATCACCATTGTAACAGCTAACACCATGACTGTTACGACTAACACCAATTTAATTAAGTTGCCATGGCCAATTTCACCCACATAACATCATCACCAATATCACCATCCTCGCTAACATCACTACTACGACTTCATCACTAGAAACTGCGTACTCCTACTATCTCAATCACCACCACACTCGCCACCACCATCACCACCAGGCTACATAACCGTTCCTTCGTCCCCAACTCGGTCCCCTCATGCATGACATCATTACCAACATCACCATCCTCGCTAACATCACTACCACGACTTCATCACTAGAAACTGCGTACTCCTACTATCTCAATCACCACCACACTCGCCACCACCATCACCACCAGGCTACATAACCGTTCCTTCGTCCCCAACTCGGTCCTCTCATGCTGCTATACCCGCTACACACACACACGAAGCATAGTAGCCTCCTTCGTGTTCCCCTTCAGTTCCCATCCCTATGTTATTCCTCCTTGTCCTCGCCCCTCGACCCCTTCTTAGCCAACGCCCGCCGCATAACAGTCTCTACACTAACAATGCTCGTCTATTTATAGCTTTTATCACCTCATACATCCTCCCTTGACACTAGAATACGTTATAATGTAAAGTTGTAAACCAGACACAGTAAAGGTGTTATGGGGACGAATAACCGCTGGCAGCTTAGCTTAAATGTCACGTTCTTTAAAGCAACGGTCTCTATACGAAGTTGTTTTCTCTCCCCTCACTAATGCAATGGTCCTGCTGTATTTTATCCCTTCGTCAACTTCTGCACCTCCCGACAGATTGATCGCGGTCCGCTTATTCTGATGATGTAATATGTATGTGTTTTTGCTCATCGTTCATGCCTGGCTCCGTAGAATGTGGTGGAACTGGATCTAGGTGACATGTTCACACACACACACACACACACACACACACACACACACACACCTTTTTCACTAATAACAATAACAAAAACTACTACTACTTCTACTACGACTATTACTATTGCTGTTGATACTGCTTCTGTTGCTGCTGTTGATGATGCTACAACAACTTATCATAATCTATCAACAACAACAACAATAATAATAATAATAATAATAATAATAATAATAATAATAATAAAATAATGATAATAATAGTGATAATAATACTAGGAATAATGAAATAGGGTGCCATACACTGTTCAAATAGGGCGATGAAATTGGCCTCTACGTATTTGCTATAAAAAGGTCAGTCCGTCATCCGGTGAACTTTAGAACATGTGTGGCGGAATGAGTGAACGCGTACTGCACGATGACCCCCCTACCCCCCTCACACACACACCCTCTCTGCCCCCTTCACCCCCCTAGCCCCCCTCTAACCCTTTGCCATCAGTTGAACGTTCAAGACGCCAACGGTGATAATAATGGGTGGGTGGTGAGCGGCGACCAGGCACGTGCCCCCTCCCCCCCCTCTCTCTCTCTTGCCTTTAACCGGATTTATAACCAGATTTTACGAGGTTAGTTTGATTCAGTAATACTTGTGTGTGTGTGAGTGTGTGTATTGTGCCTGATGTGTCTGTGAGTGAGTGTGTGTGTGTCCTACATCAGCTAATTCCTTTTATTTATCTGTTATTTGTCTAGAATACGTATGTTGTATCAGAAACATCAATTAAAAAGACAGAAAAACAGACTTCTATTTTTACGAGCTGCCTTTTTATTTCTTTTCTTTTTCATCCTGGATTGATCAAGTGTAAGTATGGGAAGACAAGTATAAGCTATAACATACATAACCATAGCAATACACAAGATGAACACGCATACAAACTACTTCCATATCTTCCCTTTGTCCTGGAATACATCAGATATAACGTAGCAGTATAGATAGATAAGGAACTCTGTAATACAGCTGACAACTTAAAATAAAAATAGCACTTTCAACAAAACAACGTGCTATCTTATCTCTCCCTCTCCTTCATCTCTTATCACCGTGCTGCTCTGCCCCGTCTGATGCGATAGCTGGGGTGAGTGATGGAGCAAGTGGGACAGTCTTGGTTCGGGGACAGCATGGAGGGTAAGGGGAGAGGGAGGGGTAGAGATGGTTGAAGGGGAGGGGAGGGAGCTACAGGGAGGAATGAAAGCACGAGGGAAACGAGATTGGTTGACGGGGGTGTTTTCTAAGGGGAATGTTCAAGCAGTTTTTTTTCTTCTTTTCTTTGTTTTATTATGTTTGGTGTTGTTATGGTTGTTGTTGTTGGTGGTGTTTATATGATTTTGTTATTTTCTCTTTTCCTATTTCTCTTCGTCTCCTACTTTTTCTCTTCTTGCTCTTGTTCTTTTTCTTCTTCATATTTCTTCTACCTGCTCTTGTTCTTTCTCTTCTTTTTCTTTCTCTCCTTCTTCTTCTTCGTATCATTACCAACATGCTTATTATTATTATTATTATTATTATTATTATTATTATTATTATTATTATTATTATCATCATTTTTATCCTTCACCTCCTCTTGCAACTTCAATCCCTCGTCTTGTTTTCCTTCCTTCTTAAAACCAACTCAAACTAGACGTCTCCCCAGCGATCAAGTTCAAACATTTCAGGACGGATTCGCGCCTCTCCCTCGCCAGCCTTCCCTCCCTCCCTCCTTCCCCCCGCCATGACACCCACCTCACCGTGTTTGAAAAGCTTCGGCCAGCCTTCCTTTCCCTCCCAGCACTCCCTGAACTCCCCTTCCCCCGGGACGGAGTGTCAGTTTGTGCTCTCGTGTCCCTGCCTGCCAGGGATGTGGAAGTATATGAGGTCTCCCTTAGATTTCCTTGGCCAGGTCATGTTATAATGTTATGTTATGGTATGTTATATTATGATTCAGGGGCTGAGGAACCTCCCATATCAAAATAGGCTGAAACATCTAAACTTACATTCACTAGAGAGACGAAGAGTGCGGGGAGATCTGATAGAAGTATTCAAATGGGTCAAGGGTTACAACAAAGGCGATATTAGTAAAGTACTGAGAATTAGCCAACAGAATAGAACTCGCAGTAATGGATTTAAATTAGAAAAGTATAGATTTAGGAGAGATATAGGCAAGCATTGGTTTAGTAATAGGGTGGTGGGGGAATGGAATAGACTCAGCAATCACATAGTTAGTGCAGGGACGATAGCTTGTTTTAAGAGTAGACTGGATAGCTACATGGACGAGGACGACAGGTGACAGTGAGGTGTGGGTGCAGTAAGGTGACGGGGTACTGGATGCGTGCCTAGTACCGCCGGTATAACGAGGATCAAGCCTCTACCTGTAACCCCTGTAACTACACCTCACCCACCGTGAGTAGTAGGGGGGATTCTGGAGCTGCCCTGTGTAGGCCACCCGGCCTCTTGCAGTTTCCCTGTTCTTATGTTCTTATGTTAACGTCATGTTATAGTTTTCTGGAGCATGCATAATCACTTGGCTTATGAGCTGAAAAAATATGTGGTGGTTTTGTAACACATCTTGCCCTATCTGAATATCGCATGACGCAAAAAAAAAAAAAAAATACACCGAAGGATATTTTCATACTGATAAGATTAAGCTTTTCTCTTTCACTCACGGTCCCAAAACCTGTCTGTGGTGGCAATAGGGCCGCGGCGGCATTGTCAAGTTATAGGTATAGCTGCCTTTTCTATCAGTCATAGTATACATGAACGTAGTAAACGTGGACTGGAAAACACTGGGGGTTATGAAGCTTCCTCTGATGACTGACGAAAGTATTTAGCGTACGGAAACACTAAACAATTTAGTTCCTTCAAAATTATTATCGCTAAAATCTACTGCTTATCAAGACTTTTCTTAATCCGCATCATGTTGCACTGATTTACCATGAATTCTAGCTACGCAAAAGAATTATATTTAGTTAATTCAATCATATTTCTATACAAATAAGCTGTAAAAATATAATCATCAAGAACTTATATAACACACGTAGCACGGGATAGCTCCGTTCTTTCTATAGTGAAGCTGCGATTAATTGTTGTGAAAAGTGTGTTTCTGTCCTGACCTCGAAAATTGCTACTTGAGCAACCTAGGCAGCAGGTGCAAGTGAGGTCCGGGGGAGTACCCAACCCAATTTAATCCTCGAGTCAGGTGGGGCGGGCCTGGGTGGGGCCGCATGTTAATCTGACACACCTTCCTTGATCCGATTAAAGAAGGATATGTTTCCGGAACGCAGTGTGATTTAGCAATACTTTCAAGCAATGGTCAGTGGAAACGTAATTACAACCACGGGGAGGAAGTTGTTATTGAAATCGTCCTCAAAGAGTGTAATTTAACTACCTCCTTTGTTGTAAAAAAAAAAAACTTATAAAGGAAAGAAATTTGACATGACAATTAAAAGTTATATTCTTTATTTTGCACAGTACTTTGCTATTTCCCTGCTCTGTATTTGCGGCTGGGCTAAACAAGACTATTATTATTATTCTTATTCTTATTCTTATTATTATTATTGAACAAGGTAGTGAGGCTGCGGCGAGGCGGTGTGTGGCAGTGGCAGGCCCGGGATAGTAGGGGAGTGGAAGTGTGTTTTCAGATGTAGGAAAGGGTGAGGACGGGAGGGGGGTGGGGGAGGTAATCAGTAGGTGGTGGGAGGGCAGATAGGGAGGCGGCGCGGCAGACGGCGAGGGCGTCATGTGACTCCCCCGGCACGCGTACACGACACCCCTGCACGAGACCAACACATACACACACACACACACACACACACGGATAGATATATGCATACATAAACAGACTGACAGGCCGAACGATGATTGATTGATTGACTAATTAGTTAATATTAGAAAGAGGGATTGATTGGTTGAATAATAGACAGTTTGTGATTAACTGATGAACTGATGGCTAGATAGTTTGAGTGCTTAAGTGAGATACATACACAATGGCTGGTAAGGTAAAGTTGAGATCATACGCTATAGCTGTGCATGGCGGCGGTGCTCACCTCAGCCCCGTTGGTCCTTTGAGCCTGTGGTGGGAGAAAACTCATAGGGCGGTATTCTCAACCCTTCAACCCCTCACATCAACTATTTCCAAAGTCCGAAAGGGAGATCAATCGGATTTTATGATTTCTTTTTTTTTATTTTTAGGTTCATGGTACAGAAGAACGCTCAGATTACTAGAAGGGTCATAATAGAATCCCTGGAAATGCCCCAAACTCCTACGAAAGCTTTCTCAAATATGTGTGCTTGGGCGCCGAAATGTTTACGAATATGACCTTTAACCCGACACAGGGCCAGCGTGACATCCGGGTTGCTACATTATACCTTCCCCGGGTTTCTCCACGTACCACTTATTGACCATCCCGCAGGAAGGATGAACAGCTGGGTGGGCTGAACGCCGACTGCCAGACCGGGGTTCGAATCCAGCAGGCCCACAGATTCGTAGTCAGGGACCCTAACCACTGCACTAAGGAGGTAAGATATAGTAAGAGATTGCAATTATTATGTATAGCTGTGGTTCATGAAGTGAAAATAGAAAAAAATCACGGAGAAAGGTCCTATAACTGTATTTATCTGTATTTATTGGAGTTATGAAAAAAGGAAAGAGAATGGGATGATAAAAAAGTATGAAAACCGACAGACAAAGGAAAACAATCTCGTAGAACACACACACACTCACACACACGACAACTTGCATAACATTTTTCGCTGGGCTTGCACTGTATAAGGTGCACATGTAAATATTCTCTCTCTCTCTCTCTCTCTCTCTCTCTCTCTCTCTCTCTCTCTCTCTCTCTCTCTCTCTCATGCTTTGTCCCTCCCACTCCCGAAGCCATCAGTGTCGGTGCCTGGGTAGAAAACATTTATTGGCGATTGTTATGCTTATTTTTTATTCAGCCTTTTGAGTTTATGTGTGTTTGAGTTGATGATGAAGCCATTAGCTCTTGTGGATGTGTGTGTGTGTGTGTGTGTGTGTGTGTGTGTGTGTGTGTGTGTGTGTGTGTGTGTGTGTGTGTTTTACAGTAAAGAAAGCAGCTCATAGGCATTAAAAAGACTAACAAGAAAATAACCGTGTAACCTGTTTTGTGTGGCCGAGTGGGTGGAACGTGGGATACTCGGAGATGATTTGGACATGAGATAAGAATGACTGACAGATAAGAATGTATGAGGACATGATCTAAGGAGAGGTTATTAAGGGGAGATCATAAAAGCGAAATGGGTCAATAGATTGGATGAGCATTGGAAAGCGGGTATACTCAAAGATTGCTTGGACATGTGATAAAGATGACTGAGGATGACTGTGTGGAGAGTGAATGAGGACATGATCAAGGGAGAGGTTATCAAGAGATCATAAGCGAAGCGGATCAATAGAATGGATGAGTATCGATGAGCTGGCAGGCGAGGGATTGAATGCGCCGAGTGAGATTGCCGATGCAGGGGAAACAGACGAAGACTTTTTTTTTATCGAAGCCACTCGATTGGGAATTCCCGTGTAAGGATAAGGCGTTGGAGATGTATATATATAAAGACTAAAGTCATTATCATATATTATTACAGATTATACACGGATTAACACTAGCTTTCTCTCTGTCTCGGCCTCCCCCCCCAAAAAAAAATAATAAAGCCGGTTTTCTATTGTATTTCCTCCTGCCTATAATTATTTGTTTTTAATACAGGAGCAGTATTTACAAGCTTCTGTTCTCTTACTATATGTATCTTAGTATACCTCTTTCATCATAAAAAAAATATCATATGTATACATCACAGACCCACGAAGCCTCACTGTTGCCGCGGTAAACAATACAGTCCTCCCTCCTCCTCTCTCCCACCCACCACTCGCCGCCAAAATAAAAATGTTGACATCCAACGAACACCTTTTTTGTCCCCGTCCACGCGATCACTCATTCAGCCTCTGCGTCACTCCGCGCCACCACCATCACGCGCCTGTCACCAAAACCTATTGAAAACACTCGTAAATGTACTGCCGCGGCGTTTTTAGGAGTAGTTGCAACTCAGCAGCGCCACCCATCATCCTCACGGGTGCTATCACACACACACACACACACACACTCAGCTCACAACCTTAAACGTATCGGGTTCCCATGACGACTGATTTCCATGGCTAAGGAGACGATTAACCGGGTTTGTCTTGGGTGATTGTCTTGTTCATGATGTAGGAGTCGGGTAAAACTATCGCTAGTATCACAAAAACAGTCCATGAAAATCCCAGCAACTTCTACGAGAGGCTTTTTCAACAGTCGAATTGAGGTGTCGATACGTTGAAGAATACAAGCCTTATAAAGTTCGATTCCTGGGCGGAGTGGCGACGAATGGGCGGCCTCCTAACACCTGCCCCCCTGCCCACCCACCAGTGCATAGGTTCCGGGTATCAGTCAGGGGTTGTGTCCCGCCCCACTGGCTATGACACTATATACCCAAAGCGAGTAGCCCAGGTAGGAAAACACAAGGCCTTCAGACACGGGACACCTGAGACTGTGGCCCATTCCGGGAAGATACAAGGTGAATCACACACACACACACACACACACACACACACGTAGGCGAGCGGCGGGCGTGCCAGTGTGTGACGCGATGTGAAGTCAGGTGGTAATATCCCTCGGTTTCATGACGTCATTCCCCCAGCTGACGTCCATCGAGGGAAATAATAGCAATAATTGGCAGCAATAGACGTTTGGTGTCCTCCCGGCAGGAAGTCCAATATTCAGGTTCGCTTTCACGCGGATGCAAGTAAATATGATAGTGTTGTTACTGGTTGGTGCACAGCTTTTTGATAGGCTGGTAGGCGTAAAGAGAGAGAGAGAGAGAGAGAGAGAGAGAGAGAGAGAGAGAGAGAGAGAGAGAGAGAGAGAGGTAGACAGACTAGACAAGGAAACTTAGAGAGAGAGAGAGAGACAGAGAGAGAGAGAGAGACTAGACAAGGAAATCCGGAAATACCAATGAGACTACACACAGCCAGACACGAAGCAATAGTGATGTAACAATTATTATACGCGATAGCAACATCACCACCACCACCACCAACAACAACAACTACTACTACTACTACTACTACTACTACTACTACTACTACTACTACTACTACTACTACTATTCATAGAAATATCACTGACGGTTGGAATGAATCATAAGTATTGAGAGAGAGAGAGAGAGAGAGAGAGAGAGAGAGAGAGAGAGATGCAAAACAACCCAGTATTGAAGCCAAGCGTGGTATAGCAGTGTTGCCAACTGTGATGAGAACGAGATAATAATACCGACAGGCCACTATCTTAATTGGGAACAACAATAATAATAATAATGATAATAATAATAATAATAATAATAATAAAAATAATAATAATAATGGTTTTCCTTCTTACGCCTCGTCTTCTTCAATGTCTTCTCCACATCCTGTTCCTTCTCCTCCTCCTACGTCTGCTATTACTATTCATACTACTACTACTACAAATTATTATTACTATCATCATCATCAACATCAACATCATCGCTCAGATAACACTGCATTCAACATCTCCTGAGAGGGATGAGAACACAGGAATGGTGGTCGCGATCAAAGCAGAGGAGTCGTGCGAGTTATTTTTCTTTCTTTAAATTGTAAGAAGCTACTGAACGATGCATTAGCTCCATTACTACCCTGGCAGCACCTTGACCCGTCTCGCTACGTGGACGGCAGCCCGGATGTTGAGACAGAGAGAGAGAGAGAGAGAGAGGGGGGGGGGGGGGTAGGAAGGATTACAAAATATATACCTAATATTAGTAGGTGATAGCTAAGAGCTTATCCATCTATTCATATATTTATTTACTTACTTATTCATTGAGAGAGAGAGGGGGGGGGACGGGTTACAAAATATATACGTAATATTAGTAGGTGATAGCTAAGAGCATATCCATCTATTCATATATTTATTTACTTACTTATTCATTGAGAGAGAGAGAGAGAGAGAGAGAGAGAGAGAGAGAGAGAGAGAGAGAGAGAGAGAGAGAGAGAGAGAATGTCAGGACTGAGAGATAGAAAAATGGAAAGGTAACAGCATTAGTAGGTGGTAGCTATGAGTTTATTTACTTATTCATTGCGAGAGAGAGAGAGAGAGAGAGAGAGAGAGAGAGAGAGAGAGAGAGAGAGAGAGAAGGGGGCCTGCGAGGGGGACACATAGGATAGGACCTGTGTCGCCCTCCCTCCCTCTCGCCAGCAGCCGCCCGCCGCCGCCGCCCGCGTGTCCCCGGCCCGGAGACAGAACAACAGACGCCGTGGGAAATCTAGTAGCTAATGAGGACGGTAGGGGCCGAGGGAAGCGTCGCACAGTACGGAGGACTCTTTGGAACACACACACACACACACACGCCACTTTAATCGCAGTAAGGCAAGACGAAGAGGAAGAGTCGTTACGGTTTGGCTGCATAACTATTGGGCTTTATTAAAGGAAAGTAAGCAAAGTAGGAAGATAGGCAGGGACCGAAGAGAGAGAGAGAGAGAGAGAGAGAGAGAGGGCAAAGACTATGCTGGCGCTGTGACTCAACGGAAAGTCAATCAGTCATCGATGTTGAGTCAGTCGCATTATTTGCCTCCGAATTCAACGCCTTGTTTCAGCAGGCACTGTGTCTGAATGGGAATCTGTCATGCTCGTCAGAAGAAAAAAAAAACGCACTAAAGAGTCTCGAATGTAGGTGCACCACTGAGTGCCGGGGATCGAAGCTAGCTCTTCTGAGGCCTGGGCTCGGTCCTTGGCACTCAGTGGTGGATATTCGAGACTGTCATGTCCAAACGCAAGAAGAGTGACAACCATGGCAGATGAATAAGGAAGTAGGTATCGATAATATAGGCAGTAATGATGAAATTAGTATATTGGAGGTGATGACTGATGATGATGATGATGATAATAATAATAATAATAATAATAATAATAATAATAATAATAATAATAATAGTAATCATAATAATAACAGTAATGACAGAAATACCAGATAACAGCTACAACAATAATTAAGCAATCAATATTTCACAACGCATTTCACAACACCAACAACAATAACATCAACAAGAACAATAACTACTACTACTACTACTACTACTACTACTACTACTACTATATACTACTACTGCGAATACTACGAATGCTACAACAGGTATGCAGGTAAAGGTGCCAAACGTTATAATGGGAACATGTACTGCCCCGTCCATATTTCAGTGGCAGCAGGAAGACAGGAACACCGGCAACAACAGCGCAGTAAATGGAGAGTAAACGACCGTATGGAAAGCGAGGCAAGAACACAAACACAAACAAGAACACATCCAGGAATATAAAAACAAGTGAGGTCGGTTGGGAAGGGTGTGAGGAGGAGGGGGCAATGGTGGAAAGAGGAGTTTGGGGCCCCGGCTGTTGAGAAAATGCTCTCTAAGTGTCTCTGGATTAAGGTTCCATTTTGTTGGCCCTGAAATTCTCTGGGGATCTTGGGAGAGAGAGAGCGAGAGAGGCTGAGAGGACTTGAATCAATATGTCTTGTTTCCAGTGAGCGGTGATGAGCAAGAGGCCCACCGCCCTCGCCCACCACTCACACACAACAAATACCTCTGCATTATACACTAGCTTTTGATGTTAATGTGACTTTGAAGTGCGTGACATTTTCGTCGAGTAAGTCAGCGAAAAATATTCCGCCCGGTTGTGGTTCCCTCTGAAAAAGAAGCCCGCCGCACCCCGAAAATAACCGCGCAGTTAAAAGTAGACGAAAATATACATTACTTTCGCCGTAGGCAGTAGCGAGGCGCTTCGTGCCGCCAACATAAAGAGGAGTCGCGAAAAAGGGCGGTTTTTATTCTGTCCTACCTCCGCTTCCTCTAAAATGTTTCCGCTAGCGTGGAAGCATTTACCTCCCCTCACCAGCCATCACAGCGACTTGCACTATAAAGCATGCATATTTCATCGAGGGTGATTTGCGAGAATTCCGAAAGGTGGCAACGCCGGAAGGGATTTGGCGGGGAAAAATACGACGTTCGATTGATGTGGTGCGATCTGGCAGGCATTTTATGACTACCAGCAGCCACAACACGCGTCCGATGTCTTCAATCAGTTTCCTTCAAGTAGCGGATGTTTAGATTGGGTTAGACATAAGATACGTATACATATATATATGTAAATAAAGGAAAGGTGACGGAGGAGAATGTTACCGGGCACGGACTCGGTGTAAGTTGCTGATTTGTGAGGTAAATCTATCTCTGGCTAGAAGCGAATGTAGCCTTTACGGACCAATTATTGTTATTTTTTTATTGTTGCACTGTTCAGGCTCCTGCAATGTAGAGTGGCTCCAGAACGAGTATAGAGAGGAGATGGTCTGTAGAGATGCAGAGAAGGGCTTTGGTGTAGGTGGTGGTGGTGGCGGTAATGGCTGGTGGCTACGAGTGATATTCTACAAAGACACTGACTGGCTGGCCAAATGGCTCCCCTACAGGTATGCAAGAAGTACCGGTGTTCAAACCACTATGGTGCCTGAAACGAGGAGACGCAAGGACGATAATTCTTCCCCATACAGACCCTTGCGCCCTTTGCTCTCATATATTTAAAGTACGTAGGGCATTTCCTACATTTCTTGCGTCATAAAGCCATAATGAACTCTGTCATAAGGCCGAAAACCACGTGCAGACCTTACACACACGCCCCTTAGTCAGCGATGTGTGGCTTCCGCCAATGAAAATACAGCATTTGCCCGCGAACACAGTACAAAGCCACGGCCAGAGAAGTTAAGGCGTTGCTTCCGTTCTCCTTCCAACCAATGAGAAAAGGACTTTTGGTGGAGCGGAATTATGGCTGGCGGGAAGGGCGGTAAGTAGCGGGGCGGGGCGCCGAGCGGGGGCTGCTAACGGTCGGAGAGCGTCACTCACAAGCCGGAGCGTGTGAGAGAGAGTCGTGCGCCAACCACCTCAGTTCGAGTGCCTCCTTCAGTGCCAGCATGCCGCGTGGACGCCCCAAGGGCACCGGGATGGCGGTCGACATGCCACGAGGGAGGATGTCTGCCTACGCCTTCTTTGTACAGACGTGCCGCACGGAACACAAGAAGCTTCACCCTGACGAGAACGTGAAGCTTGCAGAGTTCTCACGCCAGTGTTCTGAGCGCTGGAAGACCATGTCTGAAGAGGAGAAGAAAAAGTTCCACGACTTGGCGGACCAGGACAAAATACGCTACAACACCCAGATGCAGGGTTTCACACCACCCGGGGGACGTCGCGGAAGGCGGGGGCGAGGTTCCAAGCCGCCTAAGGACCCCAACAAACCCAAGCGCGCCCTCTCCGCCTTCTTCTTCTACGCCAACGACGAGAGGGCCAGCGTGCGCGCTGCCAACCCCGACTTCTCCGTGGGCGAGGTGGCCAAGGAGCTGGGCAGGCAATGGAACGAGTTGGGCGAGACTGAGAAGCTGAAGTACGAAAAGTTGGCCGAGGCGGACCGCGCCAGGTATGACCGTGATATGACTGTGTACCGAGCTGGAGGCGCCCCCGCGAAGAAGCTGAAGACCACCAATGGACACCCCGCACTGGTAAAACACAACGACGAGGACGATGAAGAAGAAAACGGCGTGGCTCCTGACGACGACGACGACGACGAGGAAGACGGGGATTAAATACCTGCATTAGTGAGGACGATGGTGTTGGTGACAGTGTGGTGATAGTGTTTACGGATATGATGTACAAACTTATTTTTATACGGCTAAGCTCTGTACATTTTAGAGTGTAAGGCGGCCCATGGGCCTCTCAAGGATCTTCACCACAACAACGTGTATCAGGACCACGTACTTAATGACCTCATTTTATGAACGTTTTTAATTTAGTTTTTATATTTTGTATCAATAAAGTAGAAAATGACGACGCGTGTGTATCTAATCCTCGCAAGCAGAGCAGCGCTGGGGCAGATAACGCCTCAGGCCTCGGCGGCCCCCGGGGCACCTGGGAGGCCGCGGGAGACGAAATTTACATAACCTCGTATGACGGCGCCATTTTTAAACCTTAAAATTAACTTAAAGATCGTCTCCCTGTACAAAGAGCCGCTCCCTGGTGCGTTATCTGGCCCGGGCAGGAAGAGTGAAGGAGGATCAAAGGTTATTAAGTAGCGCTATAGTAAATTATGAAGTATATATTTAATAAGCGCTAAAATACTAACCTGCAAAACGTATGAGATGTGTGACCAGACTGAGTTGGCAGGTAGTGTTATTAGTGAGGCTGTGTTTGGAGTGTTGGCCCTGGCTGCTGGCTACAGGTAAATAAGGTAATAAGGCGGCGCTGAGACGTGCCCGGCCATGAGGGGGGACAAAGCATGGCCCAGGTGAAGCACAGGGCACATAAAAGTCTTTGCCTTCACCTTCCCCTCCAAAATTTCAAGAAATAGAATACAGGCGGCATAGGTTATAATCCATGTACGGTATTGCCATATGAAACGTTGACATACTCTCTTCGCCAACTCATATATAGAAGACCGTCCCGCCGGAGCCTCTACCCACTGCTACAAACCCAGGCGAGGAATCATAACTAAAAAATAAAAAAAACTTGCCATGATCATACTAGTTTCCCTGACCGTCCTGTGTATCCATTCAGCGTTCTTTTATGCGTCAGCTGTAAAGAAGGACGTTTAAGTCTAGCTGGCAACAGAGCAGGTGATATGGGAGAAGGTAGAGGCAGAGGAAGGGGAGGGAATGAGGTAAAAAGTTAATAATGGGGGTTGCGTGCATCAGACGGATGGAGGGAACTGCTGCTGGAAGGAAATGTGCGAAATGGGAGAAGTTCTGGATTAATGCAGACGTAGAAGTGGGACCTGAAAGAATGATTGGTAAGTTATTAAAATGAGAAACACTGGAAGGAAATGTGCGAAATAGGAGAAAGTTCTGGATTAATGCAGATGTAGGAGTGGCACATACTGTAGAGAAGAGTATGGATGAAAGAATGTTGGGTAAGTTATTGCAATGAGAAATATAACTGGAAGGAAGTGGGAGAAGTTCTGGCTTAATGCGGATGTAGGAGTGGCACATGAAGAGTATGGATGGAAGAATATTGGGTAAGTTATTGCAATGAGAAATATAACTGGAAGGAAGTGGGAGAAGTTCTGGCTTAATGCGGATGTAGGAGTGGCACATGAAGAGTATGGATGGAAGAATGTTGGGTAAGTTATTGCAATGAGAAATATAACTGGAAGGAAGTGGGAGAAGTTCTGGCTTATTGCGGATGTAGGAGTGGGACATAAAGAAGAGTATGGATGGAAGAATGTTGGGTAAGTTATTGCAATGAGAAATATAACTGGAAGGAAGTGGGAGAAGTTCTGGATTAATGCGGATATAGTACGTAGTGGGACATGAAGAAGAGTATGGATGAAAGAATGACTGGTAAGTTATTGCATTGGTAAGTGCGTTTAACCGAAAGCCAGTGAAGAACATTATTGAGAAGAAAATGATTAAATAACCCATGAATATGCTAAATGGTAAGTAAAAATCCATGTATAGGGAGTCAGGCTTTTTGCAGTAAAGGGAGCAACTGAAAGACACAAAAAAGCGTATAATATCATAGTGAAATGGCCGGTGAAAGAGTTCATAGACGGATTGGTAAATAAAAATCCATGTAGGGAGAGTCAGGCTTTTTTACAGTTTAGGAATTAAGCAGTTGAAATATAGCCGGTGAAAGCGAGTTCGTAGATTGATAAGAGCAAATCAAGAGACTGAAGGGTGATGAGTCAGGGGATTCATCGAACGCTGAGTCAACGTATCATCTTATCATATTGCATATATATGAGGAACTACGTTTTAAAGATTTCATCATTATCATCAGACAGATACATGACCAGACTAACATACTGAATAAGTTGTTGCAGGCAGCTTCATCAGACACCAAAAATATGCAAGTGGTAGCAAAGTATGTGAAGAAATGTAACGAAGTCAGGGGCGATGTTCTCAGACACTTCCACCTCCCACATCAACTATTTCCAAAGGTCGAAGAGGGGATTGATCGGGTTTTCATGAGGATCTTTTCGTATTCACGGTATAGAAGAAGGGTCACACTATCACCAGGGCCATTAAACTACCCCTGGAAATGCCCTGAACACCTACGAAAGCCTTGTCAAATATGTGTACCTCCTTGGGCGCTGAAAGGTAATTTGAGAATACAGGACAGATATGGAACTAGGGAAGAAATTAAATAATGACACACTGCAGGGGTAGGTTGGAATATACATAACATGATCATCAGTCGGAGAGGTGGAGAACGCTGGGAAAGGTCAGTGGACTTCTAATGGTTCTAATATAGTAACGAATGATGATGATGATGTTAAAGGGCTGTGGCGATCTACTAGGAATGTATAATAAGGCTGAACATCATAATTAACGGGTATAATAGGCGAGCAACAACTAGTACATAGCAATTAAAACATCTTACTGGAAATAAATAACACACGCATTATCGAACACTTATACCTACGAATTTTTTTTTCCTTCTTACCTGTGATCAGTCTGAGAAAAGTAAGTATCTGTTTTTAGTTTTTCACTTGGTTTTGAAGTAAATATTCCTATACAGGGGGTTTGACCACATAATATATTGTCTGTGGTCGTGGCCGGGATATTCTGCACTTACGAATATTTTTTCCGTATCATAAGTGGTCGAAATAATAAACAAAAACGAATTTGATTTTTCTTGTAAATAATCTGACGGAAAAACAGACTTAAATCTGCTAAATAATCAAGAATGGAAGTAATTATTAAGTCTACTATCACATACCTTTAAGTGCAGCGTTGTAAATCTTTACTCTTTTGGTCTCTTTTTATATGCATTTTTTTCCTATATGCCACAAGGGGGATTAAAAGTACTGAAACTATCAATCAATCAATAAAATTCAAGGAAAAAACGTGACGGTGAAGTGTTCGGACGTGGTGGATTTTCGCATACCTTTAATTGCAGCTTTGTATTTCGCATTCCTTTCGTCTCTGTTATTTCTGTGTATCTTTTCTATATGTCTCGAGGTTAAATAAAGCTACTACTGCTATTAAAATTCTGGGAAAAAACGTCACGGTGGAGTGTTCGGACGCGGTGGGACAGTCACATCAGCGCTGCGAAATTATCGTACTCAGCACATTGTATATCCCGGTTTCTGACCCATAACTATTACAAAAAAAACGTCAGTAATTGAGAATACTAACATTAACTATGAATGAATATCGTTATTTGAGTGGGTGTGATAGTTTATGGTCGGAAATCGGCAAATACAGACTGCTGAGTACGACAACATGGCAGCGGAGCGGTGGATTGTTTACGCGCCGCCGCCATTGGACCCGCACGCAGCCCTTCCGGAAGACGCAGCCGCTCGTTGACCTTCGTATACCGCTAAGCAGGTAAGGCCGCTGGCTCTATGTATGATTAAGAGTTATAAATGTGTGTGTATAGTAAAAGCAAAGCAAAGGGAAGTCCCGGTGGGGTGTGGAATACGCCATGTGGTGTGTGTGCGGCCCCATCTGCCCCTCCACGGCCAAGCCTGTCTCGGCATCCCCGTAAAACACTCGGGAGATGAGGCAGCGGCTCCGTGTGTGTTTAGTAGTTATGTGTAGGGATAATATCGACGAGAGGGTAGCCACCCCTTGCTAAGTTAATACTATGGATTCTTTTTTCGTCCCTTAATGGATTGCAGTAACAAATGACTTATGGAAAATAGAAGGGGGGTCTAGGGGGCGAAGCCTCTCCGTCAGAGGGGTCGTGGGGGCGAAGCCCCCTCGTTAAGTGAGTTGTGGGGGGCGAAGCCCCCTCATTAAGAGAGTTGTGGGTGGCGAAGCCCCCTCCTTTAGGGGGGCGAAGCCCTTCCATTTAGGTAGGTTAGTTTAAGTTTCTTTGGCATGCAGTGTGGGGTGGCGGATAGGTAATTGTGGAGATTCACTCCGCGCCTCCAAAATACAATATTACGCCTCCATATTATAGTTAAGGGAAGAAATACATGTCCCTTAACTATATATAATATGAAGGCCTAATCCCCTTCCCCAAACGATCTTGGGGGACCCGTGGGAAATCAGGGTTTTTGGGTGGGGGAGCATATTTAGACAATATACTTCAACCAAACTTTATATAACCTAACCTCTAATGGGGGGCTTCGCCCTCCTCGACCCCCCTCCACATTATAACCTAGGGAAAAATACCCTAGAAATAGAGCAACTCTAGGGAAATGTCAAGTTTCATTTATAATGGATGAAAATAATCATGCAATACTCACCAAGATGGGAGGTGGGATCCAACAATCAACAATTACATATGGCACAATATATACTACAAAATTTTCCTTAATATGGAGGTCGCTGTCACATTTTGGGCACTTATAGGTGTGCCGTATCAATTTGTGGCCGCTCAAGAATTCTAAAGCATTCTCTTTGTCCTCAAGAATCCTCCCCAATTCTAGCAAATCCAGTCACATCCACCACATGTGTCCGCCATCTCTACAGTCCAGTACTGAATACAAGGTGAAAGACAATAAGAATTTGACTGCGACCCCTATATATCAGCGTCACACATATGAAACCAACATAAAAGCCTCTAAAACTAACTACTTTTACCCCACAATTTCCCTGGTCTTCATAGCCCTCCCCACTACCAGGTGTTTAAAACCTCTCGCGCATGATGACACATTTCGCGTCATCAAGGGTAAAAGGTCCTGGCGTATGATGATGCGAAACGCGTCATTAAAGTTATAAAAAAATCGTTGAAAGTGCGTCAGATTTGGGAGCGTCATTTGTCGGGATAAGTTTCTTAATGGTATCATGTGGCAACCTTTCTAAGGAGCGTAGGTGAGGAGCGTCAACTCTAGATTATTTTTAAAAAATTAAGTTTTCTTGGTGTAACTTGGGAACTATTTGGCATTTGAAGATTTTGAGGATACCATAAGAATCCTCACTAAATTCCGCTTCAAAACATATATTTGGCTAAAAAAGTTGGCCCACAAAATTTCGAGCTAGTGAGTGGGAAAGAGTTGGTACTTAGGATTTATTGTCTACAATACTCTATACGGAGACTTGAAACGAGTTTGTATTGTTTATTTTCCTCTATTTTTATGTGCGCATGTTCTAGTACAAATCTTTATGAAGCCATTGATACCAAATTTATTGGAGTATGATATATCTGTGAAGGTAAAATACATCTTGGAATGTAGAGTATCACAGCGGCAAAAAAAGGCCGGTCGAGCCTGAGAAATGCATGGTGAGTGGAACAGAAACTTATTGGAAAGTTACATTGAAGTGGAGAGGAGTAATATCTGTTATTTCTTATCATCACTTGTAGACGCACTATATGTTTGATGCGCCAGTAAAACTAAAGAAGTACAACAGTATGTGAGACCTTGGAAAGGTTATTATTTTCATGGGGGCAATATTAGAGGCGCGTAGTGAATCTCCATATTTACCAGCAGAAATATGCAGCACAGGACTGGACAGGGGGCTGGTAACGGGTGGGAGCGGGGCAGCAGTGGGTGCACAACAGGCATTGAAAATTCAATCATTTAGTGATTTCCCCTCAGAAAATACTATCTCCATAATAAAAATCATCATATTTTGTCCAGAAATAAGCAGTCAGTGTCTCAAAATTAGTAGGCTACCTTCTTGTCAATAATCCCTGCTGTTCCATAGCCAAGCACTTCTTGGGACCTTGCATGGATGGGCCACATGGGGTAAGTTAAGAACATAAGAACGTAGGAGTCTGCAAGAGGCTGGGATGCCTGTACAAGGCCTTAAGGGGCCTATTGACTTTCTTGCACATATAGGAGCAGGTTGATATGCACTATCTTTTCCTGGATGCCTGTTTACCTTAGTGAATGCACTATTAACTCTTAAACAGTACAATATAGGCAGTGTTTAAGGCGGGCAGAGGGGAAAAACAACTTACCCCATGGTAATGATAATCCTAAGCTAAGGATATTTTAGGGTTAAGCTGCTACTGTAACATTGTCAGGTTTGCATCTGCTGTAGTGCGATGTTTATTGAGGGAAGGATTCCTCTTAATAGGTATATCTACAGCACCATGTTTCTTCCTCAGTGATAATGGATCAGGAGGAACTACAGTATGAGGAGGTGGTGGAAGCTGGGGATGGAGGTGATGAGAACTTTGTTGGTGCTGCAGAGGACGAGCATCAGCTCAATGATACTGACCAGTCCATTGAGACAGAATTGGAGGCCATCAAAGGTGAGACTGTTGGTCTTGTCATTCTTTATGCTAGTTGAGTATTAAATGCTGATCTTCCCTAGAAATTATACTCATGCATGCAGGGTATTTATGTTATATATTGTTATTTTCAGAATATAATAATCCATTTTAGAAATAATCTGCACCATATAGAGTCCATATTAATGTAAATGTATGAATGAGCACCATCATACAGGTCCTTACGAGAGCAACATTTATGTTCTGTCCTGCTGACAAGATCATGTCTACTAAAGGTGCTGTTACACAGGCACAATTTTGCTCATCGAGCATGGAGTGAACTCCTCTGTTTAGGCCCACTACCCTCGTTTGATACACAAAAACTGTCCCTCCACCAAGTTTGAACCTCTCATGTGGTAGTGTTAGGTGTGCTAATTCAGTGCTGCACTGAGACTGATCCTCACCCTGGCAGGAGTCTGTATCACCTTCATTCAGTTTAAAATGCTCAATGGAGGAATTGTAGATGGTGGCAGGAATTAAGACACAGTACTATTTTGATGCTTATGAAAGGCAAAAGATATTGGACAGAATATTAAAAATGGGCATGTAAAAATTGTAATCACTAAATTAAAAGACTCATAACTGATTGAAATTTTTTGATTAAAACAAAAAAAGAATTTAAATAAGTAATGATTTTTTTTATATATACCTTGTTTTCCTGTAATGTAACGGATTTACGGCCATAGTGTTAGACTTCCCCATTCCCATCCCATCCCCATCCCTTACCCGTGGCCATAAACTGTAGTGTAAAGCGTCCCCATGTGGTTGGGGTTGTTTTACGCTACCCTGTGAAGGTGTGGATGGGGTGGAAAAAGTGTCGACTCCACGGGGTAGAGTGCAGGGCATCTTCGGCTTTTCCTTCGTATATTTCATGAGTAAATACGTAGTGTTCTATTTGTTATTATAGAAGGACATATATTGAAAAGCATCACAATATTTGTATGACTGATATTATATCGCAAACTTCGCTAAAGTTAATATATATTTTTTAGTTTGTAAAGACTCTGGTGTTTCTGTTTGATTGTAAACGTACAGTTATTTCTGAAGATTCATTTATAATTGTCCCCAAGAATGGCAAAAGATGGCAGATTGATGACTAAATATGACATTATTATGGGAATACTTAACATATACCATAAAAAATATCATTTTTGGCGACCACCTTGATTTAAGACAAAAATGCCATAAATGACACGACCTGGCAACCCCGGTGTGGCTGCCCAGGTGTGTGACGAGTCATGGATACCAACCTGTCTCATAAATTAACTTACCCGCGTTACTTGTTATTTACTTTTAGATCAACAACGCTATTGTTTTGTTTTATGATATATAATGTATATGAATATGAATACAATGGTGTGTAAAAAATGCATTATTTATTTCGTTTTCTGTAATTATTGGTTTGAAAGTGCTGCCAACATTATTATGACGTGCGGATTGGTCCCTCATATCTGTCCCGGGGATGGGAAGGTGACGGGGTGGCTTGTCCATACCCCAGTCCCGCGTATGGGGATGGGGACGGGTAGGGAATGGGGAAGACTAACACTATGGCCGTTAAACTACTGTACTGTTGCTGTGTAACCTTACATTCATTGAATGAGTACTCTTTGACAGTGAGCCAATAGGAGGAAAACCTTTTACAGATTAGCAGAAAATCCACATTTTCCAATAGAGGTGTTCTGAAAACTGGTCTTCCCCCTCCAAAAAATTATAGTTGTTATAGGGGTACAAATAATAGCTCTACATCATTCACTTTTAAGTACTGCCATAAATGTGTTGTTTTAATGCATAGTTAATGGATTCACAATCATGCAAAGTGCTTTGCTGACCAAGAGTCAGTGCAGGAAGCTGGGTCAGCGGAATCCCACTGCTGCAGGTCAAGCCACACGTCTGTTACATATTTTCCACCTGTCATCCTACAGCACGGGTGAGGGAGATGGAAGAGGAGGCTGAAAAAATTCGTCAGATTCAGTCTGAGGTGGACAAGCAGATGAGTCTTGGCTCCCCACCTGGGGCAGCTGGTGCCACCTCCCCCCTCAACATGTCCATAGAGGAAAAAATGGAGGTTGATGCTCGGTCAATCTATGTCGGCAATGTGAGTTTTGGAGTGTTGTCAAGTGTGAGGTCTGGAAGGTGTAGATAGGGAAAGTGTAGGGTGTGATGGCAATGTGGTGAACACATTGAAGGGCTGGGAGATCAATGCAAAATGGAAAAGTTGTGAGTTTAAAACTTAAATTTTTATGCAAGTTGGGTCTAAACTAGATAAAAAGAAAACTGATGAGGAGTGGGGGTGCAGTGATGAGGAAAATCCAGCTGCAGAGAGGGTGGCCTGTCATTCTAACCTAGGTCGCCACCGCTCTCGTTTGATGAGTAATCTTCTCCCTGAGCACCTCCCACTCCTTCCCATCCCTTTATATTCACGGCAGATCAGGAGCATTAAAGCTAGACTGCTGCATCTTCAGATTTTTAAATATTCAATGAAACTGTGGTTAGTAATCCTTCTTTTTTCAGATATGTAGAAAAGACATTTACATACCTACAGTTTATTAGCCTACTGAAAACTACTGAAACTTCTGAGAATACATATAAGGGATTTTCAGGTCGAAGAATTCACATGGAGGCAAGAAAAAGGCTTAACATAGAGAGTAATGATTTGGGATGAGTTAAGAGTAATGGAGGTACTCAGGCAGGACATTGAGATTGATTTGTCATCTGGAGGAAATAGGGGAGATATAGATGACACAGATGGTATAGAGGAGTATCATGTATGTGGTGGGTTGGAGAGATTGTGTCCCTTGTAAAAGGTGAGATTTGATAACATTTTTGAGAAGTTGAAATGAAAGATGAGACTGAAATATGCCGGCAGGTCAAAAGTGGAGATATTCTGCCAGGGTCACTCTTTGAACGCAGTGCTAGGGAGCGGGTGTCAAAATTGGAATTAAATAGACTAATAGATTGCATAAACATTTTCTAAGAATTAGTTTTTCTTATGGTGGAGTGTGCTTCTCATAATTGACCATCATTTATGATTATTAGCTATTTCATGTGGGTCATTTTTTCATTGATACATCAAGGAAAATTGCTCATGATTAGACAAGAACTTAATTAAGCCAATTTGTTGACCAGCTCAAAGCAGTGTCACAGCATAAGTCTCAAACTCTTGCTTATTCAGTTTGTTTCTCGGTATAATGAATACTTTTGTTCATTATCATAGGAGTTACTTTTCTGAACTTGCAATAATGATTTCTCAGATAAAAACACTGACGTAATTAACACACCTCCTGTACCTCTTATAATTACAGTCCTGTTTTTCATAACCTCTGTTGAGACACTTTTGTCCCTCAGATTTACTTCACACATTTCATGACTGCTTCACAAGTTAACTTCCTATCTAAGTTCATTGCTTGTCAACCAACCTCTTTTTTTTTTTTTTTTTTTTTTTTTTTTTTTTAAACACAAGCATATATTACATTCATATTCTGTAGCAGGGATAGTATTAAAATTTAGATAACATTGCAGGAGTAGCTTGCAGATTTCAGCATCCCATGAGTGCATGTTTTTCTCTCACAGGTAAGTTGGTGTATTATGATTTATGCCGTGTTTCAGGTCTATGGTTAACAATAACTTTGCAAGTAACTGGGTATTTTCAGCAGCTTGTATGCATGAGGTATCATGTAACTTGCTGGATCATGTAATCATTTTTTACTTGTATTATCTTCGTGTAGTGAGTCAGAATGATTACATTCCCATTTTCTTTAAGAAATCAGCTTTGGGTCCAGTAGAGGTTCGAGAGCTTAATAAGTGAAGATGGCAGGTGGCAGAAGAGTACATATACTGTGATGAAAAAAAATGATGATAAAAAAGTAAATATTTAAATAAATGAAGACAAAAAATGAACAAATGTGCTACAAGATCATGTGCATTAACATGGTGATGATTATAATTCATCACACTATTTTATTGCAACTTGTAAATCTGTTAATATATTAATATTTTATTGGTGTTCATTCCTTTGTTGATTTTCAAATTATCTTGACTGAAAGAATGGCTGTGTTGGTAACCAATTTTCTGTAGGTGTAGTAATTTAAAACTGATTGTCATTGTGTTGCCATTGTCTAACCATGCTTCAATGTGACTGATTGTACCTCTTGGGCTGACTGGGATGGGATTGGACAGGTGGATTATGGGGCCACAGCAGAGGAGCTTGAGCAGCACTTCCATGGGTGTGGCGCAGTCAACAGAGTCACCATCCTCTGCAACAAGTATGACGGCCATCCCAAGGGCTTTGCATACATAGAGTTTGCTGAGAAAGACTCCGTGCAGATGGCCATGGCCCTTGATGAGTCACTGTTCAGGGGTAGACAACTCAAGGTAAGCATGAGAGAACAGTAACTGCTCATTCATTTGATCATTTTGTACAGGTCATATTTGTATGTCTTCCCTACCCTGTGTTCCTCCCTTTAGGTGATGCCTAAGAGGACCAACAAGCCTGGAATCTCCACCAGCAATCGGCCGCCGCGGGGGGTGAGGATAGCAAGAGGCCGAGGGAGGTTTTACTCGGGCTACCGACCCACCAGACGACCCTCCAGGTACTCCCCCTCCATGCTGGTATAGTTTTAAGAGTGAGCTCCCGAGTGAGGAGTGTTTGTTCTCTTTACTCATTTCTCCTTTCCCTTTCACCATTTCTTGACTTTTCTATCACAGTGGTCCCCCACAAAACAAATGCTTTGTCACTAAGGTTGAGTAGTTTTATCAAGCTAAATTTATGTGGAAAATTTAATTGAAAATATCTAGGGATATCTCTAGTGAAACCCTTCTAAAAAATGACGTTATTTATTGCATTTCAAGAGTTTCTTAATAGCAAAAAAGATATATGCATACACCTTGTTTGTTTTTATTTGTTTTATTTTATATATCTTTATTTGTGCAAATTTGAAAAGCGTGTATCATCCACAAAAAATTAACATTCATATACGGCAGTAATGCATCACTATTGAGGTGTGTGCAGCACTTATGTTCTGTCACAAGATGTGTTGTGTTCTGCTGCTGCTGGTGTCCTCAGTCTCACATTTGTCAAAGTTCAGTTTTGTTGTTTCTTCTGTCTGCTTTTAACTTTGTTCACTGTGCTTATTGTAGGTACTATTCCAAGGGTATATAGTGTATGTGCAATGGTAAATGTTCGCCCAGCAAAGTGGAAGGAATTTTGTAGGCCTCAAAAAAAAAATCTCAGAAGTGTTAATTAATTTTAGTTGAGATATGGGGACGGCCGCTGTCCTCACTAACACTTGATGCAGCTAAATGAAAGCAGGCGATGCACCATGCTTGATAATGATGAAGAAATCAGTTGTTTGTCCGGTTGCTTTTGTTATACTTTTAAAATGTTTTATGAACTTTAAATTCATTGTTATTAAATGTTTTAACACCCGCAGACCACGATTGCACTTAGTACTGTTATTGCTTTTGGTAATAAGCACTAAGTTCAATTTACGTGAAATTCACTTGTGCAAGTTTCTATGAACACAAGTTTAGTTGGCTTATGCCAACTAGACTTGTGTTATGTGAAATATTGATTCTACAGCTAACAAAGTTGATATTCCCAAGGCTTTGTGCTCCACTCTGCCTTGCCCTGCCCAAGCAGCCTGCACTGCGTGAAGCATCGCTGCTCCTTTAGTAATTTCCAGCAATGTTGTGATGCTCTTTGCTGAAGTAAGACAAGTAACATGCATAGGAAATTAAGAAAACGATGATATGCATTGTGTGATCATTGCTGTCTTTGCCTGGAGTCTGCCGTAGATCAGAAGTGAGGCAAGCGACTTGCTGCTCTTTGCCACATTGTTCATCCACTTCTCGTTCCTGCCCTCTTGTAAGCACCGAGGGGTGAGGGAAAGCCTTCACCTCGCCATGACCAATTCTCTGCCATGCAACCATAATGAAATCACATGAAAAAGGAAAGAAAAGGAATAAAAGAGCAGGTGTAAGACCAGCAGTAGGGAGGGAGAGTGAGGCCCACTCTGTCTGGTGACTGGCTGGGAAGGTCAGGTGGCCTTTAGCTGCTGAATACTCATTAGCTTGTCACCCTTCTTAGTGCTCTGCCTCACTACACCCTGGAGTTTTTGTGACTTTACTGAAGCTTTTGAATGAAAAAGAAAGGAAAATGTTGAAAGATACCTCCTTGTCAAATTTTGTTCTGAAACTTTGCTTCAGAATGCTGATGTGAGGTAAGTGTCATCTCATAATCAGCCCTATGTCACTTGCCTCACTTCAGCAAGCCAATATCACTTGAAACTTCACTGCCCACTCGCCTTGACCAATCGGACCACCGCCGAAACTGACCGCATGGAGGTGGCAAAGCTGGGGGAAGAGGTGTGTGGGTGGGCAGGCGCTTCACACTCGCTCCAACTCGTGTCTTTTGCCATCCCACCAGTTGGCAACTTTCAAATCTCCTGGTATCCTTGAATGTTCCTTGTTTCTGATTTTCTGTAGCTTCAGATTATGTTGAGGTTCAAATGGTTCAAGTCCAGATACATGAGTGATTATTGTCTAGAAATTTATGTGCACATTTTCATATTTTTATACAGTCTTGGACATGCTTATTTAAAAAAAGACACCTCTCGTTGGCCATGAATTAAGGGAACAAAGCCTGAAGAGTCACAAATATAACCAGTGATTTGTAAGAGAAACAACTACCAGATTATTTCATATCAAGATATTTCGGAATTTTTTTTTTATCTGTGAAAACTGTGGAAGCCCTACAACAAAACATGACCTAAATTATGAGTTGTGTGGCAGATGGTAAATATTTTATTCTTTGGAACTGCCACATGTAGATTGGCTGGCCTTTTGCAGACTCTTTGTATTCTTGTGTAACCTTGTTATTAAAGTATGGAAGCAAATTATCGTATCATTTTTATTTGGTTGTCAGACATCAAAAGTCAAACGTTGTCACTACCTGTCTAGCATCCACCCCACCAGCACAGCTTTTGGCCCATGCTGTATCACAGTCCTTTATATTTCACAATGGTAATGGTACAGATCATACTCACCTTCATATAAATACTACATTTTCTTTTTAATTAAGTCACAAACTTCCAAATATGCAGAAACATTCAGTTTCCTATGTTGCTTTGGTGTTTATTTTTTAAAACACTCCTAATGCTCATTTTATTATGTATCTTTAAACAATCTAGACACAAGACTTATTCTCAACTTCAAATAGGGTTCCTCCATCTTTGTCCACCATTGGTTTTCCCACTGTGTGCTGATTGTCTGTAGACCATGAAGACCTTATGTACTCAACATATTCCAGAGTCCACACACGTAACTTCTCTACATTCCAGTATAGACTGCATAATAAATTTAATTATTTTTGTCACAGACGCCGATCAACAGATTGTCCATCTTCTTGTTGTTTTCCTGGCTTACCCATGCACTGTAGACATGACATTGTATAATAACATTTGTTAGCCCTGATGAACCCTTCAACATGGCATTATAAACAAATTTATTTATTTATTTTTTTATTTTATTTATTTATTTATTTATTTTCGTCTTTGCCTGTGGCGCCGATAGGCCTTCATAGTAGGGCCTGATGGTCGGCCCCAGCCCGTTGTGGTGCAGGCAAGTGTTTATAGTGGCGCCATCTTTACTTTTCAGCATTTTCCATTTTAGACCCCTAGTTGCATAATACAAATTTTTTGGGGGGTGTTGGAGGGTCATGCGACGCCGATCTAGCACAGTTTTTGTGCTATTAACACTTGTTATTTGATTACCAGTTACTGCTATTCCAAGTGAGAATCCATATACTCAACAGGAGTTTTAACAGTTGTCACACTGGGTGACATTTCTCATCTTGTCAGAGTCAAGAGTCAAGCCATGGCTCTCTTGAGATGAAAGACAGTTCTTTCCTGATTTTTGAACCAGTTAAGAAGATGAGCGTATTACATCACAGACAGGGTAGAGTCAAAGGCTTTTCATTTTATCAGCTCCCGTCCTCTACTGGACGTCTTTCACTTCTTAAATTCTGTTGCAATGTTGTATCTCTGTTTTCTACTTCTATTTTTATGTGAACTGCTCTTCTGAACTTGCTGACTGCATGCTGGCACCCCTCCTGTGGCTTCACTTCACAACTTTCTACTTTAACTCACTCCTGTGCAAGAGTTAACCAGGATTATAACTCTTTCATCCCTGTCACTGGTAACCCCTGGAACAGCTTTCCTTTCTATTTTCTATTTCCTATGACTTGAATGCCTTCAAGAGGGGAGCATCAAGATAATATATTTTTAATACTCAGTTTGGATCTTTTCACTTTTTAGGAGCAGTTCTTTTGCAGTCTTTATATTCTCATTTTTCCTTGATTGCTTCCTCTGCTTTGTAAGGAATAATAGTAAACATTTCAAACAAACCACATTACCATCCCACATGTATACCCACTGTTACCAAGCCTCCACATAATATTTGGTAAAACTGAGCCTATCATTGTTTTCATGAGACATTGTTGCATATCATGAGTATAAATTATACCTAAATTAAGATAATGATATCAAAATAAAAGTGCATAATCATATTCTCTCAATTTTTCCTTGAACTCCCTGGTATTCCTGTAATTTTGCTTGCACTGAATTTTCATTCACTGTCTCGGACTCAGCACACTTTTCAATACTTTCTGGTTCTGTTGGTGTATGACACACGCACATAGTATAAATAGAACCAGGTGTTGAAAATTGACAAAATTAAAAAGTTGTATTTGAACACCATAGTCTCACCATGGTGAGTGTCGCTTCCTCTCAGCCATCCAGCAGTGGCTGTGATCACAGAGGCCGTGTCACTGCACAAGATTTACATAAGTGTCAGTCGGAGAACTTTACGTTCATGTCAATTTTTACCACCTGGATGCATGTGTACGTGTTTTATACCAACTTACCAAAATGGTGTGCTGAGTCCAAGACACTAAATGAAAATTCAGTGCAAGCAAGATTACAGGAATAACAAGGAGTTGAAGGAAAAACTGAGATGAAATACTGATGCACACTATTATTATGCTTTCATTATCTCATTCTATGTATAGTTTACTGTAATCAATTTATGCTCTTCATATGCAGCAATGTCTGGACAAAATGATGGTATGCTCTGTTTTTGTAATAATTATGATGGTAGCCTGATAATGCCGGACAAGTGTAACCTTGTCGATTCACAGTGATGCTGCCGAGTCGTCGTACTAGGGCAGCAGACTGGCAGGATTGGCTGCTTCACCTCTCAGCCAGGGGAGGGTTGGAGGTGTGCCCTCTTGTGTGTAACTCTGTGATCCTCACCCCATTGCTTGCTTTACCATTTCCAGTCTTTTACAGTATTACCCATGTCTCATTTGTCACTGATATATAGTTTTGTTTATCACCTAATTTTCTGTATAATTAATGTCTGTTTTGGATGTTATTAAATTGCCATTTAGTGTTATAATTTTGGTTGCTTTTTAGCTATCAGTAGACCCCCATTGGAAATAATTTAATTTTAGCAAACCCAGACAAGGTTCCCCTTCCATATTAGTTCCACGATTCAGGCATTAACAATCTTTGAAGTTTGTTTTTGCTGCTGACTCATGGATGGATACCTGACATAGCTAATGCCTGAGGAAACGGTATTATTCTCCCTCAACATTATTGCTTGTACTGAATTCCTGATTTGTCTTTTCTATGATATATATATATATATATATATATATATATATATATATATATATATATATATATATATATATATATATATATATATATATATATATATATATATATATATATATATATATATATATATATATATATATATATATATATATATATATATATATATATATATATATATATATATATATATATATATATATATATATATATATATATATATATATATATATATATATATATATATATATACACACACACACACACACACACACACACAAACACAGACACACACACACACACATACACACATTGGTACTGTAGGAGACATGCTGACATTTCTCCGCCGTGCCATTGGGTTTGGAAACGTGCCATACTGATGTTCATCAGACTCATGTTTGTTTACAACAATGGGTTCAGCATTATTTTTTTTTTTCAATCCAGTAACTTTTTGATTGGTTGGATTGCCATCTCAGTATTCTAACTATGCTTCATATTGTTATCTAAAGATACACATTATATACTTGCAAACTTATTCCTATCAGAAGGAAGGCAGACATTTCAAATACACAAATGTCCAAGGCCTTTTTCTCATTGTTCTCATAATTTTTGGGTTGAAATGTATGTTGTTGAGCTGGTAGTTTACAGATGAGTGAGAGTAACAGCTTGTGAGTGGCTTAAGCAGCGCTGCAGCTTTCAATTGTGCAATGAATTTTTTACTTTTTGCTCCATCTTTGGAATTGTTTAATTGACTTACTGGACTGATGCCAAAGCAATGGTACTTGTTGGGGACCACTGTATTTTCCTTCATCATGCTACTCAATTTATAATATATGCATGCTCATGCTATATGAATTACATATTTATTTCAGTTTCATTATGTGAGATAAAATCTTCAAAGATCTTTTAATACAAACATTTTGAATTTATTTTACTAGTACATTTGATAATTGTTGCATGATTCATTTCTTTCTCTTGTGTTTATTCTGTCATCTTGCTGTTTCAACACTTTTAGTTTTTCTTTTATGATTCTCCTCACATGCCCTTTTCCATAAGGTTTTCCATACATTACATGATAAAATGCTAGTCTGTAAACAGTACAATCATCTTTCCATATTGTGTACAGTTGATACAAAAATCTCTGGAATCTTGTGGAGACATTTGCTATCACATCCAGTATTGAACACCAGTCACTGCCCCTGACACTAAAAGACTTATGGCACTGGGTAGCACCTGATATGAGATTGCATAAAGTTGGATGGAACATGACACGAATTAGAACCATCAATAATTCCTTGGATGAAGTGGTGCCGAGTAGCTGTGGCTGTATTGGCCTCACCGTACTTACTGTTCCTGTAAAGTTGCCTATTCATCAGTCTTTGCATATTCAAATCCTGCAGACTGAATGCCGTACAGTTTTCATAAATGCTTATATTAGCATTTATATGTAGCCTGCATATGAGTCAGTGCTAGGTCTTGATTTTCTAAACGTAATTGTCGTTAAAGGAAGAGTAACAAAAAATCATTATTATTTAAAATAAAAAGGAGGATGACATGACCTTCCATGGAATATACCCAACATAAATTCTGGGCAAGTCAATCTGAACTCCATCATCTATTTCTCGCAAAAACTTCACTAAGCTTCTCAAACTGGAAGGTAAAAAAGATAGAACAAAATAACTGCAAAACTCTTATCAGAAACTAAAATACAATGGTCGGTTCACCCAAGTCTAAGGTGTCCATTATCATGCACTGGCAACGTGTTGTCATATGGCGTGTCAGATTTTGTGGATAATGTATGATAACCCACGCATAAGAAACAGTCATCATTACCAATAACATGCAGGCAACAATAACAAATACCATCAGTTATAGTCGATTTTGAGTTAAGAATTATTAGTACTGTTGCAAACAGCTGTTTCATTTATTATAAGATGGCTCATTATACTTATTAAACAGCTGTGGCACTGTCCACCACAGAAAATTAGCAGACTTCACAGTAATTAACAAAGCAGCTGTTTGAGACAGTACTAATAATTTTGAACTCAATTGCCCATAACAGGGAACCTTGCTTACCAACTTTTCCAAGATGAGATGACAAGCTGTCAGGCAGCATGATTCAGCACTGTTTTCTATGCCACCCTTCACACCACACTGGAAAGGCAAATCTAGGAGCTATTTCATACAAATCAGATGTGATGTATTTTTGTCTCATCTGGACAGGGAATTTTGAGGGTCAGCTATCTTTTCTCTGCAAAAATATTTCTTAAACAGCTGTGTTTAGTCTTGTGCCAGTGAGCATAAAAAAAAGCTTAGCTCATTTATTTGCATCACAAAGAGGGCAGCTGATGAAATGTATGTTTTCCTGAGTTATAATATGTAGTTATTGTTTCTTAATGTCATGTCATCTTTTCTTTAAAGTACTTCACTGTTTCTCATTTTATTTATACTTCTTTACAATATATATATTTTATTTTCACGTTTCATACACTTCTTAGTGGTACTACGCTGCTGCTGTTATTTTGCCAGTGTTAATCTAACAAGTGAAGTAAGCCGAGCCTGCACCTGCAGCTCCATCATTCTGTGTGTGTGCATGCACACACACAGAATGATGGAACTGATTTCTTTTTGGCTAGGACTTAAAGAACCTTGCAGATCATATCACTTCAAAAGCTCTTGAGCGTGGGACTTTGTGGAAATAGTGATAAAGAATAATTTGACTAATAATTATAACCCAATAATAATGCACCATCCATAGAAGTTGGGAAACAAATGACTGAACCCTGTCCAGGACACAGGTTCCATTAATGCTCACATAAGCTTACTGTTGTACTTTTATACAGACAAAACAGACAAGCAGTACAGTTGATGTGGCAATCGATTTAGACTCGTATATCAATCATGCACGATCTCCGTCTCTGTCATGAAGACCTAGTTTGATAATAGTAATGATATGCATTGAAATATGCAAATTATATTAAGTAGACATATCAGTGATGATAAAACTGAAAAATTAAGTGAAAAAAATCATGGCTATGATGATGACCATATCTCCCATGCCAAGTAGGGACCATAAGCTGTAGATATTCACATAGCTTTAATCACAATATAGATTTTTCAGTGAAGTGGACACACACACACACACACACTCACACATTGAAACACTATTTACATTCCACAGGCTTACCTGTTCAGACAAAGTGGCTTTTTATAGTAGATTTAGGCACTAAAGTGTAAAATTTGCCATGATTATATCTTATCTTATGATTTAATTGCACATTTTCAATATGTATTATATGTTTTAAGAGTGGGTCAGGGAAATGGCAAATATGTGCCAGGGGGTGTCATGTATTTCTATGTTCCATTGTTTGATAAGTTCAGTGATGGTGTGCTAGCAATGCAGGATGAGTACCAGATGCCTTTGCTCTGTTCTGGGATTAGTGCACAAGTACCATCTCTGAGACAAACATTTCACCTCACTTGTCATTTCAGGGGCCGGAGGTTCTACTACAGTCCATATTAAGTGACCGGAGGCAGGCAGGGAGAGGGAGTGAGAGAGAGGGAGTGTGAGGCAGGTGGAGGTGGAGGAAGTACTGTGCAAACTTCCACAGTTTTACATAATTCATGATTCAATATTTTATTCAATTCCTCATTCTGTAATAGTTTTGAAATTTTCTCTCTAGTCTTTCCTTGACATGTTCATGAATACCAATGCATCTCAGATTCCAAGTTTAACGGCCACAGGGGATAAGAGTTTATTTTTATAACACAGTATGTCTGTCATTTAGAGTTAGGTTGTGTGTGTGTGTGTGTGTGTGTGTGTGTGTGTGTGTGTGTGCATGTTTGTGTGTGTGTGTGTGTGTGTGTGTGTGTGTGTGTGTGTGTGTGTGTGTGTGTGTGTGTTTGCTTGCATGTGTGTGTGTGCAGATGAAAGCGAGAAAGAGACTTGCATTAGAAAGGGAATTTTAATTAGTGTGTGTGCACAAGTAACCCAACCTCTCCCCTCCTCCCTCCCTCACACATCCTTCTCAGCCCTGGATGACTGTACCAACCAGCAACACACGCAAAGCTCAGTATTATTGGCCATCGCAACAGTCAAACTCAAAATTATATGACATTAGAAACAGTTGGGGGGTTTACAAGCTACTCATAGGTAAAAGTTGAAGCTCTTAGGGAGATATTAGAGAAGTGGCCACACGAGTCTGCTGCAAGTGGACCAGACTGGGCGACCAGCTGCTCCAGCGGTAAGATGTCCTAACCCTTCCTTTTCAGCGACACCAGAAGCAAAGCAGTCACAGGCCTTCTGCTTCTCATGTACTTATAAGTTTTTATCTGGATAATGTACAAATATTTCACTATTTACAAAAGTTTAGGAGAGTCACAATTCTTAACCTCAATTAACTTTTACTCTTGTCATGAACTTTCCAGTATTCAGTTGAGTTCATTGCCCACTAACCAATGAACAGGTGATGACAAAAGACAATATCTTCCAGATGTTCTTTAGGTCTTTCATTTTGTTAACATTGTGAAATATAATTTAATTGGTGTATTCTGAGTCACATTAGTTTTAATGCTAACAGTCCCTAGCAGATGTTTGAACAGAATTAGGGAGTAAAAAATCATTAGTTGTGCATCCTAAAGTGAAGTTATTTTGGAGGTGCGTGGATGAAAATGCATGAAAACTGGTGTTTGTAAGTGTGTTTGTGTGTGTGCGTGCATATGTTCTTACATATTTAGCTTAATATTTACCTAATTGTACTGTACATAATTTAAAATCTGTTTATGTTGCGGCATCTCAACATATGCTTTTATTCAAATTAATTAACCTTAATTACTCATAATCTACTACACATTCAAACTATTCCAGCCACTGAGACCTGCTGGAAAAGGTATATTTTTTAGGTATTTAGGCTTTTTTTTTCTTTTCTTTTTCCTGCAGTTCCACTGGCTCTTATCTGGAATTCTGTGTGTGTGTGTGTGTTCGTGCGTGTGTGAGTGAGCGTGTACATGTGTGTGGGTGTATGTGTGTTTTGTAACACATACCATCATCGAGATATTTTTCTTCATAATTAATTTTCATAACTGATATTTTAGCCAGGTAGCATCAAACATTGTCATATTCATTGATGTTAATTATGACCCACCCCATAGATATTTCAACTGCACATGTTTCAGTTTTGAGCATCACCAAAATCATTACCCAGTAAGGAAACATGTCCGCCCAGTGAGGAGCACTGGTGGCTGCTCAGGATCAGCCTCACCAACACTACCTGTTCACACGTTGCCCTAGAATTCAGTCAAGTCTAGAGTAGCTAGTTGTTGGCAGCCTAACCACATGATTCACCCTAGAACACCATCTGGCTCTGGTACTGTAGTTTGGCTGGACTACGTAGTCACTATAGTTACGTAGTCTTCATAAAGTTGTACAAACTGTTGGTAGAATAAGTTTTAGCTTCCCTCCTTCCCTTGTGGCTCTCCTGAACCCGCCTTTCACCAAGGGTAAATAACCATAGCTACTGTCTGTGTGTCTGTGACTGCTTTGCATGGCTCTGACCAGCTTAAAAAAAATATGTGAAAAGAATTGGGGTGAAAAAAATTGTCAAAGAATAAAAAATAAAAATTCAGGGAATCATTTAAAAAAAAAATGTTAAAATAAGAAAAAGGAAGGTTGTAAGAAAATAAAAGATGTAAACAAAAGTTTGCTTTTTCTTTTCCTACTCCTATTATAAGTCTTGCATGGAAAATCTTTCATCCATCATTAACTTTTTGCCAGATTTATTAAACGTTACATCAGTATTTGTCAACAGTTGTGTGGCTAATTTGGCTTTTTAATTCAATTTTGGGGTGAAGTTGGAGATGTTGGCTTTTTGCATAATAAAGCCCTGTTCACACTGCCGACTCTGGGCCACGACAACCCAGCGACTCGGGGTATATAGGTCTTGGGTGTGAAATGTTGATGTGAAAGTGTCGCACATGGTTGGAAAGAGGTCTATAAACGATCACTGGATGCTGAGTCGGCACATTGTGAAGGGGCCTAAAAGTCGTTGGGTTGTCATGGCCCAGAGTCGGCAAAGTGTGGACATATTAACTCATCGGAAAAAGTAAAAAAATAAAACCAACTAACCACGCCTTGGAAAATAGGTAACAAAAGAGAAACCAGCCACATTATTGTTTATATAGACTAATAAGAAAAGGCATAAACAGTGTTGCTAAGTGTGTTGCATCCAAAATTAATTTAGAAGCAACTCTACTGCTCATGGAGGTTGTGCCAAGACTAGTAACAATAGTCTTGAGGAACACTGACACATTGATAATTCATGGATATTTAACTACCATAGAAATTCCTTGCTCAATTAAATAATGAATGATCTATGATATACACAACCCGTCTGCTATGATGGGCACGGATTTGGCTTTCATTGGCAGCCTGGTAACATATACTACCAGTTCTTGCTCTGCCTTTGTGGTGGGAAGTGGAGTGTTTCCCATGTGCTATTGGTATGTTGGATATCCCGTCCCAAAGTGCATGACTACATTTTTCTGCACTGAATTGTAGCAGCCACATTTTGTTCCATTCCTGTAGCTTGGTGATGTCTTGTATGAAATCTGCAGTTAAGGGGATAAAGGGGCAGAGGGAGATGTTCGTGAAAGTACAAGAAATTAGTCTAATTGTAAATACCAACTTGTAAAGAGGCGAAGAAAAATATAAAAAGTGACCCATGATTTACACTTGATAGGGCAGATGTCAATGGAAGTACAAGAAGCAAGTTTGATTGTACCGACATGTGAAGGGGTGAGGGAGTGGTTATTTTGGAGAGTTGGAAAATGGAACCACCTGGAATAAGAAGAGTAAGTGTTTGACAGAGGAGGATGGAAGAGGCATCAGAAACAACGAGCTCATATAAAAGATCGAAAAATGGGAAAAGGTGGAAAAAATGAGGAGCAGGGATGCAGTCTTATTTTCGAGGCTACTGTGGATGATGAATTAACCAGGTGAGCCATACAATCACGAGAAAGTAAGTGCCCCCATTTTATTATTATTTTTTATTTAGGACATTAGTGGATTATATATGGTTACTCTCTCTCTCTCTCTCTCTCTCTCTCTCTCTCTCTCTCTCTCTCTCTCTCTCTCTCTCTCTCTCAAAACAAGCTGGAGACAGGTATTGTGGCATTAGAGAGAGAGAGAGAGAAAAAAAAGCGCCCGGAGCGGAACATATACGTATTGTGGCATAAATTCAAGCCGCGCGCGCTACTGACGGACGGAAGGCGCATTCGGCGAAATACAGAGAACTCTAATTCTATAGCAACCCAAAGGAGCAGTCTCAATAATAAAGCTAACTTCAACTGAAAAATAATAGCAGTTTAGCCTATAGGTAAAATCAACCATAAACCGGTAACATTTGAATAGGAGCAAGTAATGGGAGAGGCGGAGGTGAATGCGCCGGGGTGGCATGAATCATGATACACACACCGGTGCCAGATTATCGTACCCCGAGCATAATATTTACCGGTTTCTGACGCCTAACTATTGCCAAGAAACATCAGAGCCTAACTCTTTTAACGATAAATATAAATAAATTTCGTTATTGGAGCCCAGAAGACAGTTTTTGGGTAGGAAATCGGGAAATATAAGCGGCTGAGTAGGGCAATCTGGCACCGTTGCAGTCACGCACGCTGGACCCTCAGTTGACAAGAGCCCCGAGAGGAGGGAAGGCACGGTGAAGTCTGTCTTGTCTGTGTCTCATATCAACAGTGCCACAGGAGCCATGTCAGCCCCGGATTCAGGCATTCACTTGGGCTTCGACGTGGTGGAGCTGGACGACGGGGACCTGGAGGCTCTGCTGAGGGAGGGAGGCGACGCAAATGGCTTCTACACCCTCAAGTCCAAACCCGTGGCCAGCAGGTGGGTGTTGGGGGCGTGTCAGGGGTGTATGGGGTGAACTGGGGGCTTTTAGGGGTGTTTTTGGGGCTTTCAGGGGTATTTTGGGGGGTGTCAGTGTTGTTTGGGGGCTGTCATGGGCCTGATCGGGGTGAACTGGGGGCTGTTTGGGGTGTACTGGGTGTCGTTTGGGGTGTTTTGGGGGATTTCAGGGGTGTTTTGGGGGTTTTCAGGGGTTTATTGGGGGCTGTCAGGGTGTTTGGAGGCAGTTAGGGGCTGTCTGGGGCATTCCAGGGGCTGTTTGGTGCATACTGGGGGCTGTCAGGGGTGTGTTTGTTTATGTGTCAGGAAGGTGTCATGGGGCTGTCAGAGGTGTGTTTGTATTGGGGGCTGTCAGGGACGCTGTTACTACGTGAAGGGGTATTGACATGCCTGTATATATGTGTGTGTGTGTTTCTTTCCTAGAATCGAGGAAGCTGTATTAGTGCACAGGAACACACACGCACGCACGTACTCACTCCAAGGAGAAATACGCACACACACACACACACACACACACACACATACACGAATAAGTTCCGCGGGTTCTAAGTTCTAACTAGATCGTGTTGCCCGCCCCCATTGTAATTTGTTGTATGTGATTGTCACACACACACACACACACACACACACACACACACGATACTACAGTGGAGAGAGATTTGTATTAAAGTATTGAGAAAGAATGTTAACTTACGTAAATATAGCAGGAATAGGAAGCTTAACATTATGGAGAGAGAGAGAGAGAGAGAGAGAGAGAGAGAGAGAGAGAGATAGCACATACTAGTTACTACGTAATATCATAGCATTAAGATTTAGCCTGAGATAAAAGCTTTCATCATGCATCATATAAATTACACAAACACCACCCGGCTTCTTTCCCATCCCCACCCTCAGCCCTATCACCCCTTACTCCCTCAGGCCACTTTCTCACCCCCCCTTCACCCCCACGACCCCTCCTTAAGCCCTGACCACCCCCACTGCCACTTCTTACACCTCTTCCCCGCCCCCGCCCTCTCCTCCCTCATCCTCATCCCCACCCGCGCCGCCGCCTCCGCCGTCCTGTTAGCATGACGCAACATGGTGCAACGCTCGCCCATTACTTCTTTTGACTATTATATCAGCCTCCGTAAGGTGTTGAATGTTTACTTCTCCTCACCACTACGTTTCTTAATCCCCCAATCAGAGCCCGCTGGAAAAGAATGCATATTGCGTGTATTCAAGGGCGTTTTTCGCTCTTCCTACAGTGACGTCATCGATGAGTCAGTTAATGTAGATTCTTATTGACGTCAAGACAGCTGAAAGTCGTCGTGTAGGAGTGTTCTTTCCTTGATTGGTGGAACGTAGGGATGTCTCGGGAAGCATGCCATTCAGGGGAGATCCGAGTGATATCGTATCGGGGAGGGGGAGATAAGGGAAGATTGGCGGGAAGACTGGCCTGCTTGCTGCGTTGGGCGGTGGTGCCACATGTTCTGTTCCCCGGGTGTTGTGCTTGTGGGTGGTGAATGTTAGGGGTGGTGTGGTGGATTAGTCATGCAATTTACCCACATAACTCATTTGTTGTGGATGTTGTGGTGGATGTCATGCAGTTTACTCACATAACTCATTTGTGGTGGATGTTGCTGGTGGATAAGTCATGCAATTAACTCACATAACTCATTTGTGGTGGATGTTGCTGGTGGATAAGTCATGCAATTAACTCACATAACTCATTTGTGGTGGATGTTGCTGGTGGATAAGTCATGCAATTAACTCACATTACTCATTTGTGGTGGATGTTGTGGGTGCATGTCATGCAATTTACTCACATTACTCATTTGTGGTGGATGTTGCTGGTGGATAAGCCATTCAGTTAACTCACATTACTCATTTGTGGTGGATGTTGGGGTGGATAAGCCATTCAGTTAACTCACATTACTCATTTGTGGTGGATGTTGGGGTGGATAAGTCATACAATTTACCCATAACTCATTTGTGGTGGATATCGCTGGTGGATGTCATGCAATTTACTCACATTACTCATTTGTGGTGGATGTTGGGGGTGGAAGTGTCATGCAGTTAACTCACATTACTCATTTGTGGTGGATGTTGGGGGTGGAAGTGTCATGCAGTTAACTCATTACTCATTTGTGGTGGATGTTGGGGGTGAAAGTGTCATGCAGTTAAGTAAGATAAACTCATTCAGGCCACGTTCTTATTAGCGACATTCAGGCCAACGCGCATCCTCTCGTATAATAATGAAAATGATGTCATGTAAGTTGTCTAGTTTTTATTTATTGATTTATTGTCAGCGTGGCGACAGGTTTTCATTCTCACGTACGTTTGTGGAAATGATGTCATGTAAACCTGGGTAGATATTGAAGTAGTGGAGATAAACCATGATTCCCACGTATGGTGTTGAATATAATCATGTAGGTATCCAAGCCTCCTTATGGTCGTTCCGATAAGCTTTAACCCCTTCGTACACAGGTGTAGATAATCAGTCTTGTGTCTGAGCCTCTTGATGTGGCGATAAGCTTTCATCCTCTCCTGTAGTCATGAGATTAAGGAGATAAAGTTTTCATCCTAGTTTATGATGATGAGATTAAGGAGATAAGCTTTCATCCAAGTGAATCAAGAACGTGTTCCGGGGGCCAGCATGAGCCAAGCGAAGATGGCGCCAGTATAAAACACTTTTCTGCGCCATGACGGGTGGGGCCGACTACCATCCAGCTCCTCAAGAAAGCCTACCGGCGCTATAGGCTGACACGTTAAAGAAAAAAAAGAAAAACATCCTCTTTTATCTCGATGAAAATAAGGAGGCAATCTTTTATCTTCTATTTTAATGAGTTTAAGGGAACTTTGCCTTCATCCAACCTTATGTCGATGAATTTAAGGAGATGAGCTTTCACCTTCTCCTTTAGTTGTGAAGTTAGGGACAAAAACTTGTATCCCTCCTGCCCTCCTTGAACGCCCACCCCCACCCTCCCCCAGGGACTTGAAGACACCCTCCCCCCCCACAACCTTGCCTCACAGTTCCTCCCTTAACCAAGCTGCCCCGTATCGTAACAGCCTGGTATGTAACTGATACCGTAATAACGAACCAAGGTCACTGGGAACATAGCTATGGAAGACTAATTTTGTTCTTCCTCCTTGTTTCTACCCATGGCTGTCAAAGGTTACTGGACTCCCTCGCTGGCTCCGGTGCCTATCACATGAGAGGCTTCAGGATAAGAGAGAGAGAGAGAGAGAGAGAGAGAGAGAGAGAGAGAGAGAGAGATTTACGTAGGTATGTGTATGCTCAGTTATCTGTTAATTGATGAATGGAAGTACCTAGGCTGAATTTCACATTATTATTATTATTATTATTATTATTATTATTATTATTATTATTATTATTATTACTACAACAACTACTACTACTACTACTACTAATAATAATAATAATAATAATAATAATAATAATAATACTGTTACCACTACTATTCATTTCTATTACTTCTTCTTGTTATTATTATCATTATTAGTATACATACACTTTCCAAGAGACCAAAATCAAACTCCTTACATCATGAATTATTACACAAGTTTTCATCCCCTCGTCGACCATCTTGGCATCCACTCCCCTTTTATAAACGGTACACACTCCCCTCGTCCAACCCCTCAGCTCGATATATGGCCATTCCTCACCAGCTGCAGCGGTTTTTGTGTGTGATCACGTAGCTCTGTCATGCACGGTCCGGCCGCGTATTCTGGGCATTACGACGCAGAAGAGCGGGAGTGGGTTGGGAGTAAGTGGCAGGGAGGGTCGCATTGGTACATGTTACAGGACGCTGGGGACAGACTCAGACAGACAGACAGAGACCTTCCTTGCTTGCCAGCCTGCCTGTCGCTTGGTGTTACCCCTGATAGGTACGACTTAAGTAATCTGATCTGGTTTATCTCTAATCCGTGACTTCAGTAGTAGTAGTAGTAGTAGTAATAGTGGTAGTAGTAGTAGTAGTAGTAGTAGTTTCATTTCGCCACGTGATGATTAGTAAAGCTCAGTGAATTGACTTTCTTGCGGAGTATACCGTGCAATGACAATGGTGGTTGCGTGCGCGTGAAGGCGGGGAGAGGTGCAGGATGAGAGAGAGAGGACGTATATGTTTCTGTACGCTTAAAGGACTAGAAGCAAGGTTGTTATGAGAGAGAGAGAGAGAGAGGACGTATACGTTTCGCTTAAGCAAGGTTTTTATAAGAGAGAGAGAGAGAGAGAGAGAGAGAGAGAGAGAGAGAGAGAGAGAGAGAGAGAGAGAGAGAGAGAGAGAATAGCAGGACATACGTTTCTGTACGCTTAAAAGACTAGATGCAAGGTGGTTAAAAGGTCAGCCTTACGAGAGAGAGAGAGAGAGAGAGAGAGAGAGAGAGAGAGAGAGAGAGAGAGAGAGAGAGAGGCGTAATCAACCCAGTCCTATGGATCCTCCCACTGCAACTTGAATACCATGATACGTTTGACACCACCATAATGGAAAATAAAAAGTCCTCTATCAGCCTACAGAAGGGAAGTTGGAGATGCCTTACCGGACAGACAGATAACGAACCTACAAGAACAAAGACAGTCCATCCGGCAGTGGCGCCATGGTGACAGGCTGGCGGCATCTTCTAGCCAGGACGTTTCAAAGAATTATAAATATCACCTTTTGTCAACTCGGGTTTTTTTTCTTCCTTCTTTCTCATTTCCTGTTATTGTTTTTTCTTCTTACTCTCGTTTGTTCTTCCTTCGTCTCTTTAGTTCTTTCTTTTCGTTGTCTCTTCCTGTTTGTTCCTATTTTTTTGTTTTATCTCGTTCTTTGTTACTTTTTGTTATGTTCCTTTTATGTGTTTCTCTTACCCCGTTATTTCCTTCTTTATTCTCATCGTTTCTTCTTTCTCATGTTCCTTAATCTTCTCTTCCTCGTTCTTTCTTTTTCTTGCCCTTTTTTCTTTCTTATTTTCTCTTCTCGTTCTTTGTTTCTCTTTCTAATCTTTCTTTATGTGTTTCTCTTACCCCGTTCTTTCCTTCTTTATTCTCTTCGTTTCTTCTTTTCATGTCCTTAATATTCTTTTCCTCATTCTTTCTTTCTCTTGTCCTTTTATCTTTTTCTTATTTTCTCTTCTCGTTCTTTGTTTCTCTTTCTAATGTTTCTTTATGTGTTTCTCTTACCTCGTTAGTTCCTTCTTTATTCTCTTTGTTTCTTCTTTTCATGTCCTTAATATTCTTTTCCTCATTCTTCCTTTCTCTTGTCCTTTTATCTTTTTCTTATTTTCTCTTCTCGTTCTTTGTTTCTCTTTCTAATCTTTCTTTATGTGTTTCTCTTACCCCGTTAGTTCCTTCTTTATTCTCTTTGTTTCTTCTTTTCATGTCCTTTAATATTCTTTTCCTCATTCTTTCTTTCTCTTGTCCTTTTATCTTTTTCTTATTTTCTCTTCTCGTTCTTTGTTTCTCTGTGTCCTCTTTCTTCCTTCCTTGTCTGTCTTCTCGTTTTCTTTCTCCTCGTTCTTTCTCGTTTTTTTTCTCTTGTCGTTTCCTTCTCGTTCTTTTTTCTCTTTGTTCATTTTCTCGTTCATTCTTTCTCTCTTTCTTTCTTATTCGTTCTCTTTGCCATCTCGCCCTTTTCCTGCCATTCGTTCTTTCTTGAGCTTTCTGTCATCACGTCTTTTTTCTCTCTCGTTGTTTCTACTTTGTTTTCTCTCCTTCGTTCTTTCTCTCTTCTCGTTCTTTCTTCATCTTTCCTACCATCCTTTCTGCCTTCATCGATTAGCCCCCCCTCCCCCCACCCTCTCTCTCTCTCTCTCTCTCTCTCTCTCTCTCTCTCTCTCTCTCTCTCTGGTCACGTGTGTTGGCGGGAGGAGCATCGTGGTGGCGCGGGGAAATGTCGAGGCGCGAGAAACTGTGACTTTGAACTTACGACCTGAAGGCGGAGAGGCGGGAAGGCCCACTATCACACACACACACACACATGGGCGTCACACATCCTGAACCAGCCGGGCCAGGAAGGTGTGTGTGTGTGTGTGTGTTGTTGTTGTTGTTGGGGGATTGGGGGGAAGAATTGCGTCATAGCTATTTCTCGTTGCAAGGGGTGTTTCTTTTCCTAGTGTGTGCCCGTGGGGTCTGGGAGTGTTAGTGCCACCTGTCACCTGCTGCTTTCACTAACTATATGATATTCCTCCTTTGTCTGTATTCCTCCGCATCCGAAACTGACATATTTTTTGGCCACTCTACTCAATGTGTTTTTGCAGGGGCGGCAGTTAACTTTTTTTTATTTTTTACCGTTTTACTGTGACTGACATATCTTTTGGCCACTCTATTCAATGTGTTTTTGCAGGAGCGGCGCTTAACTGAATTTATTTTTCTTTTGTTTTACCCCTTTGCTGTTTCCTTAACTGTAAAAACAATCCAACAAACCTGCCGATGATTTTTAGCTTTTTCTAGAGGGGCGTATCAAGACATCTTTCAGCCCAATACTGATTTCGGCAGCTTTTCGTTTTATTTATGTATTTATTTATTTATTTATTACAGGAGCAGCATGCTTTTTTTGTTTTGTTTTTGTTGTCGCAGTTTTGTCCTTGGCCTGGCTCCTGTACAGTATAATAATAAAAAAAGAAAGATATCCAAGGTCTTGAGTGAGTGAGTGAGTGAGAGGAAGTGGAGGTGGGGGGGGCAGCTTGCTTGTTGAGGTTGAGGCGGTGGCATGGTATTCGAATAGACGCCCACATTACAAGCTCCCATCCTAGGCTATTCCCTTGACGCCCACATTACAAGCTCCCTTCCTGGGCTGTTCCCTTGACGCCCACATTACAAGCTCCCTTCCTCGGCTATTCCCATGACGCCCACATTACAAGCTCCCTTCCTGGGCTGTTCCCTTGACGCCCACATTACAAGCTCCCTTCCTCGGCTATTCCCTTGACGCCCACATTACAAGCTCCCTTCCTTGGCTATTCCCTTGACACCCACATTACAAGCTCCCTTTCCTCGGCTATTCCCTTGACACCCACATTACAAGCTCCCTTTCCTCGGCTATTCCCTTGACGCCCACATTACAAGCTCCCTTCCTCGGCTATTCCCTTGACACCCACATTACAAGCTCCCTTCCTCGGCTATTCCCTTGACGCCCACATTACAAGCTCCCTTCCTGGGCTGTTCCCTTGACGCCCACATTACAAGCTCCCTTCCTGGGCTGTTTCCTTGACGCCCACATTACAAGCTCCCTTCCTCGGCTATTCCCTTGACGCCCACATTACAAGCTCCCTTCCTGGGCTATTCCCTTGACGCCCACATTACAAGCTCCCTTCCTCGGCTATTCCCTTGACGCCCACATTACAAGCTCCCTTCCTCGGCTATTCCCTTGACGCCCACATTACAAGCTCCCTTCCTCGGCTATTCCCTTGACGCCCACATTACAAGCTCCCTTCCTCGGCTATTCCCTTGACCCCCACATTACAAGCTCCCTTCCTCGGCTATTCCCTTGACGCCCACATTACAAGCTCCTTCCTCGGCTATTCCTTGACGCCCACATTACAAGCTCCCTTCCTCGGCTATTCCCTTGACCCCATTACAAGATCCCTTCCTCGGCTATTCCCTTGACACCCACATTACAAGCTCCCTTTCCTCGGCTATTCCCTTGACGCCCACATTACAAGCTCCATTCCTAGGCTATTCCCTTGACGCCCACATTACAAGCTCCCTTCCTCGGCTATTCCTTTGACGCCCACATTACAAGCTCCCTTCCTCGGCTATTCCTTTGACGCCCACATTACAAGCTCCCTTCCTCGGCTATTCCCTTGACCCCCACATTACAAGCTCCCTTCCTCGGCTATTCCCTTGACGCCCACATTACAAGCTCCCTTCCTCGGCTATTCCCTTGACGCCCACATTACAAGCTCCCTTCCTCGGCTATTCCCTTGACGCCCACATTACAAGCTCCCTTCCACGGCTATTCCTTTGACGCCCATTACAAGCTCCCTTCCTCAGCTATTCCTTGACCCCACATTACAAGCTCCCTTCCTCGGCTATTCCTTGACCCCCACATTACAAGCTCCTTTCCTCGGCTATTCCTTTGACCCCCACATTACAAGCTCCCTTCTCGGCTATTCCTTGACCCCACATTACAAGCTCCTTTCCTCGGCTATTCCCTTGACCCCCACATTACAAGCTCCCTTCCTCGGCTATTCCATTGACGCCCACATTACAAGCTCCCTTCCTCGGCTATTCCCTTGACCCCCACATTACAAGCTCCCTTCCTCGGCTATTCCCTTGACCCCCACATTACAAGCTCCCTTCCTCGGCTATTCCCTTGACCCCCACATTACAAGCTCCCTACCTGGGCTAGTCCCTTGACGCCCACATTACAAGCTCCTTCCTCGGCTATTCCCTTGACGCCCACATTACAAGCTCCCTTCCACGGCTATTCCCTTGACCCCCACATTACAAGCTCCCTTTCCTCGGCTATTCCCTTGACCCCCACATTACAAGCTCCCTTCCTCGGCTATTCCCTTGACGCCCACATTACAAGCTCCCTTCCTCGGCTATTCCCTTGACGCCCACATTACAAGCTCCCTTCCACGGCTATTCCCTTGACGCCAACCTTCCAAGCTCCCTTCCTCGGCTATTCCCTTGACGCCCACATTACAAGCTCCCTTCCACGGCTATTCCCTTGACGCCCACATTACAAGCTCCCTTCCTCGGCTATTCCCTTGACGCCCACATTACAAGCTCCCTTCCACGGCTATTCCCTTGACGCCCACAGTACAAGCTCCCTTCCTAGGCTATTCCCTTGACGCCCACAGTACAAGCTCCCTTCCACGGCTATTCCCTTGACGCCCACAGTACAAGCTCCCTTCCTAGGCTATTCCCTTGACGCCCACAGTACAAGCTCCCTTCCTAGGCTATTCCCTTGACGCCCACAGTACAAGCTCCCTTCCACGGCTATTCCCTTGACGCCCACATTACAAGCTCCCTTCCACGGCTATTCCCTTGACGCCCACATTACAAGCTCCCTTCCACGGCTATTCCCTTGACGCCCACATTACAAGCTCCCTTCCTCGGTTATTCCCTTGACGCCCACAGTACAAGCTCCTTCCTCGGCTATTCCTTGACGCCCACATTACAAGCTCCTTCCTCGGCTATTCCATGACGCCCACATTACAAGCTCCCTTCCTGGGCTTTTCCCTTGACGCCCACATAACAAGCTCCCTTCCTCGGCTATTCCCTTGACGCCCACATTACAAGCTCCCTTTCCTCGGCTATTCCCTTGACGCCCACATTACAAGCTCCCTTCCTCGGCTATTCCCTTGACGCCCACATTACAAGCTCCCTTCCTCGGCTATTCCCTTGACGCCCACATTACAAGCTCCCTTTCCTCGGCTATTCCCTTGACGCCCACATTACAAGCTCCCTTCCTCGGCTATTCCTTTGACGCCCACATTACAAGCTCCCTTCCTCGGCTATTCCTTTGACGCCCACATTACAAGCTCCCTTCCTCGGCTATTCCCTTGACGCCCACATTACAAGCTCCCTTTCCTCGGCTATTCCCTTGACGCCCACATTACAAGCTCCCTTTCCTCGGCTATTCCCTTGACGCCCACATAACAAGCTCCCTTTCCTTGGCTATTCCCTTGACGCCCACATTACAAGCTCCCTTTCCTCGGCTATTCCCTTGACGCCCACATTACAAGCTCCCTTTCCTCGGCTATTCCCTTGACGCCCACATTACAAGCTCCCTTCCTCGGCTATTCCCTTGACACCCACAGTACAAGCTCCCTTCCTCGGCTATTCCTTTGACGCCCACATAACAAGCTCCCTTTCCTCGGCTATTCCCTTGACGCCCACATTACAAGCTCCCTTTTTAGGCCATTCCCTCGCCATCCGTTCCAACACTATTAGTATGCCAAACCTTGCTCCCTAGAAGTCCTTTGTGAACCAGTTTTACGGGTTAATGACTTCGATCAGCTGTTCATTTTTTTCCTTGTTAGTTTGGCGCCAATAGGGCAGGGCAAAATGACTGAATGTGAAGTATGTGGAATTCAGCCAAGACGAAAGGGATTTTATAAGCTGCCGTTGGTGTTTGAGTTGGTAATACTGGCATTTCTTGATGAGGGTGAGCGAAAGGCATTTTTAAGCTGTCGTTGGTGTTTGAGTTGGTAAGACTGGTACTTCTTGGTTAGGGTGAGGGTCTGTGTATTGTATAAGCTGCCGTTGGTGTTTGAGTTGGTAATACTGGCATTTCTTGGTTAGGGTGAGCGAACAGCATTTTATAAGCTGCCGTTGGTGTTTGAGTTGGTAATACTTGCTGGGTGAGCTTGGGGTCCGGTATTTTCTAAGCTGCCGTTGGTTTTGGGGTTGGTAACACTGGCATTTTTTTTGTATGGGTGAGCTTGGGGTCCGGTATTTTACAAGCTGTCGTTGGTGTTTGAGTTGGTAATACTGGTACATCTTGGTTAGGGTGAGAGTCTGGGTATTTTATAAGCTGCCGTTGGTATTTGAGTTGGTAATACTGTCTCTTCTTGATAAGGATGTGCGAAAGGCATTTTTTAATTAAGCTGCCGTTGTTTTTTTGAGTTGGTAATAGTGACTCTTTTTGGTAATGGTGAGGGAAAGGCATTTTTTAATTAAGCTGCCGTTATTTTTTGAGTTGGTAATAGTGACTCTTTTTGGTAATGGTGAGGGAAAGGCATTTTTAAGATGTCGTTGGTGCTTGAGTTGGTAATAGTGGCACTTCTTGGTAAGGGTGAGCTTGGAGTCCGGTATTTCGGGCCAGTATGGTTAATAAGTGACTACACACGCACACAAGGGAACACTATACAAAGGGTCACTAGGTCTGTACGGGGCAGCTCCAGAGAACCAGTTTTTCACCTTCTGTCGCCATCGATGAATTTATCTAATATTTATCTGAAACTTTCTATTGTATTTGCATAAGGTTAATATTCGAATCGTTTGTTCCTTTCATCTTTTACTATATTTGTGAACTTGTTTTTGCCGATCTCCTTCAACCTAAATTTGTCTCGTTTTTAGTGTAAGTTACCCATCAGCATAGGAGCAGCGAGTAGCGGGCTTTTTTTATTTTTTATGATTGTCTCCTTTTTTTGTGTGCCCTTGAGCTGTCTCCTTTGTTGTAAAAAAAAAAAAAGAATCAACATCCATTTTGTTAATCTACCGTAAACTATTGATGTGGATTCCGTTGTTGATTTTTGTGTAAGTTCATCAAAATCCTCTATATTCATCCTCCTAAACCCATTGATGTGGATTCTATTGTTTTCTTTGAGTTTATCTATACCCCTCTTGGTAATCCTTCGTAAACTATTGATGTCGATTCCATTCTTGTTTTCTGTGTAAGTTCATCAAAATCCTCTATATTCATCCTCCTAAACCCATTGATGTGGATTCTATTGTTTTCTTTGAGTTCATCTATACCCCTCTTGCTAATCCTTCGTAAACTATTGATGTCGATTCCATTCTTGTTTTCTGTGTAAGTTCATCAACATCCTCTATATTCATCCTCCTAAACCCATTGATGTGGTGGATTCTATTGTTTTCTTTGAGTTCATCTATATTCCTCTTACTAATCCTTCGTAAACCATTGATGTCGATTTCGTTCTTGTTTTCTGTGTAAGTTCATCAAAATCCTCTATATTCATCCTCCTAAACCCATTGATGTGGATTCTGTTGTTTTCTTTGAGCTCATCTATATTCCTCTTACTAATCCTTCGTAAACCATTGATGTCGATTTCGTTCTTGTTTTCTGTGTAAGTTCATCAAAATCCTCTATATTCATCCTCCTAAACCCATTGATGTGGTGGATTCTATTGTTTTCTTTGAGTTCATCTATATCCCTCTTTCTAATCCTTCGTAAACCATTGATGTCGATTCCATTCTTGTTTTCTGTAAAGTTCATCAAAATCCCTTATATTCATCCCCCATAACCCATTGATATAGATTCCATTGTTTTCTTTGAGTTCATCTATATCCCTCTTACTAATCCTTCGTAAACCATTGATGTCGATTCCATTCTTGTTTTCTGTATAAGGTCATCATAATCCCCTATATTCATCACCCTTTAACCATTGATGTTTATTTCGTTGTCCGTTTTAATGCAAGTGCTTCAGAATCTCATGTGTTTATCTTTAAGTCCTTCCTGTAACTTCCTTTGTTGTTTATGGTGCAGGTTCTTCATAAACATCCTCTTCATTAGATGCACCATAAACCAATTCAATGCTTCCATCACGTTACCATGCATTCAGCGCCGTACCGAAAGACTATATTAAGCTGCTTCACTATTTCTCAGTATATCTCAGTGGTAAGCTGCACTTGACCCCTGGATGTCGGTTTCTTTTAAGTGTTCCTTTTTTAAGCCTCTTTCCTCTAGTTTGCTTCACTCTTTAGGTCGTATTATAAGACATTTCGGTGCCCAGGAACACATATTTGACAAGGCTTTCGTAGGAGCTGTGGGCATTTCCAAGAGTAGTTGTATGACCCTGGTGGTAGTTTGACCCTTCTTCTGTACCATGAACCTGAAGAGACACTCATTAGAACCCGACTGACCCCCTCTTTAACCTTTAGGAATAGCTGATGTGAGAAGCGAAACTGTCTTAACAACACTAACCTTTATCTCCAAGCGGATGGTGTGGCTGGCGCAGGAAGTAATTGGGGTGGCGCTTTACCCTTTGACAACGCTGACATCGCAGACTAGAACGGAAGCTTACGACACGGCCCACGGGTGACACGTTCGTCGTATGTCCTTGAGGCTACACGGGGAGATGTTATGTTCGAGAAGAGGGAAAAAAAGGATAAAAGAAAAGGGGAGGAAAAAGCCAGGAGAAAGAAAGAACATGGAAAAGATTAAAGGACATCAGAAAGAAGAAACGAAAAGAGTAAAGAAGGAAATAACGGGGTGAAAAAACACATAAAAGGACATGAGAAAAAGAAACAAAGAACGAGATAAAAAAAGATAAGAAAAAAGAACAGGAAGAGATAACGAAGGGAAAGAACTTAAGAGACGCAGGAAAAAAAGAACAAGCAAAGAACAAACGAGAGAGAGAGAGAGAGAGAGAGAGAGAGAGAGAGAGAGAGAGAGAGAGAGAGAGAGAGAGAGAGAGAGTTGAGTTCTGAGAATCCTTCCATATGGCCGATCTAACTCCACAACACTTTAATTTGTGACTCATCCCCATCACGCGAGGTCCGTTTTCACACACACACACACACACACACACACACACACACACACACACACACACACATAAAAAAAGCTCCTTAGTGCTGTGGTAGAGAGGTCCAGGGTTCGTTTCCCGGGAGGAGTGGAGACGAGGTAGCAGTCCATCACCACCACCACCACAACTACTACTACTACTACTACTACTACTACTACTACTACTACTACCACCACCACTACTATTACTGCTACTTATGCATTCATTCCGTAGTGCTTCATTATATATACACGTGTTTGGAAGTGAGTCATCGCCAATCATGAATTTGCATATATAGTCCCCCCCCTCCCCTCCCCCTGTCCGTGACCCATAAGTACAGACAGGTGTTTACTTCCTGACCCGGTATTTGCTCCACACCTGCGGATCTCAGTACAGTGTCAGAGCGATCACGACAAGGTATACGTTATCGCCGGCATCACCAGCACCAGCACCTCCACTGTTACCATCACCCCACCGTCATGTTCATATCACCACAGTCATTATTATTATTATTATTATTATTATTATTATTATTATTATTATTATTATTATTATTATTATTAATATTACTACTACTACTACTACTACTACTATCCTACTACTACTACTACTACTACTACTACTACTACTACTACTACTACTACTACTACTACTTTTTTTCTACTACTACTACTACTACTACTACTACAACGGGCCTCCATCCATTAGAGTTGCGTTGTGAGCGTATATTTTCTCATATCCTTTCAAAAAGCATTTTTTCCCACCCCAATGACCAATGAACAACCATCTTTATCTTTTATCTTTATTATACAAACTTTACTAAATTTTTTTTTTTAAAGCTTGGTTGCTGTGGTTGATACGACTATCAAACTCAAGTCGCCTCAAGTCCAGGTCAGCAATGGCAGTGGTGTGGGTGGTGACCTGGTTCCTCTCAGGCAGACCAAGGCTACTACTACTACTACTACTACTACTACTACTATAACTATTACAACGGAAACGGTTACTAGTCTCCGGGATAAGTTTACACCACGTACATATTTGTGGTGTCAGCTTTCCGCTTTTCTCAGAATCGCTCCCCCCCCCCCTCCTCTCTCTCTCTCTCTCTCTCTCTCTCTCTCTCTCTCTCTCTCTCTCTCTCTCTCTCTCTCTCTCTCTCTCTCTCTCTCTCTCTCTCTCTCTCTCTCTCTCTCTCTCTCTCTCTCACACACACACACACACACACACACACACACCAGACATAACTCAAATACGCGGCTGTGAACGCCAACCTACATGTACCCCAAGACCTAATCACCAAATATTGATGTCACTACTTCACTTAGGCTGATAATTCAATGTTTATCACTGGCCGTATTGGGAAATCGAGACAAGCGAGGAGAAGAGAGCAGTAAACAGTAAATACCATGAATGATTAGGAGGATGGGCGAGGCTTTGAGGGGGGGGAGAAGGGGGGGGGGGTTGTCTGGAGGCGGAGTGAAAAGAGTCTGGGTTGTCAGGGTGAAAGTTGAAAAAAAGTTCACCCACAGAAAAGGAGGTGAGAAGGAGTAGAGGGGAGAGCGAGAAGAAGAAATGTTTAGAGCAAGCTACGTTGATATGGAGTAAGAAAAGTCGACCCTCTCAGGTAAAGCAAAAGAGTACGAAAAGACGACGGAAAAAAAGTTCAAAAAGTAAAGTTTTAGGTATGGACAAACTCTGGCCCAAGATCTATTTATTCAAAGGTAAACACAAGATCTATCTATCTATCTATCTATCTATCTATCTATCTATATCTATCTATCTATCTATCTATCTATCTATCTATCTATATCTATATATATATATATATATATATATATATATATATATATATATATATATATATATATATATATATATATATATATATATTGCTCTGGCTATGGTGTTGAATGGTGGTGTGGATAGGGGGTGGGGGGCGTCCTTGGCCCGGTGGTTGGTGGTGATCGTGGTGACGGCCCGGGGGAGTGGCGCTGGGCGAGGCTGGGCGGGAGGCTGGACAGGACACCGCCGCCCACTGGCCCTGTCTTGGCCCTGTATCTCTCTAGCAGTCTCGTTATCGCCTGTTTGGGTTTGTACTTTGTCCTATTTGTAAAGTTTCGATTGCCGCCAACGATTCCCGTGTATCAGGATCAGTTGGGAAATAATTTAAGGCGACTTGTACTGCTTGTATTTTTATAACGCAACCGAGCCATAAATATCCTAATCGGACAAGGCTACATGGCTCCCGGCGCCAGACACTCGTCCCTGCAGTAGCCACTCGTCGCGGGGCTGGCGGGGCGTGGTGGGGAGCAGCAGGGGTTGTAGGGTATAGCATGGTGGGGGCGGGCGGGGCGGGGCAGGCAGGTAGCCTGGTGCGGATGTTTAATCAACGTTGTTATACCGCTAACCTGTCCGTGCACCTTGTGATGTAACCTGTTGTCTTGTTCCTGTCTCACGTCTGTGTTGCGTTAACGTCGGCACACGGAAATACATGCATATACATATTTTTTTTCTAACATGAATCATAAAAGTAAAAAAAAGGTGCTACATCATGCAGCCAGCAGTGATGAGCACCCGACAACAGCACAGTAGGAGGAACGTGAGTCCAGCGAAGCCGCACTGATAAGGGCCCACGACTCTACGCCAAGACTGTGTTAGCGCCCGTGTTGCGTAATGGCTGGTGCAGCGCCACCCACGCCAGGCCTCCATCAAGCTGTAGAAGATGCTGTTTGTGTCACTCCCCGGCAGACAAGTGGGACTGGCGTGTCGACCCATAACCGTCCTTTGAGTTTGCCGGGACAGCGTGTGCCATGGCGACACCTAACCTTGAGTGAACCTTGGCATGCTTGTCTGACGCTGCCAGATCACCACCCCGGGGGGCGGGGCACGACCCCCGAATGATACCCGGTACCCATTGATTGTTGGGTGGACAGAGGCAAAGGTGTAAGGAAGCTGCCCGTCCGTTTTTACTCCACCTGGGTATCGAACCTTGGCTGTCCTGGTTGTGAGCCAAACGTGTTAACCTGTGCAGTTGAGTTTGCACACACACACACACACACACACACACACACACACACACACACACACACACACACACACACACACACGGGACATAACCCCTGAGTGACATTCGGTATCCATTCACTGATTGGTGGACAGGGTCACGGATGAAAGGAGACTTCTCATCCACCTCCACTCCTCCCGTGCGTGCGTTCATGCGTGCGTGCCTGCGTGTCATATGTCATGGGCGAGGGATTAAACACGTTGCCTAAGCCTCGGGAATCTGAGAAGTATCATGTTTTGGGCATCGTTATATCGTTTTGAGCACATGTGGGTGTGAGTCTACAGGTCTCCCCTTACCTGTGGACGAGGCTCCGCGTTGGGGAACCTACACCATACAACTGTACACTCCTTCTGTCTTTCCTTCTCCCCCACCTGTACCTTCGACACTAACCCACTTCCTCTTCTTATTATACCCTTGATAAAAAAAAAAGGGGGGGGGGTCACAATAGCACTGAAGCATATTCTTAAACGGTTCGGCGGCCAAACGCACACATTTGACAAAGCTTTCCTAGTTGTGGGCCTCTCTCCGGGTAGTTTTATAACCCCGTTGGTAGTTCGACCGGCTTTTGGACCATGAACGTCAAAACCATTCATGAGAGAGCGATTAGTCTCCCTCTTGGCCTTTGGAAGTTGTTAATGTGTGAGGCGGAAGAAAGCGTCTGAGAATACCGAACTAGGTGTTGCCCAGGCCATGGAAGGGTTCGTCTCAGTTCTTGAGATGGATACAAATATTTGATTTTTATTTGAGAAGGGATATACTCCGTCAGACATACAGTTTGATGTAAATAACGCGTGAAAATATATATATACATACTTGTTTGCAGTGTGTTCCTCTTTTTGTAAATGTTGTCCTTACATCTTTGTGTGGAAGCATATCCAGCGTGACACGCAATAGGTCTAATTCTGGATTATTTCGAGTCCCTGTTTTCATCCGTGTGTGTTCCAGGGGCGTCGCGTAATGTTACGGATTGTATAGGAGAGAGATTCTTACGATAACATAATTACATCTCACTTTGTTAATGTTATTATTAGTGACAGCGAACCACCTCGAGGGCTGCAACGCAATACTTGAGTCGCAGCAGCAAGCCCTCGTTTTCTCTGCCACTCCGTACACAGAGAAAACGTTCGATTGGGGACTAAAGTAATTCTTGATACAGTTTGGCATCGGGGACCACGGAGGTCATTCTATGTCACAGGCAGTATGAGTCGTCTTGTCGGGGGGAGTGACCTTACCAGCCCCCCAGGGTGCCTGCAGGGTGCAGGCTGGCAGGTGGTCGTCCACCTGCGCACCAGCCCATCATAGGCGGCGAGGCCCAGTAAAAATATCGCTGCTTGGCACGGCGACAGCTGAAGGCCCGGGGGGGCGGCCAGGGCGGGGCGCCGGTGCCAGGGCATCAAGGTCATGCCAGTGTGTCCTGGGCTGCCTGGGCGCGGTGTCGTGCCCGCCTCTGTCCTTCGTCGGTGCCGTGCCTCTCGAGCCCTCCGGTGGGCAGCCCCTCGGTGCTGTGCCGTGACCGTCGTCTGCCCTCTGTGCCGCTTTTTACCCCTCTCTGACCCGTGCCGTGCGCGACGTGTGGTCTGACGTGAAACCCGGGCCCCGCGGCGGGCGGGATGGCGGGGCGGGGCAGGCGGGGCAGCAGGTAATGCATCGCAGCCCCAGCGTGGTGCGGGCTGCCGGCCCGCCACTGAACCATGCCCAGCTGTTTGACCAGCTGAACGTGATCCTCGACCCCATCCTGCCCCGCTCCTGCCCCGGGGCAACCACCAGTTCGCCGAACACGCTCCCCCAGGGCCCTGCGCAGCCCCACTCGTGGTCCAGCGGGGACACCCTCATGCCGCCCACGCTGGACCACAACACTCGCCGCCAGCTGGACGAGTTTGACGAAGTGATCAGCCGGATGGAAAACATGACCGCCCCCTCCCCCCCGGAGCAGCTTGGCCCTCCCCCTTATCCCGGCCCCCGCCACAACCTGACCTACCAAAATCACTACCACCACCAGCACCAACCACAACCACCACCACAACACTTCCACCCACCACAGTACCATGACATGCAGCAGCTGGATGGACACAGCCATCAACACAACCACTCCCAACAACAACAGCAGCTGCAACAACAACAACAACAACAACAACAACAACAACAACATTACCAACAACAGCATCAACAACAACAACAACAACAACAACAACAACAACATCAGCAACAACAACCGCCCCCTGTATCAATACACCACAACAACCAACACCAGCACCCTTACCACGACCCTCACCACCTCCATCACCACCACAACCACCAGCCTCCTGCACCAATGCCTCAGCAGCAGCAGCAGCAGCAGGTGAACCCAGAGCCAATGAGCATCGGCTGCGAGCCTTACGTCTCACATTTCCCCTCCCCGCGCCCCTCCCCTCACCACTCACCCCACACCTCCCCGCCCACGGCCACCAACACCCCGCCAAGCTTGTCACGCCCGCACACTCCCCCGTCTCGGCGCTCCTCAGGGGAACCCGCGCCCACGCCCACGCCCCAGGTGAAGATCGAAGTGACGGGCCCCCACGAAGAGGACGGCGGGGGCGTGTCGGGGTCCGGGGGGAGGGTGCTGGGCCTTCCTCCCCTGGCGTGAGTACTGCATCACTGCCCCTCCCATCACCACGCCATGTCCCCACCATAACCACCACCACTGCGTCACACCATCACCTCCACCTTCACCACCACACACAATTTTGCTTCCACCATGCCTCTTCCTCACAGACCACCACAAGCCCTCACCACCATCACGTCGCCACAAGCCCCTCCGATTCTCCCCGCCCTTCACCCCCCCCCCCCCCCACACACACACACACTCACACAGACACGCATATCAACACCACACACAGCACGCAGTCGCAGTAAGCAGGAGTAGCATTATTTTTATTGTATGTGTGCCCTGTTCCCACCCCCCGCCTGCCCCATCCGTCACCACTGCACGCTTCACGCCCTAATGATGCTCCTGGCTCCCCTCCAGAGTTTCCCAGTCCATCCCTGCGTAAGGAAATTCCGAACGGTGGTATTTCAAACAGTGCACTGACATAAACATTTCTACATACTTTCTTCCATTGCTTCTCCTTCCACCTTTGACCCTCTTTCCTTCTCCACATGTTTGTTTGCTTCTCTTTGGTCTTTTCTTCCCCCTTTCTTATTTATCCTATCCTTTATGTCATCTTTCGTACCTACCTTTGATTTTTGTTTTATCCATCTTTTTCTTTTATACATCTTTTCATGTTTTCTTTCCTATACATTCTTTCTCTTTTGTCTTGTCTTCCATCTTTATTCCTTCTTCCATCTCTTCTTGTTTTCTTTCCTGCATTCCTTCTCTTTTGTCTTTCATCTTTCTTCCTTCTCCCATCTTTTCATGGTTTATTTCCCACTCCTTTGTCTTTTCTTCCATCTTTCTCTTTCTTCCTTCTTCCTCATCTCTTCTTCTTTTGCCTCTTTCCCTCCCATTCTTCCTCCTTTCATCTCTTCGCGGTTTCTTTCCTACATATTACGTCATTTATCTTCTCTTCCATCATTCTCTTTTTTCCTTCTTCCTCATCTCTTCTTCTTTTGCCTTTTCCTCCTATTCTTCCTCCTCTCATCTCTCCATGGTTTCTTTCCTACATATTACCTCATTTATCTTCTCTTCCATCATTCTCTTTCTTCCTTCTTCCTCATCTCTTCTTCTTTTGCCTTTTCCTCCAATTCTTCCTCCTTTCATCTCTTCGTGGTTTCTTTCCTACATATTACCTCATTTATCTTTCTTCCATCATTCTCTTTCTTCCTTCTTCCTCATGTCTTCTTCTTTTGCCTTTCCCTTCCATTCTTCCTCTCATCTCTTCGTGGTTTCTTTCCTACATATTACCTCATTTATCTTTCTTCCATCATTCTCTTTCTTCCTTCTTCCTCATGTCTTCTTCTTTTGCCTTTCCCTTCCATTCTTCCTCTCATCTCTTCATGGCCTCTTTCGCACATACTTTCTTCCTTTGTCTTTCCTCCCACATTCCTCCCTCCCTCCCTCACCTCTACTTGTTTTCTTCTTCCTCTCTCTCTCTTTTGCTTCCTCTGTACTCGATTATGCTCATCTCCCTCCCCTCGTCAATCTTCTTCCGTCTCGTCTTGTCTCCTGTCCTATCCTTTCATCGCCTCGCCGCCTCTCTGCTCTGTTCTCTCCTCTTCTCGTCTTTCCTCTCCTCTCTTCCCTTCGCTCAGTATTTCGCCTTTCCTTTTTTTTCATTCTCATTTTTTGCACTTCGATGTTTTGGTCTTTCGTCTTTTAGCACTTCGATGTTTTGGTCTTTTCTTCATCTTTTTGCACTTCGATGTTTTGGTCTTGTTTTTCTCTTTTTGTTAACTGTCTTTCATGTGCAGTTTGTTCTCTCTCACACACAACAACAACCCCCCCCCCCCCCCCCACATACACACACATTCTTGGGTATTGCGAGGGTGGACAGGTAAGACAAACAGGTGGGCACGCGAAAAAGTTTTGTGTGATATTGTCAAACTTTACGTAAGGAAGAGGGAGATAAGAGGGTTAGCGAATTGTAAAGAGAGAGAGAGAGAGAGAGAGAGAGAGAGAGAGAGAGAGAGAGAGAGAGAGAGAACTTTGATTTAAACTCATTTTCACAAGCATTATCTATACAGTTGTGAAAAAAAAGACTCATGGCCTGCATTAGCCCGTTCCTGGTACAATAACTATGTGTGTGTGTGTGTGTGTGTGTGTGTGTGTGTGTGTGTGTGTGTGTGTGTGGGACGAGACAGTACCGTGACCTCAAGCCTCAAGGTGTTCGGATCGCATCTCGTCCACTCTTTATTATTCTTCACGTGCTTTCTCCGGACTTGAAATTCTAGCTCGGGGTGTTTTCTCCCAAGGACGAATGTTGAATGAAGCGTCGAAAAGTAGGGCATGGAATATGGGCTGGGGAGTGTCGATGCATGAAAGAAGGGTCCGAGTGGCAGGTGTGACTATCCCTTTTTTCCTGTTGAAGTATTTCCTTTATCCGCGCCAATATATTTAATTAACGCGTTGGTCCAAAGTAGTAAAGAGAATCGAGCTAAGAAAGGGATGGAAAGGTAACCCGCCATTCTACTTTGCGTGTTATTCCTTAATTGGATAACACGAGGACAGACTAGATCGTTTTTTTTTAATTTTTTTTTTTATTTGTTTTATTTATTGTGATTGGCTGCAGTGTGTGTGTGTGTGTGTGTGTGTGTGTGTGTGTGTGTGTGTGTGTGTGTGTGTGTGTGTGTGTGTGTGTGTGTGTGTCTCCTGCTTCACCTTCTACACTAGTTCGGTAATACTGATGGTGGTATTTTTTTTTTTTTTTTACAACAAAGGAGACAGCTCAAGGGCACAAAAAAGGGAAACAATAATAAGAAAAAAAAGCCCGCTACTCGCTGCTCCTAAAACCTACTACTGCTCCTCCTACACAAGACCATAACGCTGCGACACCTTATTCCTTTTGCTAGAGATTTGGTGAACAAGGAACAGAATAATTGACTACTGTAGAAGTAACTTAGGAACCACTTTAAATTTTAAGAGGAAAATAGAAGAATAGGCGAACATGATATAGTTGGTAAGTTATATAGAAGGCAAGAGACACAAAAACATTGGCTGGTCTATAGAAGTAACGTTGCAGGAAACACACCAACAACACCTAAAGAGGAAAACAGAAGAATTGATAATACTCACTTGTGGAATAAAAAAATACAGGTGTTTGAATGTATGGGATACTTCATACATCACTTTTCAGGTAGACTTTTGGTGGGTAAACAACAGAATCATTAACTACTTGAGAAACAACTTTTGAAACAGAATCACATAAGAGGAAAACAGAAGAATTAATAATACCGGTGCAAAAAAAAAAATGTTTGAATATATGGGATACTTCATACTTCACTTCTGGTAGACTTTTGGTGGGTAAACAACAGAATCATTAACTACTTGAGAAACAGAAGCACCTTAGAGGAAAACAGAAGAATTAATAATACCGGTGCAAAAAAAAAAAATGTTTGAATATATGGGATATTTCATACATCGCTTCTGGTAGACTTTTGGTGGGTAAACAACAGAATCATTAACTACTTGAGAAACAGAAGCACCTTAGAGGAAAACAGAAGAATTAATAATACTCACTGGTGCAAAAAATAAAATACAGGTGCTTGAATATATGGAACACATCGTACATCACTTTTCTGGTAGACTTTTGGTGGGTAAACAGAAAAATAATTAACTACTATAGAAACGACCTAAGAAACAGCAACACATAAGAGGAAAATAGAACAATTAATAACGCGTGCAAAAAGTAAAATACAGGTGTTTGAATATATGGAACACATCGTACATCACTTTTCTGGTAGACTTTTGGTATGTAAACAGCAAAATCATTAACTACCATAGAAACAACTTCAAAAATACAAACTCAAGAGGTAAACAGCAGCATAAGGAGAGTATCAAGACACCTCTCCACACGAAATTGATCTCTCCTTTGGGCCACTCATGTATACTTGCTTTTATGGGAGCAGTGATTCGCGGGCCCTCATTTTCCTCTCATATACCTTTGCCCTTTAGCTGCTTCCTTTGCTGTAAAAAAATAATATTACACTCCATGGTGAAGAAACTTGTATAGACGCCTGAATGTATTATGTGTTAAGAGTAGCCTATGAAAGTTGGTGACATGAAAGAAAACGGTCCTTGAGGGAGAGCTTCAAGGCCTGTCCACAACACTCTTATGAGCCCTTTTTCTTACTCTCAAGCGGATACATTTCAGGGAGGACTAGACAGGAGATAAAGATGAGAGAGAGAGAGAGAGAGAGAGAGAGAGAGAGAGAGAGAGAGAGAGAGAGAGAGAGAGAGCAACACACATAAAAGGGTAACTCGTGGAAATCTATATCTCTTGCTAACCAGTGAGGACTTCTGTACAGCGTTTAGAGAGAGAGAGAGAGAGAGAGAGAGAGAGAGAGAGAGAGAGAGAGAGAGAGAGAGAGAGAGAGAGTGTGTACATAAAAGGGTAACTCGTGGAAATCTGTCTCTTGTTAACCAGTGAGGACTTCTGTACAGCGTTGAGAGAGAGAGAGATGGGTAACTCTTGAAAATCTATATCTTGCTAACCCGTAAGGACATCTGTTTAACGCTTATATAATTTGAGAGTTGGCAGGTGTGAAGATATTTTTTCCCCAGTTGAAGTATTTCCCTTATCCGCGGCCAATATGTCTCGTTAACGCATTGGTCCAAGGAAGTAAATTAAGTTAAAAAAAGAGATGGAAAGTTAAGCCGCCATTCTACTTCACCTTTCATTCCTTAATTGGATAACGAGAGAACAGGCTGAAGCGTTTTATTTATTTATCTTTATTTGTTTTATTTTATTTATTTATTTATTCTAGTCTTCGTAGCTGTTGTGTGTGTGTGTGTGTGTGTGTGTGTGTGTGTGTGTGTGTGTGTGTGTGTGTGTGTGTGTGTGTGACGTCATTCCGTCACACGAGACATAACCAGATCGTTGAATAATTTAAAGAACCTGTTTGGATCTGTAGTCACCTCACGCAACATTTAACAGTAACAATAATGACAAAAACAAACACTAAACAACAACAGTAACAACAATGACAATAATAACAACAACAACAACAACAACAACAACAACAACAACAAAACCAAATGCATAAATAACTAGATAAGCTGGATGGACTTACCAACCTCGCAAAAACAAAACTAAACAAATGAAAAAAAAAAAACCGTCAGCATTTTTGTTTTTATTAGTCTTTTTGTCTTCCTTTTTTTTTTGTCTTTGAGCTGCCTCCTTTACTGTACAAACAACAACAACAACAACAACAACCACGCTAACAACAATTAAATCAAATCAATCACAGTCTACGAATATAAAAATCAACAATATCAACAACGAAATCAGATTTATTACCGAAAGAATAAGAAAAATAAAAAATCCCATCAACAACAACAATGAAAACTAAATTCCAGTCTAACAATCTCTCACAGTCAAGGAACAACAAAAACAACCTTCTCGGAACAAGCGGAAAGACCAGGAAAAGCCTCGTATAAATCCACTCACGTCGCCAAGAGGATCTCCTGATACGGGCGAGGCGCGCTAATGAGACTGCCAATGCCTCGCGTGCGTCAGCCTATGCAATGACGGCCCAGCGCCCTCTGTCTGTATGGCGTGCTGTTCGTCGCTGCACACGTGGGAGGCACCAAAACATAGAGCACATCACCATAGGACTTGGACATGGCTTTGAGATCAGTGACGACGTGAGGAAATGAACTACTTAACGAGGAATCACTATATTTGATCAGGTTGTTCGATATACTAAGACCAGGAAGGAAGGGTAGTTGGAATATCACCATCATATGACTAAGATATGGCTTTGAGATCAGTGACGACGTGAGGAAATGAACTACTTAACGAGGAATCACTATATATGATCAGGTTGTTCGATATACTAAGACCAGGAAGGAAGGGTAGTTGGAATATCATCATCATATGACTAGGATATGACTTTGAGGTTACTGAGGACACCAAGAAATGAAAGCACGAATTAATAAGAGAGGATTGACTTATATATACACTCTGTTCAGGTTGTTTTGTATACTTAGGTTAGGAAAGAAGGATAATTTGAAGATCACCACAATAAGACTAAAGGGATTATAAGGAGGGAAAGAAGGACTATGATAGAAGAGGAGGAAAATGGAAGGGACGAGGTGGGAGAGGAAGGGTAGAAAGGGGAAAAGAAAGGGAAGAGGAGGGGGAAAGGGACATATCTCACTCTTTTAGGACACTCCTTTGACCTCTATTCAGGAGCAGTAAGTAGCGGGCTTTTTTATATTTTTCTTTATGCCCTTGAGTTGTCTCCTTAGCTGTAAAAAAAAGGGGGGGGGGGGGAGGGGGGCTTTAAGAGTAATGAGAACAGGAAACGAAGACACAAGCTACTAAACGAAGATTCTCTAACGTGCATACGCTGTTCAGGTTGTTCTGTATTCTAAGGTTAGGAAAGAAGGATCATTAAAATATCACCACAATAAGACTAAGATATGGCTTTAAGAGTAATGACAACAGGAAAGGAAGACACAAGCTACTAAACGAAGATTCACTAACATACATACGCTGTTCAGGTTGTTCTGTATTCTAAGGTTAGGAAAGAAGGATCATTAAAATATCATCACAATAAGACTAAGATATGGCTTTAAGAGTAATGACAACAGGAAACGAAGGCACAAGCTACTAAACGAAGATTCACTAACTTGCATACGCTGTTCAGGTATTAAAACGAAGAAAGAAAGGTCGTTGGAAATAGAGCTCTTCAAGCCTTTCGTAATGAGACACTGTTCTACTTTGACTCTCATCCTCACGACCATGCATTTCGGAACAACAGAAAGAAGTGATGAAAGGAAGATTAGGCTAATTTGAAACATCTGGGAAGACGTAAAGGTGTTAGCTAGCAGACATTTATTACTCATAGCAAACCCGAATTTAGTTTTTAGTTTCCCTTTTCTGAGCTAAAGAAAGAAGGGAAGAAAACAAGAGTAATTTAAAACACCTGGGAAAACGCAAAGGTGCTAGCTATCAAACACATATCACCCATAGCGAACTCTAATTCAGTTTTTAGTTTCCCTTTTCTGAGCTAAAGACATAATTAAAGAAAATGAGAGTAATTTAAAACACCTGGGAAGACGTGAAGGTGTCAAATAATGAGCAGATATAACCCATAGCGACCCCGTTTTTATTTTTTCCGTATACTGAACTAAGTAATAATAAAAAAAAATGAAAGCAAGTGTAATTTAAAACACCTGCGAAGAAGACTCAAAGGTGTAAAATAGCAGGCGCATAAGTTGGCACGGACGCACAACATACCGCGTTTTCCTTGTTTGTATACTGCCAAGACCAGGAGACAATAAACTATAAAGACACGACGATGATGCTGATTGTGGTGGTGTTCCAGATGTGTGTGTGTGTGTGTGTGTGTGTGTGTGTGTGTGTGTGTGTGTGTGTGTGTGTGTGTTCTATTAGTCATCACCGCCACCTTGAACATGTCACCTTCGCCACTTCATAAACTTAAGTAATAATTCTTTTTAACACGGAAACACCTGCTTTGCCTGCTTGTCCTTTCCCCTCCCCTCCCCTCCATCCCCTTCCTCTTCCCTTGTCCCTTCCCCTTCTCCTCCCTCTCCCCCTTCCTCTTTTCCCCTTCCCCTTTTCCGTTTTCTCTTCTATCCTTCCCTTCTTAATTCATCCCATTCACTTGTTTTTCCCCTTCTTTCATTCTCCATTCCCTTCCTCTTCCCCTGCCCCTCCCCCTTCCCCTCCTCCTTCCTCTTCCCGTTTCCCGTTTTCTCTTCTATCCTTCCCTTCCTAACTCATCCCATCCACTTATTTTTCCCCTTCTATCATTCTCCATTCCCATTTTCCTTCCCTTTTATCATACTCTTGCCCTTCTTAACTTTTCTCTCCCTTTCTCATACTCCTTCCTCTCCTACCTCATCCCTCACACTTTTCTCCCCATTCTCTCCTCATATCCTCCCTTCCCTTCTCACCTCACCCCTTTCATTTCTTTCCCTTTGTCCTCTACTCTCTTCTCAGTCAATCCTATTTCACCCCCTTCCATTATCCTCCCTTTCTCCCATACTTCCCTTTCTACTTCACCTCTCCTACCTTTCTCCTTCTTCCACCCTCTTCCTCTCATGTGTCTGATGTCGGTGAGTGAAAGGCAAGGCAGCAAACCACTTCCATGTCCCCGATATTGTCACTCGCCTTGCAGTCCACGAGTAGTATAGACAACATAGGTTCAAGAGGTTTACACAGGCATGCACGCACCTCCATAGCCTGTCCCTGTGTAGTAATAAGGAGCCCTGGACTGGATGCAACCACTCCGATCCGGCCTGGTCTCAGTAGGATGGGGAAGGGGATTGGTAGGTGGGTTGTGTGTGTGTGTGTGTGTGTGTGTGTGTGTGTGTGTGTGTGTGTGTGTGTGTTTGAGACCGGAATAACCTGTTTGAAGATCCGTTTTGCTTTCGACATTAGAATCTTTGCATGATGGGCCTCTGACGCGTATAGGAGATGGAACCCTTTCTGCTTGGTGCTGGACGGAATCGGTTTTATTTGAGATTTAGTGATGCAGGAATTTTTACTTTTTACAGCAAGGGGCAACTCAAGGACATAAAGAAAAAAACTAACAAAAAAGCCTGCTGGGAGACTGAACCCCTTTTGCTTGGTGCTGGATGGGATCGGATCTTACTGACTTTTTTTTATTTTCCAGCTTAGGAGACAGTTCAAGGGCGGAGAAAAATATATAAAAAAAAGCCCGCTACTTACTGCAGGATATGAGTTTTTCTTTACAGCAAGGGAGACAGTTACCTGCTAATACCTGTTACCTGCTAATACCTGTTACCTGCTACTTTCCTTTTCATCCCCGGTGGAGTGCTTGCCTGCTACTCCCTGCTTGCTACATCTGATCCTGGGTGGAGCGAGTGTTGTCAGTCTGCGCGTGCCGCCGCCGAGCCTACCATTCCTCACGCATCCCTTGGCTCATGTTCGGCTTGGGCAACATTTCGCAAGTTTAACCAACACTTGCGAGACACAGACACTTTTGCTTCTCACATCATCTATTTCTAAAGGTCAAAGAGGGGGTCAATCGGGTTCTAATGCGTGTTTCTTCAGGTTCATGGTACAGAGGAAGGGTCAAACTACTACCAGGGTGATGAGATTACTCCTGGAAATGCCCACAACTCCTACGAAAGCCTTGTCAAATAGCTGTTCTTGGGAGACGAAAATGTCTTATGATACGACCCTGTTTCTCTTAGCACCTCAGTCTGTCTCCGGCGATGCCTTCAGAATCCCAACTGCTTGTTACATTAACGGGCATGAAAGTGCAATCGTTCAGTACAGCGCGAGTGTCTTGAACAAAAGCAGATCAAGGCCAGGGGTCACATTCTCAAACCTTTCGGCGCCTGAACACACAATTTGACAAGGCTTTTATAGGAGTTTTAGGCATTTCCAAGGGGAGTTTAAGGACCCTGGTAGTAGTTTGCCCCTTCTTCTATACCATGAACCTAAAACAATACTCATGAGAATCCAGTTGATCTCCTTTTTTAACCTTTGAAAATAGCTGATGTGCAAGGTGGAAGCGTTTGTGAATACCAACCCAGAACTTGTATTGTCAAACGCATAGGTGCCTCTGTATTTACGCCTGTTTGGAAAGTCTCGTAGAAGTTGCTGGGATTTCCTTAGACTTTTGTGATGTTAGTGATAGTTTTTAACCTGTATTCTAAAACATTTGAAAGGACTCTCGTAGAAATTGTAGGGATTTCCATAGACTTTTGTGATGTTATAGTTTTTAACCTGTATTCTAAAACTTTTTGCCGCCTCTGATCGCCTGTTTGAAAGGACTCTCGTAGAAGTTGTTGGGATTGTCATGAACTGTTTTGTGATGCTGGTGATATTTTTGAATAGCTTCTGGATATTGAACGGGAAAAAAAAAACATTAAAACCCTATTAAATATTTCTCTATTAATCTTCTCTTCCCTATTCTTCTTCTTGTACATCTGTTTGAAAAGCCTCTCGTAGAAGTTGTTGGGATTGTCATGAACTGTTTTGTGATGCTGGCCTCTGGAACCTAACGGGAAAACACCCATTAAAACCCTCTTAATCTTTTCCTATTAATCTTCTCTTCCCTATTCTTCTTCTTCTTGTACATCTCTTTGAAGAGCCTCTCGTAGAAGTTGTTGGGATTGTCAGGGACTGTTTTGTGATGCTGATGATAGTTCTGAACGGCTTCTGCATCTCGAGCGGAAAGAACATCCATAAAAAAACTATCAATCTCCTCTGAGGCCTTGAGTACTGGTCGTAGTGGGTGCCTGGTACGTTCGAGAATATGGACTTAGAACCTTCAAGAGCAATGTAGGTGGCTGAGTGGTAGTGTGCTCCTCTTTATTTTATTTCTCAGTGGCTTGAAAATAAAGTATGCTTAGATATCTGGAACTATATTTTGGCATGATTTTGAAATACTCCGGACATGCTCTCTTTAGGATCAGCTGAGACCGGCCATGTGCGACCCTTTCACATCAACATTTCACACCCAAGACCCCGTATACCCCGAGTCGCTGGGTTGTCGTGGACCAGAGTCGGTAGAGTGTGAACGGGGCTTAAGACTCAATTTTTAGGACCAGAATAGGAAGAAGCAGGTTAGACTTAAGTGTTAGGACCAGCCACAACATCTACCAGGTATTATTCTCTATGTTTGTCTGCATGAGGTGACCCACGGACGGATAACATGCTGTCGCTCCGCCAACTGACGAGCCGTGGGTCTGGGATCTGTCCGTCATGACCTATTTTTAACCTACACTGAAATTAGGTCTTAGGAATCTATGGTATTACGCGTCGGCCACTTCACAGTATTACATTAGTGTCGTGAATGGAAAAAATGGCCTAATCTTCCTTCCATTACGATTTACCGTCTATTGTATTTATGGAGCTATGTTTTTTCCTTATGTTTTTTTTTTTCTTATTCTTTTTCTTGGGTGACAGCTCTTAGTAATACCTCTTGTTCGTTCTTTCCTACTCCTTTCCTACCAAACTCCTCCCATTTTCCTCTCCTTTTACCATACTCCTTCCCTTCTTTACTTCTCTTTCCCTTTATCATACTCCTTCTTCCTCCCCAACCTCATCCCTCACACCTTACTCCCCTTCTATCCTCTCTTCCCTCTGTACCTCATCCCTCTTATGTGTGTGTGGGGTCAGCCTATAGCCAAGAGGTTCAGTCATGGCATACGATCAGGAGCTTGGTCAGGAGGCATCACTTCTCCCGTCGTTTCTCTTGTCGGCCGCTTGCTTGGTTCTCCGTCACGGCGTCTGCAGGAGGGAGGTCTTCTGATGTGGTGCTTTCTTCTGCGTTTACTTAGCATGAATTCTCACGTGCAGATCGAAAGGAAAAACAAATATTAATCTGCGTTTTACTGGGGTACTAAATTTGAGCTAGTGTTTTCAAATAGTTTCCGGGGATGGTGAGGAGATTGGTTTGTGCGGTGTTGTGGTGGTGATGGTTGTGTTGTTGTTGTTGTTGGTGGTGGTGATGGTACTGGTGATGGGGACGGTGGTGATAGTAGTGGTGATGAAGGTAATGATGGAAATGTAGTTGTGGTGATGATGGTAGTGGTGGTGGTGGTATTGTCTTATGGTGATGGTGGTGTTCTGTATAGGTGGTGTGTTCTTGGTGAGAGATGGTGATGGTGTTGGTGGTGGTGGTGGTGTTGTACTGTGGTGATGGTGGTGTTCTGTATAGGTGGTGTGTTCTTGGTTAGAGGTGGTGATGGTGTTGGTGGTGGTGGTGGTGTTGTACTGTGGTAATGGTGGTGTTCTGTATAGGTGGTGTGTTCTTGGTTAGAGGTGGTGATGGTGGTGGTGGGGGTGGTGTTGTGATGGTCATAGTTGAGGCTGTGGTAATGATATAAGTTGTCGCGATAGTGGAGATGATGGTGGTGGTGTGTATAGTTAATGGCGTGGTGTATAGAGACGTTGTGTACTTGGTGCTATGTAAGAGGTGGTGGGATGCAGTATCGTTGTTGCTGTTGTTGGTAGTGATGGTGTTGGTAGTGGAGGTGGGGCTTTGTTGCGGGGGCGGTTGGCGTGAACTAAGATACTGGCCAGCAAACAGGGGCGGCAACACAGCTTATTTGTTGGCTCGGGCTACACGCAAGAGCTGTACATCCTTAGCATTGGCAGAGGCGGGGCCGTTCATGATGAGGCTAATTGTGCAGACTACCAAGCATTCATTTTTTCCCTGCTTTACTATGCGTGTAGAATCTTCCCACAATTTCTGGGCCTCAACATCTGGCTAGCTCCGAGACACCTTATTCACCGCCCCGCCGCTGCCCTTGATGTCTTGTTCAGTAGGATTTTTTCACCATGCTGTCACCTGAACAAAGAAATGGCAGTGTAGGTAAGGGAATATAGCTGGAGTTGAACCTTGCATCCTTGTCATGTTAGAAGTGGCTGAGATATTGGCTGTTTCCTTCCCATTATGGAGGACAGAAGTAACGCAGGAGACAATATTGGCATCCTAGCTCTTAATTTAACCTTGGAGTCGAACCTTGGAACCCTGTCATGTTATTAGTGGCTGAGATATTGGATGTTTTCATTCCAACACGGAGGACAGAACTAACGGAGACAGTATTGGCATCCTAGCTCTTAATTTAACCTTGGAGTCGAACCTTGGAACCCTGTCATGTCAGAAGTGGCTGATATATTGGATGTTTTCATTCCAACACGGAGGACAGAACTAACGGAGACAGTATTGGGATCCTAGCTCTTAATTTAACCTTGGAGTCGAATTCTGGAACCCTATCATGTAGAAGTGGCTGAGATATTGGATGTTTTCTTTCCAACACGGAGGACAGAACTAACGCAGGAGACAGTATTGGGATCCTAGCTCTTAATTTAACCTTGAAGTCGAACCTTGGAACCCTGTCATGTTAGAAGTGGCTGAGATTTTGGATGTTTTCTTTCCAACACGGAAGACAGAACTAACGGAGACAGTATTGGGATCCTAGCTCTTAATTTAACCTTGGAGTCGAATTCTGGAACCCTATCATGTAGAAGTGGCTGAGATATTGGTTGTTTCCTTTCCAACACGGAGGACAGAACTAACGGAGACAGTATTGGGATCCTAGCTCTTAATTTAACCTTGGAGTCGAATTCTGGAACCCTATCATGTAGAAGTGGCTGAGATATTGGTTGTTTCCTTTCCAACACGGAGGACAACTAACGGAGGAGACAGTATTGGCATCCTAGCTCTTAATTTAACCTTGGAGTCGAACCCTGGAACCCTATCATGTTAGAAGTGCCTGAAATACTGCGTTTCCTTCCCATCACAGAGGAGTTGAACCCAGAATTCTTGCCGTTGTGGTAATATTGGGGGCATACCCTATAGCAGCGCATGGCCTTGGTGCTCATCTCCGTCACATTGGCCCCTGAGTATGTAGTGTGAAGAACCCATTACCCGGAACTCAGGACCGGTGTGACATCCTGGTTACCACAGTTTACCCTCCCCGGGTTTCCCCAGATACCCATTTATCGACCAGCCCGAAAATGGAGGATGAACACCTGGGTAAACTGCACGCCGGAAGTCAAACCCAGGCCCGTGGATTCGTAGCTAGGAACATTAACCATCGTACCAGGGAGGCGTGCCGAATTGGGGAAGGCTTAGGGCCAGTTTCACAGTTTCCCATGACGGGTTAGTAAGCTCCCAAACCAATACCAGAGCCTTCGAAATTTCCTTATATTTAAGTTCACAAATTTGACGAAACTATACAGGAAAAATCTTGTGTATTTAGTGTGGCATCGAAGACCTCACCATTTTGAATTGTATGGGATTCTATAGTTTGGTTCGGGCTGTTACGAAGACACTGTGTTGGACTGTGAATTCGGCTCTTAAATACCCCGGCGATTTTCCCATCACAGAAAGTTTCATCATGTAGGTACGTCCACGCCGAGGTTCTGTAACAGCATACCTGGCTCACCTTCGGATCAGGCAGCCCTCGCACGCACAGGCTCCGTCGGTTTATCTGTATTCAGTTTGTCCTTTTGCTTGAATGACTAAAGAAATTGTTCCGTAACGAGTCCCTTACTGCCCTGCCGGTGCTGTACGTTTGCCTTGCCTCTTGTAGTCTCCTGTGCCATCCTTGTATATCCTCACAACCGAGAGAGCCCAGGTTCGATTCCCGGGCGGAGTGGAAAAATTTGGGCGGCTTTCCCGATACCCTACGCCCCTGTACACCCAGCAGTAAATGGGTACCAGGTATTTATCGGGGGTTGTGTCCCGTCTCCTGGGGATCTGTTTCCTTCTCCTATAATTCCTTCCCCTTCTGTCTCTCTCCGGCCTATGACCACAGATGTTGCGCCGACTAAACGAAACTTTCCAACTTACTTTCCTCTGTATTTGGGTCAGATCCATATATTGAACTTGAGGCTCGTATTCTCAGACACTCTCGGCTCTCACATCAAATATTTCCAAAGGTCACAGAGGAGATTAGTCGGGTTCTCAGGAGCAACGTTGCCAGATTGTCGTACTAGTCGGGTTCTCAGGAGCAACGTTGCCAGATTGTCGTACTCTGCCTCGTTGCCGATTTCCGACCCAAAAACTGCTTCCTTCACCCAAATAACTGCCTTCATATATGGTTATCGTTTAAATGGATAATTATTGGTGTTTCTTTGCTACAGTTATGGGCCAGAAATCGGTATATACGCGGCTCTGAGTACGATAATCTGGCACAGGAGTTGTTTTTCATGTTCACGGTTTAGAAAAAAATGTCACACTATCACTAGGCTCATAAAACTATCCAAGGTAATCCCCATAACCTCTACTAAGGCCTTAAAAGTGTTAGGGAGGTTCACGTGGGAAACACAAAGAGACACAGAAGACTTGATATTTAGACTTCCACGCAGAGGTGTTTACTGTTTATTTTATGAGGTTGCCTTCAGGGGAGAGAGAGAGAGAGAGAGAGAGAGAGAGTACAGGTCTCGCACTAATATAGAGCAAAATAATAATACTCCAAACACCTGTAGCGCGAAGCAAGAATATCACACACACACACACACACACACACACACACACACACACACACACACACACACACACACACACACACACACACACACACACACACACACACACAGAATAGCACTTCCTCCTCCATCATCAGATTAATAAATAACGACAACAATAAAAAAAAAATAGCTTGATGTCTCCTCTATTTTCATCGCTGTAATACCATCAACTTTTTTTTTATGTCTGTTACTACTACTACTACTACTACTACTACTACTACTACTACTACTACTACTACTACTACTACTACTACTGCTTCTAACTCATTTCTCGCTCTTCCTTCCTCACTGCAGCTCCTCACCCATGCACTATCAAAGGAAGCATTCTTGCGACCGTTGCCCCCCTCCCCCCCCCAGCTGCTCCACGTGTAAATTTGGCCCTTGAGGCACCCCCGCACCCCCGCAACTTGCCACCTTCTCCTTCACTGTCACTGCATGCTTAGAGGCGGGTCGGGGCTGTGTGGGGTGGCGGGTACGGGGGAAGGGTGTGAGAGAGAGGAGGTGTCTGACGAAGGGTTGGGGGATGGGTGAGGGATAGGCTGACTGATGGAGCTGTGGCAGAGGGCTGAGGGTCTTATTTTAAAACATTTCGTCGCCCAAGTTCACATATTTGACAAGGCTTTCGTAGGAGCTGTAGGCCTTTCCAGGGGTAGTTTTATGACCCTGGTGGTAGTTTGACCCTTCTTCTGTACCATGAACTTTAAAAAACACTCATGAAAAACAGATTGATCCCCTCTTTGACCTTCAGAAATAGTTGATGTGAGAAGCGATGGTGTTTTAAAATGCGGCCCTGAGTGGGTGTGTTGTAC
>NC_066542.1:10444662-10447162 GCF_024679095.1 Eriocheir sinensis | reverse complement strand
AGGAGCATGGGGCAGGACAGGGTACTGTGCCGTGTGTCAGGCCGTGTGTACTGTTGTGGCTGCTGTTGCTCCGTGATGAGGATGTCTTAATGACGACTGGGAGTAAGAAAAATATTAACAAAGACAAATAACTGTTGATGATGATGATGGGAGTAGGGCTGTGTGGGGTACAGTGTTGTTTCCTGGGACGTGTCGCTATATGCGTGCTCTCTCTCCCGCAGCCCGCCGCCCAGCGTCAAGGCCCTGCCCTCGACCTCCCGGACGCAGCTCAAGCAGCAGCTGATGCGTCAGCAGCTGCAGCAGCAGCAGGAAGCCAAGGACCGGGATGCCGCAGCACGTGCCCAACAGTCGCGGCAGGGCGTGCAGCACCAGCATCAGCAACACGTGCAGCACCAGCACCAGCACCAGCAGCAACAACAGCAACACCAACAGCAACAACAACAACAGCAGGCCATCGCCATCCCCACGTCCTCCTCCCCTGATGTGCCGCCACAAGTCCTGCAGGTGAGAACCGTGCTGCTTGACCTCCTCCTCCTCCTCCTACTCCTACTACTACTACTACTACTACTACTACTACTACTACTACTACTTCCTTCTCGTATCAGCCACACCCAGAGCCGGAGACATCCACGGCTCTGGCATCAACTAATAATCGTTTTGCTGCAGGGCAACATGAGAGACACGTGGTGTTGTATGGTAGGCGTGTTTGGCCCTGGAGGCTTTAAGTAGTATACGCACAATAATCAGTCATCGGTGTCTGGTTCATACCTGAAGGCGAACCAGTTTAGGCCCGTCCACAGACTCGCAGGCTCGGTCACGCACGGTCGTGACTGTGGTCGGTCTCTCTGCATCAAAGGCACAATTAACTTAAGTAAATGCAGCGGCACCACAAACCATCGCCGCGCCGCTCGCCTGGAACTATCTCGTGAAGGGCTTCAGAGAGTAAAGAAAAGAAGAAGAAACAGACCAAATGCAGCTGTGCTACAAGCCTCTGCTGCGCCGCCAAACTTACTAACTCTTTCGTCAAGGACTGCAGACAGTAACGAGAGAGAGAGTAAAAAAGAGGTGTATTTGCAGCTCAACTGGCAGAGGCACACTCCGGGCGTGGGTGTCGGAGGCTGTTCCCGGTGACCTCATACATGAGGATTGAGTGGCCCGGCGCTGCCGTGGCGGGGGTGACTCAACACCCTGTCACGGAGGGGCGTCGGGGTCCGGCCACCCAAGGCGAGGCGCATCTGTCCCCGCGGCGAGGCGTCCCGAGGCACCCGCTGGCCGCTACCCTGACGCCCTCTCGCTGTGATTGTTTTCCTGCTGATACTCATGTTGCTGCTGCTGCTACTGCCGCCACCACTACTTGTTCTGTGGTATCAGGAGTAGTCCATAGCCGCTGTAAAAGCAGTGACAGCAGCAGAAGTAGCAGTAATAGTAGTGGTGGTGTTGGGGGGGGAGGGGGGGAGTGACCACTCTGAATCTTTTCAAGGCAGATCTCGCTAAGCTTACAAAACCTTGGCGTGTCACTCGGGCGGCAGCAGCAGCGGTGTTCGTCCGGACGTGTGGCCACCGTCCGGGCTCCCTCCCTCCCTCCCGCCGCGGTGCTCGACACTGCTACTATGGCACATGTGCTGAGCCTGACCCCCCCCCTCCCCCTACCCCCCACCAAGACACGTTTACCGCACCCCTCCCCTCCTCACGGTGAGCCCCAAGGTTGCTGCGCCTGGTCTGCCTCATCCCGAACCTTGGCCAACACATTAACCTTCCCCACCATTGTCTGTCACTCGTTTAACTAGCTGCTTGTTTTCCCGGACCGGGGTGGCATCGTTAAGGACACAATGTTTATGTGGGCTGATGAATGGGGGGGGGCACTCACGACGCCGGCAGGCTGAGGAAGAACCAACTCGTCTCAGCCGCCCTTCACATGTGCACCTTTCCTCACAGACAAGTGCGGGGGAAAGAAGAGAGGAAGAAGCGAGGGAGGGAAGAGGGGAAAGTAGGGAAGGGGAGGGAAGAAGAGAGAGCATAGGAAAGAAGGAAGAGGAAGAAGTGAAGAAGGGAAGAGGGGAAAATAGGGAAGGAAAGGGAAGAAGAGAGATCATTGGAAAGAGGGGAGAGGAAGAAGTGAAGAAGGGAGGGAAGAGGGGAAAGTAGGGAAGGGAAGGGAGGAAGAGAGAGCATAGAAAAGAAGGAAGAGGGAGAGGAAGGGTAGGGAAATAGAAAAAATAAATGGGGGGGAGTGGGGGAGGGAGAGTAGGAAGAAAATTAGACCTACACCAGGCACTCAGAACCCGGCACCAGGCACTCAGAACCCGGCGTGATGTGTGTGATTGTACCCACGAGGCGGCTTGTCCGGGGAAGATCTATGCCACTCCCGAAGTGACGGCTGCTGTTTATATCCTGGAGCCTAAACGATGTAGACCCAGTGCCAGGGAGGCGACGCGTGGCAGCCATTTAAACCAAGCCAGCCCGGGGTGAAGAGCCGCGCGAGAGGGTACACAGGAGGAGG
>NC_066542.1:10437162-10442162 GCF_024679095.1 Eriocheir sinensis | reverse complement strand
CACACACACACACACACACACGGTTTATTTTAAGGGGGACTCCTGAAAATAGCCGTGGGTGAGTGTATTTACGTGGAAATTTCTCCAACAGGTATACCATTGGGGACGTGGGAGAGAGAGAGAGAGAGAGAGAGAGAGAGAGAGAGAGAGAGAGAGAGAGAGAGAGAGAGAGAGAGAGAGAGAGAGAGAGAGAGAAGCCGTAGAAGAGGGCGGAGGAAGAGTGAGAAAGGGTCTTGTCTTAAGTTATAGATGAAGGGAAGAGGGGGAGAGGAGGAGGGGGAAGATAATAGGAAGGGAGAGAAGGGAATGGAAGAAGACGAAGAAAAAGAAAGAAAAGAAGATTAGGATGAGTTGAAATGTTGCATAGAGAAAACAAAAACAAACAAACAGGGTATATATATGGTGTTAGGAAGAGGAGGGAAGAGAATGGAGGAAGAAGACGAAGAGAAGGAAGGGAAAGAGAATAAGACCAGAATGAACTAAAATGTTATATGTTGCCAAAAAAGAACAAGGAAGAGGAGAAATAAATATAATAGGAGGGAAGGGAAGAGAAGAGAGGAAGAAGAAGAAAAGGAAAGAAAAGAAGAAAACTAGAATGACTTAAAATGTTATATCTCGCCAATAAAGAAAAAAGACCAGAAGAAATGAATTTGATATTAGGGAAGGGAAGAGAAGAGAGGAAGAAGAAGAAAAGGAAAGGAAAGAAAAGAAGAAAGCTAGAATGATTTAAAATGTTATATCTCGCCAATAAAGAACAAAGACCAGAAGAAATGAATTTGATATTAGGGAAGAGAAGAGAAGAGAGGAAGATGAAGAAAAGGAAAGAAGAAAAGAAGAAAGCTAGAATGATTTAAAATGTTATATCTCGCCAATAAAGAAAAAAGACCAGAAGAAATGAATTTGATATTAGGGAAGGGAAGAGAAGAGAGGAAGATGAAGAAAAGGAAAGGAAAGAAAAGAAGAAAGCTAGAATGATTTAAAATGTTATATCTCGCCAATAAAGAACAAAGAACAGAAGAAATGAATTTGATATTAGGGAAGGGAAGAGAAGAGAGGAAGATGAAGAAAAGGAAAGGAAAGATGGTGAGGAGGAAAGTGTCTGTGCCAAAATATAAAAAAAAGGCAGGAGATAAAGATGATAGGAGACAGGAGGGAAGAGAAGAGAGTAGAAGGATGAAAAGGAAGGGAAAGTGAAGAATGTGTGTAAGAATGAATAGTGCATAGCGTCGATAAAGGGGAAATAAACAGGAGAGAGAAAGATGATGGGAAAGAGAGAAAGAAAAAGAAGAGGAAGAGAAGATGTGAAATTCTGAATACTGCTTAGTGTCGATAAAGGGAAGAGAACAGGAGAAAGAAAGATGATGGGAAAGAGGGAAAGGAAAAGAAAAGGAAGAGGAAGAGAAGATGTGAAAATTTGAATAGTGCTCAGTGTCGATAAAGGGAAAAGAACAGGAGAAAGGTAGATGATGGAAAAGAGAGAAAGGAAAATAAAAGGAAGAGGAAGAAAAGATGTGGAAATTTGAATAGTACTTAGCGTCGATTAAGGGAAGAGAACAGGAGAAAAGATGATGGAAAAGAGAGAAAGGAAAAGAAAAGAAAGAGGAAGAAAAGATGTGGAAATTTGAATAGTGCTTAGCGTCGATTAAGGGAAAGTAAACAGGAGAAAGAAAGATGATGGAAAAGAAAGAAAGGAAAATAAAAGGAAGAGGAGGAAGAAGAAATAAAATGAAGAATGAAAGAATGGAAGGAATAACAAGTACCAAAGAGAGATTGAACGTTATAAAGGAAACAGAGAGAACAGGAGAGAGAAGTGAAGGAAATGAGAAGAGGAAAGGAGTTACAGGTGAGATGAGGAAAGGAGAAGAGAGAGAGAGAGAGAGAGAGAGAGAGAGAGAGAGAGAGAGAGAGAGAGAGAGAGAGAGAGAGAGAGAGAGAGAGAGAGAGAGAGAGAGAGAGAGAGAGAGAGAGAGAGAGAGAGAGAGAGAGAGAGAGAGAGAGAGAGAGAGAGAGAGAGAGAGAGAGAGAGAGGTACTTAATGTCAGGAAGAAGCACGTCTTTTGATAATAAAGATATATATCCTACTAACAACAACAACAACAACAACATGACCACCCCATTAATTAACAAGACAAAGAACGGCAATAACAACAATAACGACAAGCCAATCAGATGGAGTATAATAAACCAATTATTTTACTCGCTGCAAAATAGTCCAAACAAACTCACAAACAAACAAACAAACAAACATTTACCACGAATAAAACTTTTCTATCAATTTACTCGTTTTCTCTTTCATTTCCTTTTCTTCCTCTTCCTCTCTTCGCTTTTCTTCCCTCCTATCATATTCATATCTCCAGTTTTTTTGTTCTTTATTTGCTCCATATAATATTTTAATTCTTCCTCTTATTCTCTTTCCCTCCCCTTTCTTCGTCTTCTTCCATTCTCCACCATCTCCTCTTCCTCTCCCTTCATGCTGTATTTTTCCTGCGTAATTTTCCGTCGCGTCGTCAGGGTGTGCTTGCTTTTTCTGTTTGTTTGTGTACCAATGTCGCCGCGAGCCATGCATACTTAGGCGAGGCGTCCGTGTGTCCAGCCTGTCAGTGCTTGTTGTTTTCAGCGTCTTACAGGAAGTTCGAGGCTCAGTTCAGATGCATCGTGTATGTTAAGTTGATGAACGAACACAGCTGGGACGATGCGAGGCTTGTCCGTTGTCTCCCTCTGTCCAGTCTGTCTGTGCGTTGTTTTTAATGTTTTGCAGGAAGTTTGAGGCTCAGTTCAGATGCGTCGTGTATGTTAAGTTGACGAGCGAAGACAGCTGGGGCGATTCGAGGCTTGTATTAAGATGTTCAGTGCATTCTTGTTTACCCAGGAGTCGTCAGGTTCATGGCAAACGGAGAGAACCAGGTGGAGGGATGAATTTATAACCTTTGCCAGGGCGGGGTGGAGTACTTCTAATAGTAATACAACCCTTAACACAACATTCCTCCCCCTCCCATGCACACCACTCACCCAAACCAATCCTCTAATTTTCATCCTTACCAATCCTTACTTAACCTATCCTTACCTAACCTAACCTAACTTATCCTTTCCTAACCTAACCTAACCTAACCTAACTTATCCTTTCCTAACCTAACCTAACCTAACCTAACCTAACCTAACCTAACCTAACTTATCCTTTCCTAACCTAACCTATCCTAACCTAACTTATCCTTTCCTAACCTAACCTATCCTAACCTAACCTAACCTAACCTAACCTAACCTAACTTATCCTTTCCTAACCTAACCTATCCTTACCTAACCTAACCTAACCCAGCCTAACATAACCTAACATAACCTCTTCTCTAATCTATTGTCTCTCCTTCACTCAGGTACAGACGCGACTTGAGAACCCAACCTACTACCACGTGCTGCAGGCCCAGAGGCGGCAGATGGAACAATACCTGTCCGGCACCACCCCGCCACCCTCCTCCTCCGACCCGCGCCACGCCCCGCCGCCCCCCGCCTGGCCCCACTCCGACCCCGGCATCGTCCAGCCCACGCCCCCCCGCTACGGTGTGTTGACTGAGTGTATAGGAGGGATTGAAAGTTTGAATGGGGACGATAAAGTAAGATAAACAGGACAAAGAAAGATAATCGTTGGTTGGTCTATGTAGGAGTGATTGAAGGGTTGAACGGGGTTGATAAAGAAAGATAAGAGTTAGTTGGTCTATGAAGGGTTGAATGGGGACGATAAAGATAAACAGGACAAAGAAAGATAATGGTTTGTTGGTCTATGTAGGACGGATTAAAGGGTTGAATATTGCCGATAAGAAAATAAACGAGAGAATGAAAGGGGATGAGATAGGAAGGGAAATACGGGATAAAGAAATGGAGGAATAAGGAAAGGAAGAGAAAATATAATGATTGGACGATAGGAGGAAGTAAAAAATTGAATGGTACTGATAAATTAAATGAAACAAGAATGAAAGGTGATGAGAAAAGAAGGAAAGTAAAGGAAAAGAAAGGGAGGGATAAGGAGAGGGAGAGGAAGCAAAATTTAGAGTGAAAGAATGAGAGGGGAAAGAAGAGGGAAAGAAATGATAAAGAGGTGATGTTAAAAGGTTAGATACGGATGATGATGATGACGATGATAGTTGTTGATACTACTACTACTACTACTACTACTACTACTACTACTACTACTACTACTACTACCACCACCACCACCATCACTACCTCTACTACTACCTCTACCACTACTACTACTACTACTACCACCACCACTGCCTCTACTACCACTACTACTACTGCTACTACTACTGCTACCATTTTCTCCCCCCAGCTACGAACGGGGGAGTCAACGGGGGCGTGGCCATGTCCGCCCCAAGGGTTCTGGGTGGAGGGGGGAGGGGGCCCGTCTCCCCCGCCCAGCCCCCCTCCACCGCCCCCCCTTCCGTGACCTCCCTCTCCGACGCCTCCGAGGTGAGTACAATGAATAATAATGTTTGTTTAGAGGAGTAATGAATGCATAAACACACACACACACACACACACACACACACACACACACACACACACACACACACACATCAGATTTTTTTTTTTTTTGTTTGTTTAACGTTGTATTTGTATTTATTAACAGTTACGTGGCTCATTTGTATTTTTTTGACCCGTTTCTTAAGGCGTTTATCAATATCTATACCACTGTTTTTCCCTGTTCCCTTGTTTTTCCCTGTCCCCTTGTTTTTCCTTGTCCCCTTGTTTTTCCTTGTCCTCTTTGCTTTCTTCCTCATTCCTGACTTTTTTTTGTTGATTTTTTCCTACAACATTTTTACGACTGAGTCTGTAATGTGTCGACTTAACTCAGAAAACCCAACACTTCTTTCTTACTAATTTAATAACCTATCCTTATCTAACCTAACCTAACCTAACCTAACCTAACTTAACCTATCCTTACACAAGCTAACTTAACCTAACTTATCCTTACCTAACCTAATCTGTCCTAACCTATCCTTACTTAA
>NC_066542.1:10429662-10434662 GCF_024679095.1 Eriocheir sinensis | reverse complement strand
ATACCCTTCCCTTCCTTCTCTTTACTTCTCTATGTCTCCTAACCTTGTATCACTTTGGGCATAATCATAGTGGACATTTATTTACCCTCCTATTTACTACATCGTCTAATTGGGTCTGTGTTGCTGGCTCCTCTTTGTATCATATTGGGGAGAATCTGAGTGGACATCTTTATACTTTCTGTTTACTTAATTTTCTTTGCTTTCTGTTTCTGGTTCCTCTTTGTATCATGGGCATTTTATCAGTGGATGTCTCTATGCCCTTCACTTCGTCTAATTTGCTCTATATTCCTGGCTTCTCTTTGTAGCATATTGGGTAGAATCTCATTGGACGTCTGTATACTCTTCTTTTTATTTCGTTTTCTTTGCTTTCAGTTTCTGGGTCTTCTTTGTATCATGAGCATTTTATCAGTCGAGATCTGTATACCCTTGCTTTACTTCGTCCAGTGATCTCTATGTTGTTTTGCTCTCTCTGTATAATCAGTGGACGTCTCTGTACTCTTTTATTTACGTCGTTTTCTTTGCCCTCTGTTTCTGGGTCCTCTTTGTACCATTAGCACTTTTTTTTGGTCAACATCTGCATACCTCTCCTTTACGTCATCCTCTTGTTTTTGTTTTTTGTTTCCCGGTGTTTCTCGGTATCATCTTTGGGTAGAATCTCAATGCCTGTCTTCACTCTGGTTTCTGCTTGCATTGCTTTGTCTCGCCTTGTTCCTTTCTTTCTCCTTTCCGTGTCATGGTCGTGTTTCTGTTTTGTTGTTGCTGGTAGGAAAGAAAACGTGAGGCGAGGAGGAGGAGGAGGAGGAGGAGGAGGAGGAAAAGGAGGATCGTAGAGAATATAAATTTTTGTCTGTGTTCTGGCATTCCAACAAAGAAACTACGCAAGAAAAAGTAGACAAAACATTTATTTCCTTTTTAAACTAGAGAAACAGACACAAAGCATACTAAAACGGGAACACACACACACACACACACACACACACACACACACACACACACACACACACACACACACACACACACACACACACTAACACTAACACAAACAAAAAGACTGCCCTGGCTATTTACGAGTACTTCACAAGATTCTATGCATGAAAAGAGAGGAAAACACAATAAAAGAAGAGTAATTAAAGGTGATATTTGGGTATAGTTAGTTAGATAATGGCGGTGGTTGAGGTAGTGGTTACATAATATTGGTGGTAGTAGTTATATTATTGCACTGACTTGTAATGGTTGCTATAATAGTACCCAATTTCTTTCCTATTTCCCTCTTTATTTATTTATTATTGTGGTTAACTGTGGTACTGGTGGATCCATATAAACAGTGGTGGTGATGGTGGTGATAATGGTGGTGATGGTGATGGTGGTGATAATGGTGGTGATGGTGATGGTGGTGATAATGGTGGTGATGGTGATGGTGGTGATAATGGTGGTGATGGTGATGATGTTTTATCTTTGCAATACAGGAGCAGCGAGTAGCGGGCTTTTTTTTTTTATATTATTGTTTCCTTTTTCTGTGCCCTTGTGCTTTCTCCTTTGCTGTAAACAAACAAACAAACAAACAAACACCTACTTACTTTACTACTTCCGTCAACACATACACTCCCCCCCCTCCTCCCCCCCACCACCACACCTACCCACAAACATCAACACATACACGGTAGTAATAGTGGTGGTGATGGTAGTGGTGATGGTAGTGGTTTTATTTTTATTTTAGCAACACACCTACTTACTTTACTGTTTCCGTCAACACATACATACCCCCCCCTCCCCCCCACACCCACAAACATCAACACATACACGGTAGTAATAGTGGTGGGGGTGATAATGGTGGTGGTGGTGGTGGTGGTGCTGTGCTAATGATGACAAACTAAAGATACGACTGTTGTTATCGATGGTGTTGTTATCAATAGTGTTTTTGTCCTATTTATAATGATGCTGACGTTGTTGATTATTGCATCATGTTGAGGTATTAAAGTAAATGGAAATTCCGAGAGAGAGAGAGAGAGAGAGAGAGAGAGAGAGAGAGAGAGAGAGAGAGAGAGAGAGAGAGAGAGAGAGAGAGAGTTATCCTCATTTTTCTCACTTTCTCTTTGTTTCATTTTGATCCCCGACTCTCTCTCTCTCTCTCTCTCTCTCTCTCTCTCTCTCTCTCTCTCGGCTAAAGCGTCATATAACTGAGAGAGAGAGAGAGAGAGAGAGAGAGAGAGAGAGAGAGAGAGAGAGAGAGAATTAGAACCACTAGTATTTTTTTTTCACTGCAACACATACAAATCTACCTATTCATCTATTTCCGTCAGCCTATACAAACAAACACACACAAACACACACACATATGTACACAACCACCACCCTTCTACTTACATAAAATCAACAATCCATCCACACACACACACACACACACACACACACACACACACACACACACACACACACACACACACACACACACATCAACACCCTCTTAATAAGCTACCCGAACCTACTATACCACTGATCATATATTCTCTTCACCCTCTCTCTCTCTCTCTCCCCTACAGTATTATTAGGTCACACGCCCCCTGAAACACTACCCTCCTCCTGTAGCCCCCACGTGTAGGCCTGTGTCGCCACGCTGAGTAGATAGGCTGTTGAGATAGAAGGTGCTTATGAGTCCTCCTTTATTCTGTAGGCGTGGATAGGAAAGATGAAGGTGTCTGTAAGGGGAAGACTACTTATTTAATACGCGCACGTTTCACCTCCGCAAAAGCAGCGCATCGGATCCTGCTTCAGTTCTCCGAGGGTTCGAACGGACGCGATGTGGATAACCGGCTCAGAGCTGGGTGCCAGACTACTGCGGGACTCAGCCATATCACGACACCTTTCACCACGGCTTCCCATCCGGCCCTCAACGCCGTTCGGGGTTGCTGCTTGCCCGAGCCCTGCTAGTCTGATGACCCCGTCGTCGATCTTCTACTGGGACGTCACGCCCCCACCACGCAGCCGATCCACCACTTAGATTGTGGCTCCTGGGACTTTCTATTCGGGACTTATCTCTGACGCCTGGATTGTAACCAAGGCGTCATTCTCCCGTATCGCCCTATCCAGTGGTTGGTGTCGTTACACAACTACGGCGACGGGCAAGACTTGTGTGCGTGGGTTAAGTGGGGAGGCGGTTAAAAGTTAAACGTTTCTTGTGGTTTATGTCTCGTCAGTATCTAGTCAGTAACACTGTGATAAGTTTACCCATGGCCTAAATGTAATAGACTGGGACTCTACTTTGAACCTTGACAATGTAAATCAAAATATTAAAATGTTTGTCACTATTATTCAAAATCTGTACAACAAAAGTTTTCCCATTGTTACCAAGTATCTCTTCCTAAAGACTGAATAGCCTATGGTCGACAACTGCCATCTTAAATTCCATCAAACACAAGAGCAAATTATTTAAAAATCTAAAGCTAGGAATCTCATCCCTCTCTCACAATGGAGCTGTCCTTGAAAACCCTCTTAATATAGCTGAAGCTTTCAATGAATACTTCTCTAACACAGCCCCCAAGCTGAATAATGAGCTCCCATTATCCGATACTGACCCAATATCCTACTTACAGGGAGATTTCCCGGGTTCTATGGTGGTTCCCATTGTTAATGAAAATGAAGTAGTCACAACTATTAACTCCCTGAATAATAAAAGATCACACGTTCATGAAATCCCTGTAGACATCCTAAAACGAAACGCATACCTATTGGCATACCCTATAATAGTTATTTTTAATCAGTCAATTAGGACTGGTAGATTTCCTTTTCTACTAGACTTCTCTACTAAACCATCCTTAAATAACCCATGTACACACGCTCAAAAAAGTATCGTTACAGTGGGGTCCGACGAGTTGCATACTGGGCAACCCGGTAATCTCGGCAGGGTTGGTAAAAGTGCGATCACCCCCACCACCTCCGCTCTGCTGGGGTGAGCAGGACAGAACCCCCGTAAGGGAGGAATAGAGGAAGGGAGACATTGAGATACCAGATATTACCACTTGTTCAAGCTTTACGTTCACAAATTATAAAATGTTCATATGATAGACGCAACAGCGGTGGGTAGAGGTATTCCCCCACGTCAAAGACAAAAACCAATGATCAATGCATGTCAGTTCATTTCATGATGTGCCGTCCTGGAACTAATGTTTCCACTGAACGTGTCTTTTCTCTTGTGAACAAGCTGTGGGCATCTGAAAAAAAAGTTGCAATACTGAAAGCATTGCTAAAAGCATTGTAATACAATAAAAGCAACCATGTGCTGTTTTTCTAACCATGTGTAATATATAGGATGCTGCTGTAGCGAATGTAACAATGACGCAAGGTGTTTATCATAATTATTGTCTCCTAAATGGACGAAATTTTAAGTATTCACTTGTGTGCAGTGTTAAAGCATAATTTCATCACCCAAACGCGACAATATTATAGTGCTACGTACAACACGGATCAATTCACCAAGACTCCACCTGTGTGTTTCATGAAGCGTTACTGTGCCGGCTCAAATTCTACTGCTTCATTTACGAGTCCCGCTCACTTGATTCAGGCAAGTGAAGCCACACCCAACACACGCAGTAATACCAACATGAGTAGCATGTTATCAATGGCTTGGTCCTTGGTGTCAGTTTGTATCGTGCTGAATGTGTAACGATACTTATTTGAGTGGGTGTTCATAAATCTGGATATGTGAATGATAAAAGCAATTTTAGACCAATATCGAATGTACTTACATTATCTAAAATCTCTGAAACCCTTATGAAAGACTCTCCTAAGATATCTTAATCAGAAAAAAAAACACATTCTTCACAAACCAGTTTGGTTTTAGAAAAGGCTTCAGTACTTTTGATGCTCTAAACTAATTTTCATCCCAAGTATTTTCTGCTTGGCTTGGCTCTGTTATCGCTGGGTATTGGTGTTGATTTCAGATTTTTATTTTATTGACTGGGAGTTGATTAAATTTGGTGGTGCTTCCCTGACCTCATTCAGTA
>NC_066542.1:10417162-10427162 GCF_024679095.1 Eriocheir sinensis | reverse complement strand
TTTTTCCTTCGCATCAATAGAAATTCACAAAACAACGAACTTTTTAAACTGTCTTGATCGTTATCCTGTACATATTTTTTTTATTATTTCTAACCGGCCTCTTGCAGACTCCTTATGTTCTTATTCTCTTTTTTAATAATGGTAATGTGTCCTCTTGTAGCATAGCATATCTGTTGGACTCGGTGTTGAAGATAAACTGGAAAAATAAGAAGCATAACAAGAACAAATAAAACAGGAAGGGAAGGAAGGAAGGAAGGAAGGGGGGAAGAAGAACAAGATTAGGACCTGTATTATAAGACACGTCCGCTTCTCACATCAGCTATTTCTAAAGGTCAAAGAGGGGGTCAGTCGGGTTCTAATGAGTGTTTCTTCAGGTTCACGGTACAGAGGAAGGGTCACACTACCTCCAGGGTCATAAAACTACTCCTGGAAATGCCCACAACTCCTACGAAAGCCTTGGCAAATATGCGGTTCTTAGGTGGCGAAATGTTTTATAATACGAGCCTATAGATTCCTTCATTCAAGAGGAGAGTATCAAGACACCTCTCTACCAGTGTTACCAGATTAGCGTACACATGACGTTGTATTAGCATTGTATTCTCTGGTGTCTGGCCCATAAATATTGCCCCAAAAAGGAGAGATTTTAAGTAAGCGTAAGAAAATCATCCTCAGTGTCTAGTTAATTAAGGAAAGTGATGTTGATTAAGTCCAGAAAAAACGGTGTAAATTGTCATCAATGCGCAGTTAATTAATAAAAAAAGAAAGATTTTAAGTTTTTATTTATTTATTTATTTATTTACAGCAAAGGAAGCAGCTCCAGAGATTTATTTTTTTACAGTAAATGAAGCAGGTCAAGGACAAAAAAACATAAATAAGACAAAAAAAAAGCATTAATAATTACCGATTCTAACGATTTAACGATGACTCTAAAGGGATAGCGTCTCTAACTTTCTCCTTTCTCCTTTGTTCCCTTCTTCCCACTCCATACCTGTTCCTTCCTACTCCTTCCCTGCCCCATTCTCCCAACTCCATCCCTGTTCCTCCCTTCCTCCTCCTTCTCTGTCCCATTCTCCCAACTCCATTCCTGTTCCTTCCTTCCTACTCCTCTGTGCCTCCTTCCTACTCCTTCTCTGTCCCATTCTCCCAACTCCATCCCTGTTCCTTCCTTCCTCCTCCTTCTCTGTCCCATTCTCCCAACTCCATCCCTGTTCCTTCCTTCCTACTCCTCTGTGCCTCCTTCCTATTCCTTCCCTGTCCAATTCTCCCAACTCCATCCCTGTTCCTTCCTTCCTACTCCTTCTCTGTCCCTCCTTTCTACTCCTGTTCAGTGTTTCTCAGTCGTTTGTTCTCCTTCGGTCCCGTGACTTCGCTTGGCCGGGCTCTGTTATCGCTGTGTGTTCGTGTTGATATCAGATTTTTATTTTATTCATTGGCCCTTGATTAGATTTGGCGGTGCTTCTCTGATCTTATTCAACATGTTTTTCCTTCATTAACTGAACAGTGAGGAGAATTTAATGCATTTAACTGGACCTTTTCAACGTTTCCTTTTATTTTCCATTTATTTACTAGACATTGAGAAAAAATTACACTGTTTCCGTAAAATTTTTCAGCGTATGTTTTCCTTTACTAACTGGACAATAACTTACTCTTTTTTTTTTACAACAAAGGAGGCAGCTTAAGGGCACAAAAAAACAATAATAAAAAAAAGCCCGCTAATCGCTGCTCCCATAAAAGAACCAGAAGAGGTGGCCAAAAGCAAGGTCAAATTCGGGAGGAGAGGTGTCCTGATTCTCTTTCTTGTATTCACCGGGCGTTGAGTAAATCTCTAACTACTTTCATCCTCTTTTGTTCACGTGGCACTGGGTGAATAGTTGTATGCTCCTTTACTTGTTGTTCTTCCCCTCATTTGTCGGTCTTTTTTGCTGCATTAACTAACTGGTGAGTCACGGCGAATCGAGTCGTGGTCTTAGGGAAAGGCTTGCACCCATCGGCATAAAGTTCTCAGATAATGGTCGGGGACTGATCCTGAGTGCGGCGGGGCGGTCACATGCACTCTTGAGGCAGCTTTAAAATAGGCCCCCCCCCCCCTCCCCCTCTCTCTCTCTCTCTCTCTCTCTCTCTCTCTCTCTCTCTCTCTCTCTCTCTCTCTCTCTCTCTCTCTCTCTCTCTCTCTCTCTCTCTCTCTCTCTCTCTCTCTCTCTCTCTGGCCCCTCCCCCTTTTCCTTCCATTGGTCAATCCGCAAAAAAAACACAAAGAAAAGAAGAGAGTAAGAAAATAAACTGTCCAGCTGATCCGCAAGGCATAGAGAGAAGAGTGAGAGATGGGGAAGAGATACACGTGCTGGTCCTACAAAGAGAAGAGGAACTGTCGAAGCAGAATGCCAACAACCGTCAGGGCCAAGAGGTGTCCTGCTACGAGAGTGTGTGAAGAAAGTTTGGTCCAGCGTCAAGGTTTGGAGGGGAATTGGATCACCTCTTCTGTACATGTAAACGAGAGAGGCGCTTTCTTTTCTTGAACTCGACTGGCTTCTGGCGTTCTGGGTGATCATTGTTAGTAAAATCTCGACTTAACTGTGAAAATCCAACACTTCTTACTAACTCCATCCCAATAAGAGGAATTCTAAGCCAGACCAGCCACATAACTTAATAAATACTAATACGACGTTGAAAAATAATCCGTATCATAGTGGTTGGTTGTTGGTTGTCATTTGCTTGTTGTTTATGTCAGTGACGGATTGTTTATGTCGGTTGTTGGTTGTTTATTTTGGTTGCTTATGTTGGTTAATGTTGTTTTTTGGTTGTTGGTTGATTACGTCCGTCGCTAATGTTGGTTGTTGGTTGTTGTTTATGCCTCACAGTGGTTGGTTGTTGGTTGTAATTTATTTGTTGTTTATGTCAGTGCTGGTTGTTTATTTTGGTTGCTTATATTGGTTGTTAATGTTGGTTTATTGTTTATGTTGGTTGTTGGTTGTTTACGTTGGTGTTTGGTTTGTTGTTGTTGTTGTTTATGCCTCTGATTGTCCGTTGCGAGTACTACCATCAACGTTGCCAGATGCTTGTGTTCAGGCTCAAACATTTGCCTATTTCCAACCCTCAAACTGTCTCCTCCACCCCTTTAACTGTTTTTTTTATAGAGTTATCGTTAAAATGGTTAATTATTGGTGTTTCTTGGCAATAGTTATGGGTCAGAAACCTGTAAAAATGATACTCTGAGGAGGACAATCTGGCAACGTTGACTAGCATCCGTCACGGCCGCGGAGTCCTGGAGGTGTGATTGACTTGCGAGTACCCACACGTCTTCAGGGAACGATCATTTTTCTTTCCCTTATATAGTGTGGCAGGAGCTGGACGAAGCCTATCTATCTGTGTGGGTAAGAGGGGAAGAGGGGGTGGTGAGAGGGAGGGGGGAGGGGGAAAGGGGGCAGAGAAAGGTGGGGGAGGGAAGGGAAGTCCAACATCATCAACATCAGTAACATCAACAGTAGCAGTGACCTTTTTTTGATGTGATTATAAGAAGACACGACCGCCGAGCTTGTTATCGCTGTAGCATTTTTTAAGTTTTTTATTTTTATTTTTTTTTTTATTTTGAGATTTCATAACACAAGGGCGAGAAATGAATATGGAGAATTGTTTAAAGGCAAAGTATTAATAGCATTTATATCTCCTTAATACAGAATTCCCGCTACTGCAAGAAAGAGAAAGATATAGAATTGCCTGTTTGTCTAGCTATTTATCATGTGGCTTTCTTTCTCTCTTCTCTTTTTTTTTCCTTTCCTTGTTGTTGTTGTTGTTGTTGTTGTTGTTGTTGTTGTTGTTGTTGTTTGGAAGTAACAGTGGTAGCGATGGTGACGATACAAACCAAAATATGAGTCAAATATTCTCTCTCTCTCTCTCTCTCTCTCTCTCTCTCTCTCTCTCTCTCTCTCTCTCTCTCTCTCTCTCTCTCTCTCTCTCTCTCTCTCTCTCTCTCTCTCTCTCTCGTGTAATTGATCGGCTGGACGGAGAATGAGACGGGAGGGGAGGGAGGGAGAGAGAAGGGAGAGAAGGGAGGGAAGGGAGGAAAGGAGGGAGAGAGAAGGGAGAGAAGGGAGGAAAGGAGGGCGAGAGAAGGGGGTTACACGATACTGGGTGATGGGGGAGGAAGAAGCGTCTAGACAGAGAGAGAGAGAGTATAGTGAATCCTCTTATAATTGTACATATTGCAGCGTCACTATAATGAATCGCCTTAGAACAATAAACATCATCATCATCATCATCATCATCATTGTACTTGGTCATTAGCCTTCTCGTTTCTGCTATTTTAGGTTTATGAATATGTATTTTTCTTTTCTTTTTTTGGTGACTTTTTCTTTTCCAATCGTGATTTTTCCTTTTTCTTGATCTTTTTTTCATTGTTCTTATTCGCTTTTTCTTTATTTTTTTTATTTTTCCTTCTTTCGTTCATCGTATATGTCTTTCTGTTCCTTTCTATCTACCTTTCTTTCCCTTTCTTTCTTTTTTTCCTTACTTTTCCTTTCCTTCTTTCTTTATTTATTTTCATTTTTCCTTCTTTCGTTCTTCATATACGTCTTTCTTTTCCTTTCTATCTACCTTCCTATCCCTTTTTTTCCTTCCTTTTTCTTTCCTTCTTTCTCTTTCTTTCTTCTCTTTCTTTCTTACCTACCTTCCTATCTCTTTCTTTCTTTTTCTCCTTTCTTTTTCTTTCCTTCTTTCTCTTTCTTTATTTTCATTCGTATCTGAAATGAACGCAAGAGACGGAACGAGAGAGAGAGAGAGAGAGAGAGAGAGAGAGAGAGAGAGAGAGAGAGAGAGAGATGAATGGAGACCTACCGAAAGCTATCTCTGGTTCCCCTTCTCTCCATCCCTCTTCCTTCTCCCTCTCGCGGCTGGAGGAGGAATCGGAGAGGCTGCGGTGTACCTCAGGACCTCAAGCGGCCTCCTTCCTTTCCTCCATCCCTCCATCCTTCTCCTCCCATCCTGTTTTTACCTCCTCCCCTTCTCTCCCATCTTAGAGTGAGTCCTTTGGTATGGTATCCTTCTCTCTCCTTTCTCTCCAATATCCCCTACATCCCTTCCTTTTCCTCCTCTTCTTCTCTCCCATCCTAGAGTGAGTCCTTAGGTATGGTATCCTTCTCTCTCCTGTCTCTCCATTATCCCTCCATCCCTACCTTCCTCCTCTTCTTCTCTCCCATCCTAGAGTGAGTCCTTTGGTATGGTATCCTTCTCTCTCCTTTCTCTCCAATATCCCTCCATCCCTACCTTCCTCCCCTTCTTCTCTCCCATCCTAGAGTGAGTCCTTTGGTATGGTATCCTTCTCTCTCCTGTCTCTCCATTATTCCCTCCATCCCTACCTTTTTCCTCCTTCCCTCCTTACTGAGTGATTGGCTGACTGGTTGACTGACTGACTGACTGACTGACTGACTGATCTCCTTTTTTTTCCTATATAATCTCCTTTTCTCCTTCCTCCCTCCTTTCTCTCCATTCTTTACCTCCTCTCTTGCCCTGTTTCTTCTATTCCATTCTTTGTTTTCCTCCCCCACCTCTCTCTCTCTCTCTCTCTCTCTCTCTCTCTCTCTCTCTCTCTCTCTCTCTCTCTCTCTCTCTCTCTCTCTCTCTCTCTCTCTCTCTCTCTCTCTCTCTCTCTCTCTCTCTCTCTCTCTCTCTCTCTCTCTCTCTCTCTCTCTCTCTCTCTCTCTGTTCCGCCATTCTTTCTCTCCATTCTTGTCTTATTCCTCTCCTTTCCTTCACATTTTTCTCTCCATTCCTCCATCCCTGTCATATCCCTGTCCTTTCCTCCCTCCTCTCTCTCCATTTCTGTCTTCTACCTCTCTTCCCTCTCCTTTGCTTAATCCTCCACTTTCCTCTCTGCTTACCTCACCTATTCTATCCATCCCCTTTCTCTCCATCAAGTTTTCTCTCCATCTCTCCTCCCTTTTCCTCTCCCTCTGTAGTGAAGAAAGGGAGGGAGGAAGGGAGAGAAAAAACGTGGGGAATACGATAGAGAGAGAGAGAGAGAGAGAGAGAGAGAGAGAGAGAGAGAGAGAGAGAGAGAGAGAGAGAGAGAGAGAGAGAGAGAGAGAATAAAAAAAGGAAATTGCTGGGGAAAAGTAGGAGAAGGAGGAGGAAGAGGAACGTAAAAGTTGATAAATAGAAGGAAAGAAGTTAGTAATCATTAAAAGAGAGAGAGAGAGAGAGAGAGAGAGAGTTATGTATGTATGTATGTACGTAACTTGCTAATGAACATTCACACAAACGTACATATGTATAAGTATAGGCAGGTGCACACGGCCGCGCACACTAATACAATCCCAACAGGTAACACGTAGAGTAGTACTTAAGATTCTCACGAGGTAGCGTCTTGCCCGTATCATATGGAAGGCGTTTTCTCTCTCTCTCTCTCTCTCTCTCTCTCTCTCTTCATCAAATTGAGGAGAAACCAGTCAGTCAGTCAGTCAGCCAGTCAGTCACCCACTCAGCCACTCAGCCAGTCAGTTACCCAACCAGTCAGTCAGTCAGTAAATTGTTCAGTCAGTCAACCACCCAGCCAAAGAGTCACCCAGTCATCCAGTCATTCAGTCAATCAGTCAGTCAACCAGTCAACTAGCCACTTACTCACCTAGTCATCTAATCAGCCACTCAGCCAATCACCTAGTCAGTCAACCAGCCAGTCAGTCCGCTCAGGTGTCCCGTATAGGCTAGGCAGGTCGAGAGAGAAAGAGCGCACCTGTACCATTAGGGTCAAGGTAATTAAAGGGACAGGTATATACGAGGGGTTGGCTGCGAGGACGGTGTTGCTGCATGGTAATGGTGGGAAGGAAAAGGCTTAGGCGGTGGTGGTGGTGGTGGTGATGCATGGGAATGGTGGGAGAAAAGGACGCAAAAGGAAATGGTGATGGTGGTGGTGGTGGTGATGAGCAAGTAGTAGTAGTAGTAGTAGTAGTAGTAGTAGTAGTAGTAGTAGTAGCAGTAGTAGTAGTAGGCAGAGATCTTATAAATGGTAGGTTTTTGGTAATAGTGATAGTAGTAGTAGTAGTAGTAGTAGTAGTAGTAGAAGGAGGAGGAGGAGGAGGAGGAGGAGTAAGGATAGTAAATGCATAAGGAAGAGATGATAAAGAAAATAATAAAAGTCATGAAACGAAAGAAAACGATGGAAGCGAAACACAGTAATGAAGAAAGTTGGGATGAAGAAGCGGAGGAGGAGGAAGAGAGGCAGATGAGGAGGGGAGGCATGATCAGAGCTGTAGAGGGAGGTGGGATGATGATGGTGCCACAGTGAACTTAGTGAGAAGAGGAGCCAGTGAACAAAGACATCATCATCATCATCATCATCATCATCATCACTTTGCATGGTAACACAAGGGGTGGGGTGGGGGGGAGGGGGGCGTGGCCATGTGGTCTGGCCAAAACTCTTAAACAGCCGGCTTCTTGCAGACTCCTTACGTTCTTATGTTCTTATGTTCTTATTTTCAAACAGTTTAAAAATACGACCAAACCGTTTACAAGCATCTTATTTTTTTTTAATTCTATCTCGTCTTTTAAATTGTGGGGCAGAGTCGGAAGTGTCTCGTCGATATTACCTGTGAGAATAAGTACAGAAACGTTGTGAAGTATATTAACAAACTTTTATAAACCAAATATCGATAAGCTAAAATATGAAGGTTTATCTTTTTTTTATCAGTATTCTTCACAAGCTGACGATTTTGCAGCGTCCATCCTTACGAAGCAACCATGTGTACGCTTATTTCCTTGTCCGCTTTCTAGTACATTTACAAAGGCTTAGGAATACACTTTTACGAGTACTCTTACGTGAGACTCGCCTACACCACCACCACCACCACCACTTTTTTTTTTTTTTTTTTTTTAGTAGGGCCAAATCCGCCAGCTGATCCCTTCCTTTCGGCAACCACAAGCAACCCTACCACCACCAACACTACCACCAAAACCACCAACACTACCACTACTACTACTATTACTTTTTTTTTTATTTATTTATTTATTTATTTTTTTTTTTTTTTACGTCGTGGCCTATTGCGCCGGTAGGCTTTTTCCCGGTGGGGCCTGATAATCGGCCCAAGGCTTCTTCCCGGTGGGGCCTGATGGTCGGCCCAGCCCGTTCTGGCGCAGGCGAGTGTTTATAGTGGCGCCATCTTGCATTGGCTCATGCTGCCCTCCCGGAGCTCATCTTTAATCCTAAAATCTAGAGTCCGGGTTGATAGGTGGTCTTCTGGACAGCATGTGGGTAGTTTTAAGCCACTCGGCGGCGGCTGAAAAATCCCAGCTTGGTGGCACCGGGCGGGGATTGAACTCGCGTCCTCCTGAACGCGGCGCCGTCACTCTGTCGACTCAACCACCGCCTACTACTACTACGAATGGAAACGTGATACCAACCTCAACGCTTCGCCAGAACATTTGACTCTAGGATAACATGACAACACACTTTTTCGTCCTCCCAAAGAGACATATTAACACTTTCCTCTGTATGGCCCTAAAAGTGGGTGTGTATGAAGCTTAACGTATCTTATAGAGTAGAAAAAAAAGATTAGCTAGGTCACACAGAGGACGGCAGCCTCGATAGTGTTGGGAAAGAATAGGAAAGGATAGGAAGCAGGGAAGAAGATAAGGAGAGACAGCGAGAGGGGGAGAGGGAAAGGATAGGAGGAAGGGAAGAATAGACGGAGAGGGAGTGAGAGAAGGAATAGGAGAGAGGAAAAAAAAGAGACGGAGACAGCGAGAGGGAGTGAGAAAGTAGGAATCGGAGAGAGAGAGAGAGAGAGAGAGAGAGAGAGAGAGAGAGAGAGAGAGAGAGAGAATAGGAGAGAGGATAGAATAGGCTTGGTATCGAGAGAGGGAGCGAGAGAGAAGGATCATCATCACCAAGCCTACAGACCTCACAGACTATATTTACTCGGGTCATCTCGGGGGCTCGCCAGGCAGACAAACCGCGGAGGGGAGGACGCGATAGTGTCTGATAAGGCTACGCTGACTATTTGAGGGAGACGACAAGACTACAGACAACAGATTAAGAGTCATATTCTCAAACATTGTGGCTTCCGAATTTGACAAGGCATTCGTAAGGTGGTTGGGCATTTCCCGGGATAGTTTTATGACCCTGGTGGTAATTTGGCATTGCTGTATCAAATAGGGAGCTGGGGAGGGAGGTGAGAGGGTAAGTTGGGGAGGGGGGAACGAATGGACCGTATTGGCTATTTTTTTTTTTTTTTTTTTTTTTTTTTTACAACAAAGGAGGCACCTCAAGGGCACAAAAAAAAACACAATAATAAAAAAAGCCCGCTAATCGCTGCTCCCATAAAATAATCAGAAGAGGTGGCCAAAAGCAAGGTCAGATTCGGGAGGCCCCATGTCAAAGAGTAGAGTCAGGAAATCGGGTAGAAGTGAAGTGTGTGCAGTCGTTGGCTTGGAGCGGTGGCGGCGCCAAGGCCTTGTATCCTGGAGGGAGCCTCAGACGCACTCTAGTACATAACTTGAGTTCTATGGAAAGTACTGCTGTGACAGTTCACCGAGTGGCCACGTGTGGCGCTGCCTGTATAGCCAATACGGTCCATTGAGGTACCCTGCTATTTAGGTAAGTTAGGAAGGAGAGAAGTGTGGGCAGGGAAAGGGAGGTAAGATACAGTATAATTATGGTGTAGTGGAGCGGAAGGAGAGGCTATGCTGAGAGGGTTAAGGAGAAGGGAAGGAACTGAAAGGAGGAGGAGGAGGAGAAGACGGCCTCGTACCTAAGAGAAGGGGGAGGGGGTTATGTTGATATGGGTAAGGGTACTGGGGTATAGAGAGGGGAGGAGGGGGGGTTGAAAGGGAGGTGATCTGTTATTGGGGAAAGTGAAGGAAGGAGGAGAAAGAGGAGGAGGGGAAAGGAAGAGAAGACGTCCTCGTATCTAAAAGGGGAGAGGGGGGGAGGTTATGTTGATGTCGGTAAGGGAGAAGGGCGTTTGGTGGGGAGGTAATCTGTTATTGGGGAAAGTGAAGGAAGGAACACAAA
>NC_066542.1:10412162-10414662 GCF_024679095.1 Eriocheir sinensis | reverse complement strand
TTAGTGTCTCATCTTTGTTTCTGTTTCTGCGTCACGCGTGTCACTGGCCTCCTCCTCCTCCTCCTCCTCTTCCGTCCCCGTACTCTCTTTTCCACACTGCTCCTCGTCGCCTGAGCTGGCTGGTGCGCGGCAGTGTCCCGGCCCGGCCATGTGGCACTGCTCCCGCCACTGTTGCCACTCCCCCGCCGCCCCGTGCCTGCCTCCTGCCTGCCCGACGCGCCTCCTCGCTGGTCAGCCGTGCGCCGCTGTTCGATGTGTTTGTTTGTCGCAGTGTGTTGCATCGCCTGTTTAGTGTGATGGGCTGTATAATGGCCCATCCGAGCCCCCGCCCTCCCCCCGGGGTCCTCGTTGTGTAATGGCGCTGCCAGAGGTTGTCACTGGCACGCTCGTTGGCCCCGCTACTTATTGTCTGGCATTCCTGTTATTGGCCGTGACCGTGCAGTATTTGGCACTGCATTGGGCCATTTGGCTTGAGCGTGTCCCTAATGACTGGCACACCGCTGGCGTCCTCCAGGTGACGAGGCTGAGGCAATGGTGACGAGTTCATTCGCTCCGGGACCCAGGACACCCGCTGCCCGCTGCCCGCCGCCGCTGCCTATCGTAAGTCAGCCTCATCCTGGCGTTGGTTGACCCACGGCCTATGTTGTTTGGTGGCCGGGCAGGAGCTGGCCTAAGCACAGTCACGTCCCCGCTCGGCTTAGTCCTCGCTCGACCGGCACGCGGGCAGGAGCGAACGCTGATGGCCGCCCACACAGGTGACCTTTCCTTAGCTGATCTCAACGCCAGGACGGTCCAGACGCCGCGTTACGCAGATACAGGATCAACATAACGCAGGCTGTGGCTCGGTGCAGACGCCTGCGTTTCAAGCTGCAGCAAAGCTTCTCAAGGAGGACTGAGGCACCTGCAGCGCCTTCATTAGCACTCACCAGGTGCACCAAGAGGTCACGTCAGTCGAGGACGAGGCATTACATCGGCAGCGTAACGCCCAGCAACAGTCGGGGGGAGCTGTACTCTTGGACCCGCCCCTCCTTGCCCCGCGAGGCCGCCCACTTCTTGAAAGTGGCGAATGTGGGCGTGGCCAAGGCGAGGGGCGGGACGCTGGCCAATGGAGGATGGCTGATCTGCCCTTACTAGAGTGAAAGTGAGTTATCTCCTCCTGAGAGAGGGGCGCCAGGACAGTCCGGGGGGCGGCCTGCAGGCGGCCCTTTGAGGAGACAGGCCGGGGACCGTCTGCCCACCGCTCCTGGAACACCTGGACTACAGGACCGTGTGTTTGGAAGCAACAACTCCAGAGTGTTGTCCAGAGCGTGCAGTGTGAACATTTGAGCCAGCGAGGCGTGGAGAAAACACACTTTATCCCCGCAGCCTCTGACGCTAAGTATTTGAACCTTTAGTGCCTCTGCGGACTACATGTGCGTGTGTGTGTGCGTGGGCGTGACGGGGCTCGATCTCAGACCCAGTGAGGCGAGGCGTGACGAGGCGGCGATACCACAAACACCCGTGACTGCCCGCCCTGACACCTGACACGGACGCAGAACCACCCTCGTGTCACACAAACCTTGGCACCGATGATCGTCCACGGTGACTGTTGACGCTGTGCTGACAAACAAACCCTCCCGGATAACGCACGGAGGGGAACCCATCAACTCTGCTGCCGCCGCCCGCCACACTCCACTGACGACCACAGAAAACGGGAAAAGGGGGACACTGGGAGAAACAAACCACCGTACATGCCACCCCGTGCTTCCCTCAGTCCAAAGTCTTCGTGAACACTCAGGCGGAGCGGCACACTGAAGCTCCTGCGTGTTGAGTGACCCGCGGGAGGCTTTACTGCCCTGTGGAGACTACCTGCTGTGGCTTGTGACACTGGGGCAAACAAATCACTCTATTCCACCCTGTGCTTCCCTCATTCCAAAGTCTTGTGAACATTGAAGCTCCTGAGTGCTGAGTGACTCGTGGAGACTTGCCTGCCGTGGGTTGTGACTCTGGGACAAACAAACCACTCTGTAAGCCACTGTAGCCCCATCCTGTGCTCGCTTTACTCCAGAACTTCGTGAACACTGAACCTCCTGAGTGCTGAGTGCCCCGTGGAGTGCCTGCCGTGGATTGTGACTCTGGGACAACAAAAAAAAAACACTTAGTTACTATATCTCCATCCTGTGCTCGCCTTACTCAAGAACTTCGTGAACACTGAACCTCCTGAGTGCTGAGTGACCCATTTGAGACCATAGTGCCCCGTGGAGTGCCTGCCGTGGATTGTGACTCTGGGACAAAAAAAAAAACACTAGTTACTATATCCCCATCCTGTGCTCGCCTTACTCAAGAACTTCGTGAACACTGGACCTCCTGAGTGAGCCGTTTGAGGCCATAGTGCCCCGTGGAGTGCCTGCCGTGGGTGGTGTTGGCGCGGGGAGGCTGACGCTGACGGAGGCGAGGCTGCGGGAGTCGGGTGCCGGTCGCAGGAGGGCAGGATGATGTACAACCCGGAGCACGAGGACTT
>NC_066542.1:10392162-10407162 GCF_024679095.1 Eriocheir sinensis | reverse complement strand
TAAAACACTTCGCCGCCCAAGAACACATATTTGACAAGGCTTTGGTAGGAGTTGTGAGCATTTCCAGGAGCAGTTTTATGACCCTGGTGGTAGTTTGACCCTTGTTCTATACCCTGAGCCTAAAAAACCCCCTCATTAGAACCTGATTGATCCCCTCTGTGACCTTTAGAAATAGCTTATGTGAGAAGCGAAAGTGTCTTGTTATACCAGCCGTAATGTTTTTGAAGACCATCGAGGAGCTGGGTCGGTGTATCAAGAGTGTTTTCCCCGATCAGGCGCAGGAAGGCTTGTAAAACTACCGCCAGGCTCATGAAACCACCCATGAAAAACGTCTTGACTGGTATTCTCAAACGCGTCGGATTTTTGTTATGGCTGTTTCTGAAGGCCACCAAGAAGTTGTGTCGGTGTATCAAGAGTGTTTTCCCCGATCAGGCGCAGGAAGGCTTGTAAAACTACCGCCAGGCTCATGAAACCACCCATGAAAAACGTCTTGACTGGTATTCTCAAACGCGTCGGATTTTTGTTATGGCTGTTTCTGATGGCCACCAAGAAGTTGCGTCGGGTTGGCAAGGGTGTTTTCCCCGATCAGGCGCAGAAGGCTTGTAAAACTACCGCCAGGCTCATGAAACCACCCATGGACCCCCCGACAACTTCCGCGAGAGCCTTTCTTAATAAATGTACTAAATAAATATACTAAGCCTCCGTAGAGTTTGATGAAAGTGGCCACTAAATAAATGTACTAAATGTTTGATGATAGTGTTTGATGAAAGTGGCCACTCAATAAATGTACTAAATGTTTGGTGATAGTGTTTGGTGATAGTGTTTGATGATAATGGCCACTTAATAAATGTACTAAATAATTGTACTAAGGCTCCGAAGAGTTTGATGATAGTGGCCACTCTTTACTTTTGTCTGTTGTGGGAGCGGTGACTAGCAGGCCTTTTTTTTAAATTTTTTTTATTTTTTTTTTAAATTTTTTTTTTTTACACTTTGTTGCCCTTGAGCCGTCTACTTTGATGTGAAATAAAAAATAATGGACTCTTGACTCTTACTTGTGTTGGGTCACGTGTGGAAGGGGGGGGGGTTGTTGTTTCCCTTCTGTGTTCAAGAGGGGAGCAGCAGGATACATGTCAAACCGAAATGGTCATCTTTTTCGGCCACTCATTCTGTACTCATTTTGCGTTTTTTATTTTTCTATTTTTCGTTGAGCTGTTTCCAATACTGTAAACAAATCATTTGTCTCGGTGTGTGTGTGTGTGTGTGTGTGTGTGTGTGTGTGTGTGTGTGTGTCATCGTTGGGCCGTTAATTCAGTATCTGATATTTCGATTGCATTTAAAGTTAAAGTGTTGGTAATGCATCTTATCTTTGGCGGTGGACCAGTCGCCAAGCTGAAGCCACTTGGGTGCCCGCGTGTCTGTGCTCCCCCCGCCAGCCTGGGGATAACACACACACACACACACACACACACACACACACACACACACACACACAGAGCAATGACAAGCATCTACCATTATTGTTGTTCTTGTTTTTTTATTATTACCGTTGTTATTGTTGTTATTGGCCGCTTCGGTGGTGGTAGGAACAGGGAATGGTTTTGGGTGTGGTTGTGGTGGTGGTGGGGGTGGTGGTGGGTGTGGTGGTGATGGTGGTGCTGCTGCTACTGGCGCCAGAACTGAAGGTCGAGGAAATAGCGCCTTAAGGAGAGGGAGAGTACAGTATCGCCTCTTATACTTCCTCGTCAAGCCACGCCAGACCCTTGAAGCGCCGCTGCCCGCCAAGGTCGCCGCCCGGAGCACATGGCGTCTGGCCTGGCGTGTGGGGTGTCTTGGCTGGGTCTGGGCGGCGGGTGTCTGGGTGTAGCGGCGATGCATATACTGTGTCCTTGGTCGGCGGGGACACGTTGACGCCTGGAGGGCCCGGAGATATGACTGCTGTTGAGGCCGAGATTGACCTCAGAGATAACTGGTATTTTTACGGAATGCGCAGCCCGCTCATCTCGCTCAAGGTCTCCCCGAAATCTAAGACAACTATTGTCTTCCAAATATGTCGAGTCCGGTTCGGCGTTGGCTCCCGCGGGTCCATTTCTCCCCTCTGCTCTGCCACACAGTCCCAACACCTATTTGTTCCTCTCATATGTTACCTATAGCTTACATATGAGAGGAAGAGATAGGTGTTGGGACTGTGTGGCAGAGCAGAGGGGAGGAAAGGACCCGCGGAAGCCTACGCCAGACCGGCCTCGACATATTTTGGAAGACTATAGCAAATTGTTGATCCGCGTAGAGGCTGCGAGACTGACGGCGGTATTCTCAATTGCTTCCACCTTCCACATCAACTACTTTCAAAACCCCAAAAGGAGATTAATCGGGTTTTCATAAGGGTTTTATCACATTCATGGTACAGGAGAAGGGTCACACTACCACCAGAGTCATTAAACTACCCCTGGAAATGCCCAAAACGCCTACGAAAGCCTAGTCATATATGTGTGTTTGAGCGACGATAGATTTGAGGATACGGGTCTGACACAGCGTTGCCAGATTATCGTATTCACCACATCGTCTTTATTACCAAATAACGATAGAAAATTGAAGTTAGCGTTAAAACTCCTATTTATTGATGTTTGTTTGTTTGTTTTTGCATTCGTTATTGGTCAGAAACTACGAAAATGCAATGCGATGAGTACGATAATTTGGCAACGTTGGTCTGACATCCTGCCATCGTCAGCACACGGCAGGATTGAGGGTGTCAGCTTAAGTGTCACCCGGAGGTTTCGTGTCCGTGTTCATCAAGCTTCATTTAAAGGTTCTGTTGTGGAAAACATTCGCATCTCTCTTGTTTGACTAATGTTGTTGATTTCCTCTTTAAATTCCCCAAGGCGTGTGACACAATTCATGGCTGGCTATCAACATGCACTGACAGACACCAAGGACTCCGACTCATTGCTTTTCATCCTTCCTGCGCCCGTCGCCTTAACTCGCAAGCGATGTCTGTGTGGCTTACGCAAGACGAGATAAGCTTTCCATAATAACGCGGCTCCCCCAAGGCTTGTCATTGCTGCTGGCTCACCGTGACCAGAATTGTCTTTCCTGGGACGCGTCGGTGCCCGCCACAGCCATTGGACTTGACATTATGCTGTTTATTTTTTTCTTCAGTAGAGGAAACAAATCCAACTACAGTCACCAGACGACGTTATGCTTTTTTTTTCTACAGTAGAGGAAACAAATCCCATCACAGACACCAGTATATACTCCTCTCTGTTATTACCAAGGGCCGCTTTCACAGTCCGCCATGATGGGTTGGTAAATTTTCACACCAATACTAAAGGCTTCGAAAATTCCTTGTACGGTGTTTGGTAAGCCTTCGAAATTCCTTGTACAGTGTTTGGTAAGGCTTCGAAATCCCTTGTACAGTGTCTGGTAAGCCTTCGAAATTCCCTTGTACAGTGTTTGGTAAGCCTTCGAAATTCCTTGTACAGTGTTTGGTAAGCCTTCGAAATTCCTTGTACAGTGTTTGGTAAGCCTTCGAAATTCCTTGTACAGTGTTTGGTAAGGCTTCGAAATCCCTTGTACAGTGTTTGGTAAGCCTTCGAAATTCCCTTGTACAGTGTTTGGTAAGCCTTCGAAATTCCCTTGTACAGTGTTTGGTAAGCCTTCGAAATTCCTTGTACAGTGTTTGGTAAGCCTTCGAAATTCCCTTGTACAGTGTTTGGTAAGCCTTCGAAATTCCTTGTACAGTGTTTGGTAAGGCTTCGAAAATCCCTTGTACAGTGTCTGGTGTCGATATTTAAGTTAAGAAATTTAAATAAGCCATATTTTATATATATATATATATATATATATATATATATATATATATATATATATATATATATATATATATATATATATATATATATATATACGGTGTTGCATCGAAAACCTAATCTGTATGGAGTGTAGAAGATTAAAGTGTTTGGTTTGGCCGATTTCGAAGCCACTTTCTCAAGGCAACCGGCGCACACTGCTTCGACTCCACTCTTGTATAATAAAGTTGAGACACTCCGTTTCTTGGCGGCAAAGCGTTTGTTCCCCAAGAGAAAACTGCAAAAATATTATTCATGCAGTTCATAAATTTATTTCGCAAACATTGCAGCATCGTAAAACCACTGACAGGCTCCTCTTGGCGGCGCGTGCGTGTGTGTGTGTGTGTGTGTGTGTGTGTGTGTGTGTGTGTGTGTGTGTGTGTGTGTGTGTGTGTGTGTCCTCCCCTTCCTCCTCCTCCTGTCTAGTTTGTCTATCTGTGTTAAAAAAAAAATTTCAGCGTTTCCAGGGGCTATTATCTCTCTCTCTCTCTCTCTCTCTCTCTCTATCTATCTATCTATCTATCCCGTTCCACCACGCCCCAGAGAAGACCTTTAAGTTTTCATCAAGTATCCAGACGTTTATTTATTTATTTATTTATTTATTCATTTATTTTTACTTTATTTCCTTTCGTATTCCGTGCCTGCCGTTGTTGTTTGAGCGTCATCTCGTTGTGTATCTTTCGCACGTCGTTATGGTCGCCGATGTTGTTGTTTTTTCATATTTTTTTTTGCCGTGGTTACGCAGCTCTTGTTGTTGTTGTTGTTGTTGTTGTTGTTTGTGTTGGTGACGTCTTTTAACTGAATTGCTTGTTTGTTTGTTAGTTGTTTTTGATGTAGTTGTTGTTGTTGTTGTTGTTGTTTGTGTTGGTGACGTCTTTTAGCTGAATTGCCTGTTTGTTTGTTTGTTGTCGTTGTTGTTGTTGTTGTTGTTGTTGTTGATACTGTTGTTGCTTTTACGAAGATCTTGTATTCGTTGTTGTAGTAATATGAGCTTCGAGAATGCCTCACTTGCATTCTCATTTATGCATTATTATTATTATTATTATTATTATTATTATTATTATTATTATTATTATTATTATTATTATTATTGTTACCATCATCATTTTTATTATTTATTATTATTATTGTTTTTTACAATAGTATGCCACGTATTTGATCACCAAGCCCACTAGACACACACACACACACACACACACACACACGCACAATACCCCCCCCCCCCTCCACACACACACACACACTAACCCCCCCCCCCCCCCCTTGCAAAGGAAAAACTCACAAAAAAACACTAACCTCCTTAATCTATCAGAGAGTTGGTCCACTCGAGAAGGTTTGAAGTGGCGTCCGATAATTTCCCCCCCGGCCATGTACCACACACACACACACACACACATACACTCTCTCTCTCTCTCTCTCTCTCTCTCTCTCTCTCTCTCTCTCTCTCTCTCTCTCTCTCTCTCTCTCTCTCTCTCTCTCTCTCTCTCTCTCTCTCTCTCTCTCTCTCTCTCTCTCTCTCTCTCTCTCTCTCTCTCTCTCTCTCGAAACTCTCTACAGATAACGAGGAACTGCTTAGACCGATAAGGTTTTGAAATCGAAACATTTTTATACCTGGCGTTACCTGTCTTGGTCACAATGTAGGCATAGTTGAGGTAGTGGTAGAAGTTGTAGGAGTAGAAGTAGTAGTGGTAGTAGTAATAGCTGTAGTAGGAGTAGTAGTGGTAGTAATAGTTTTAGTATATATAGTGGTAAATAGGAGTACTGGTTGTAGTAGTAGTAGTAGTGCGTCCCAGGTGTATGTGTGATGCTAAACAGGTAGCTTATAGTGTCCACAGGCCTCCCTATTTACCTGTTTCGTCTCATGAAAATCAATAATAAATAAGAAGTTTTAGTAGTGAATGGTAGTAGACTTAGTAGTAGTAGTTGTTAGTGTTGTAGGAACGATGACAACAACAACAATAACCACTCATAACACCTGCAAACATGAAGTAAGCTAGTAGTTTTAGAAGTGATTTGAAGTAGAAATTGATAGTAGTAGTTGTTAGTGTTGTAGAAACGATGACAACAAAAACAACAACAACAACAACAACAACAACAACAACAACAACTCACAACACCTACAAACCTCAAAAAGTAAGCTAGTAGTTTTAGAAGTGATTAGAAGTAGAAATTGATAGTAGTAGTTGTTAGTGTTGTAGAAACGATGACAACAACAACAACAACAACAACAACAACAACTCATAACACCTGCAAACCCCAAGGAGTAAGCAAGTTGTTTTAGAAGTGATTTGAAGTAGAAATTGATAGTAGTAATTGTTACAACAACAACAACAACAACAACAATAATAACAACCACTCATAACACCTGCAAACCTCAAGAATTAAGCTAGTATAGTTTTAGAAGTGATTAGAGGTAGAAACTGTTTGTAGTATTTGTTAGGAACGTACGTAATAGGAATGATGGCAGGAATAACAACAACAGCATCATCAACAACAACAACAATAACAACCACTATTGACACGTGCAAACCTCCAGAACACACGTACCGGCAGGTGATACGCAGTGAATGGGCCGCGAAATAAATCACTGGTAATTCCTCGTCTCTTTAAGCACTCGAGTCGTGTATACCCAGCTGGCTCGGGGGGGACGGTCGGGGAAGGGGGGAGGGAGTCAAGGGGGGTGAATCTTATCAGAGGACACCACTTAATCTCAGAATCATATACGTATGTGTTCCCCGTCTCATGACCAGCAAGATAAACAGTCTCTCAGCTCTTCCCTTCCCTTCTTCCTCCTCTTATTCCATCCTTCAATCCCCTCCTTCCTCTCCTTTCCTCCCCTCTTTCCTGTCCTCCTCTTATTCCATCCTTCAATCCCCTCCTTCCTCTCCTTTCCTCCCCTCTTTCCTGTCCTCCTCTTATTCCATCCTTCAATCCTCTCATCCCCTCCTTCCTCTCCTTTCCTCCCCTCTTTCCTGTCCTCCTCTTATTACATCCTTCAATCCCCTCTTCCCCTCCTTCCTCTCCTTTCCTCCCCTCTTTCCTGTCCTCTTATTCCATCCTTCAATCCCCTCATCCCCTCCTTCCCTCCTTTCCTTCTCTCAGCGCTTACCTTCCCTTCTTTCTCCTCTTATTCCATCCTTCAATCCCCTCTTCCCCTCATTCCTCTCCTTCCCTTCAATCCCCTCTTTCCTGTCTTTCCTCCGTTTCTTCGTTTCTCTCCTTCCTTCCTATCTTCCCTCCTTCCTCGTTGCTCGTTTTTCCCTCCTTCCCTCCTTCCTTCCTCTCCTTCTTTCATCCCTTTCCTTCCTTCTCTCCTTCCTCCTTGCTTGTTTTACCTTCTTTCCCTCCTTCCCTCCTCTTTTTCCCTCCTTCCCTCCCTCTCCTAGCGCTTACCTTCCTTCCTCTCCCTCCTTCCCTATACTTGCTTCACTTCTTCCCTCCTTCCTTTTCGCTCGTTTTTAGCGCGGAGATATAAACCTTACGCCCGTGTTTCGTTATCGACGTGTACTCTGTTTTTTTGTTCTTCAGGAATGTCGAAAACTTGTACGATAGATGGGGTTGTGTTAGTGCGTTCGTGTGTGCGTACAGGTTTTATAGTGGTGGGTGAGTGGGATGGAGAGTGAAGATGAGCAGCGAGTTTTTTTTTCACATTTGTTACCTTTTTTGTGCCCTTGAACTGACTCCTTTGCTGTAAAAAAAAAAAAAAGAAAAAAAAAAAAAAGTGGATTAAGGCAATGGGTGTGGGTGTGGATGTGGGTGTGGGTGAGGGTGAGGGGGAAGAAAGTGGCAAGCAATGTGGATGATAGTTGTTGTTATTGTTTTATCGTTCTTAGTTTCAACGATGACAATAACAATAACATCAGTAACAAAAAAAAAAAACAGCACTAACAACCACTATCAACGAGGCGTGGGATCTGGGACTGTGGGCGGAAGGCGGAGGATGAGCATAAACCCTGAGTGGGGCGGGGCGTGGGGGGGAGTGACCTGGGGGTGTGGAGTGCCGTGGGAGGGGCGCGGCAGGTGGGGGCGGGCGGCAGGTGCGACAGGTTTATGGGCGCGGGGAGGAGCAGTCTGATCAGCGGGGGCAGATAGTAAACAATCAGTGCCAGTCAGTGTCAGTGCGTGTGGCAGCGGGCGAGGCGCGGGAAGGTTGGCGCGGGAGGCTGGAAAGTGACTAAACCCGCGGCCGTCTGAGAGAACATAAGAACGTAAGGAGTCTGCAGGAGGCCGGTTCCGTGACTTGTTTACTAATTGTCCGTTTTAGCGACGCAACGAAGCTGAAAAGTGACTGACGGGAAGATGTTGTGATTTGTAAGTGACGTTTGAACAAGTGGACTAGACGATGTAAATATCAGAATCACTTAAAGGTTATTATCAGCAATTCGATGAAGCTGAAAAGTGACTGACGGGAAGATGTTGTGATTTGTAAGTGACGTTTTAACAAGTGGACTAGACGATGTAAATATCAGAATCACTTAAAGGTTATTATCAGCAATTCGATGAAGCTGAAAAGTGACTGACGGGAAGATGTTGTGATTTATAAGTGACGTTTTAACAAGTGGACTAGACGATGTAAATATCAGAATCACTTAAAGGTTATTATCAGCAATTCGATGAAGCTGAAAAGTGACTGACGAGAAGATGTTGTGATTTATAAGTGACGTTTGAACAAGTGGACTAGAAGATGTAAATATCAGAATCACTTAAAGGTTATTATCAGCAATTCGATGAAGCTGAAAAGTGACTGACGGGATGATGTTGTGATTTATAAGTGACGTTTTAACAAGTGGACTAGACGATGTAAATATCAGAATCACTTAAAGGTTATTATCAGCAATTCGATGAAGCTGAAAAGTGACTGACGGGAAGATGTTGTGATTTATAAGTGACGTTTTAACAAGTGGACTAGACGATGTAAATATCAGAATCACTTAAAGGTTATTATCAGCAATTCGATGAAGCTGAAAAGTGACTGACGGGAAGATGTTGTGATTTATAAGTGACGTTTGAACAAGTGGACTAGACGATATAAGTATCAGAATCACTTAAAGATCATGATTAGCAGTTCGAAAAAGCTTATAAGTGACTGACGTAATGCCGTGATTTATAAGTGGCATTTGAACAAGTTGCACAGACGATGTAAGTATCATAATCACTTAAAGATTATATGATTAGCAATTCGAAAAATCTTGTAAGTGACTGACGTAATTCCGTGATTTATAAGTGACGCTTGAACAAGTGGACTAGACGATGTCAGTATCAGAATCACTTAAAGATTATGATTAGCAATTCGAAAAAGCTTATAAGTGACTGCCGTGATTTATAAGTGGCATTTGAACAAGTTGCACAGACGATGTATCATAATCACTTAAAGGTTATTATCAGCAATTCAACGAAGCGATAAAGTGACGGACGTTAAGTGTGATCGATAATTAACGTCAAGTGGCGCAGACGACGCATCAGGATCACTTTAACATTATAACCACAAGGAGCTGCTTCGGCACTGTTACGCTCTTTGATGAGGCTGTAAAGTTGGCACCCGTGAAAGCATCGCTGTGGATTAGTGTAAAGTGCCTCAACAACAGTGCCGCTCGAGTATCATCATTATTCGTGTTATCCGAGAAGCTGCCTGAAACTGACACCTTGTTGCTGACTGTAGTGCGTGGCGTCGGGCGGAGGAGTACACAGCAACATTGCCAGATTGTCGTACTCAGCCTCTTATGTCTGCCAATGTCCTACCCCAAAACTGCTTCCTCGACCCCAGCAATTGCCTTCATATATATTAATCGTTAAAATGGTTAATTATTGGTGTTTTTTTGTCAATAGCTATGGCTCAGAAGCCGGTAAATACGAGGCTCTGAGGACGATAATCTGGCATCAATGGTACCCAGGCGCGGGATAGCACGGTGTAGAGCAGGCAGGCAAGCAAGGGGATCCTACAGCAACGCATGAAGCCAAGTGAAACAAACAAACAACAACAAAAAAACTTATAACACACCCGAATTAGGACATATTTTTAACCATTCCGGCTTTCGTAGTTGTGGTGGGCATAGCTATGGATAGTTTTATGACCCTGGTGGTAGAGTGACAAAGCTTCTGTATACCATGAACACCTCTCCTCTCGAAATTGACCCCTCTTTCGGCCACCTCCTTGGAGCAGCGAGTAGCGGGCTTTTTTTTATTATTGTTTCCTTTTTTGTGTGCCCTTGAGCTGTCTCCTTTGTTGTAAAATAAATAAATAAATAAACTAATCTCCTTCTCGGTCTTTGGAAGTAGTCGGTGTGCGAGGCGGAAGCGTCTGAGAACACTGACCCACAGGTACTGAATGTGGCGTTGGAGGTTGAGGAAAACGAAGGTAATATGGGGTGGACTTAGCTGGATTGAGTCACGTACAGAAGCTCATGACACCATTCTAGAGCTCTTAGGAATGCAGGATGTCCTCTTTGGGATGTCTGGCGCCTTGCGGGGACCATGCGAGGTATTGAGACTGAGGAACATCGAAGTACTGTGTGGAGTCTTCAGGTGGATTGAGTAACATACAGAAGCTCATGACACCATTCTAGAGCTCTTGGAAATGCAGGATGTCCTCTAAGGAATGTCTGGCGCCTTACGGGGACCATGCGAGGTATTGTGACTGAGGAACATCGAAGTACTGTATGGAGTCTTCAGGTGGATTGAGTCAAAGCTCTTTAACACCATTCTCGAGCTCTTTAGGACACAGGATTTCCTTCGTAGGGATGCCTAGCGCTCGGCTGTGGCCATGCGAGGTACTGGGCGTGGTGTTGGGCCCAGAGGAATGTCGAGACAGTGTGTTCAGGTCTCAGACGGCTTGGGTCACGTTCAGAAGCTCTCTCTCGGCCACAGCACGCTCGGGGAGGCATGAGCTAAGCCACAGACACGCCTTGCTCTGTTATGCCGGCCACCAGACATGCTCCACACCTGCCCGGAAAGGATAACAATAGTAGTAGTGGCAGTAGTAGTAGTAGTAGTAGTAGTAGTAGTGGTGGTGGTAGTGATAGAGGAATTCGCCCCCAGAAGTACAGATTGAAGCACATCTACACTTACCCGTTTATCATCTTATCAGTCGTGGTTTTGTTAGAGGTGGCGTTATTCAGGGACGTGTGTGTGTGTGTGTGTGTCGGTGTGTCGGTGTGTGAATTACTACCACAAAAGGGGAGGATAGAGAGAGTGCACAGCGGGAGACCTATTGTTACGTACAGAGATAAGAAGACACGTCCATAACACTCGCTCACTAACGGGATTTAGAGAGGACACGTTAGCTGAGGGTGAAATAGAGGCTGGGAAAGGTAATGAAGATGACACAAGGATAAAACTGAGGCAGAGGAAGACGATGAAGGTGAAAAATAGTGAAACAGAGGCTAGAAAAGGAAACGAGAAAATTAGATGAAGCAGAGGCTGGGAAAAGTAATGAAGATGAAACTGAAGCTGCGTGAAGATAATTAAGATGAAACGAAGGTGAAACAGAGGCTGAGAGAAGGTGATGAAGGTGAGACAATGGTGAAGGAGCTTGGAAAAGGTAGTAAGGATGAAACAGGTGAAACAGAGGCTAGGAAAGGTGATGATAATGAAACTAAGGTGATATGGGGACTGGATCAAGATAGTAAGATGGAAAGAAAGCTATGGGGATGAGGAAAAGGTGAAGCAGCTGGGAAAAGGTGGTAAGGTTGAAACAGGTGAAACAGAGGGTAGGAAAGGTGATGATAATGAAACTTGAGGTGAAACGAAGACTGGATAAAGAGAATAAGATGAAAATAAGATGGAAAGAAGATTAGTAAAAGGCAATGAGGATGAGGAAATGGTGAATCAGCTTGGAAAAGATATTAAGGATGAAACAGAGGTTGGAAAAAGTGATGATAATGAAACTTAAGGTGAAACGAATACTGGATAGAGAGAATAAGATGAAAATAAGATGGAAAGAAGATTAGTAAAAGGCAATGAGGATGAGGAAATGGTGAAGCAGCTGGGAAAAGGTATTAAGGATGAAACAGAGGTTGGAAAAAGTGATGATAATGAAACTTAAGGTGAATCAAATGCTGAATAAAGGTAGGAAAATGAAAATAAAATGAAAAAGAGGCTAGTAAAAGATATGAGGATGGGAAAAAAGTGAAACAGCCGGGAAAATGTAGCAAGGATGAAACACGGGTCAAACAGCGGCTAGTACAGGTGATGATAATGAAACTAGGTTGTGAAACGAAGACTGGATAACGTTAGTAAGATGGAAAGAAGGCTAGTAAAAGGCAATGACGATGAGGAAGAAAGAAGAAAACGAAGAAAAAGTTGAAGAAGAGGAAAAGGAAGAAGATAAAGTTGAAGAAGAGGAAAAGGAAGAAAAAACGAAGAAAAAGTTGAAGAATATGAAAAGGAAGAAGATAAAGTTGAAGAGGAGGAAAAGGAAGAAAAAAACGAAGAAAAAGTTGAAGGAAAAGGAAAAGGAAGAAAACGATGTGGCAAAAAGTAAAAAAAAAAAAAAACAAGAATAAAAGTTGAAAAAGAGGAAGAGGAAAAAAAAAACGAAGGAAAAAGTTGAGAAAGAGGAAAAGGAAGAAAACGATGTGGCAAAAAGTAAAACAAAAAAACAAAAACATCAAGAAAAAAAGTTGAAAAAGAGGAAGAGGAAAAAAAACGAAGGAAAAAGTTGAGAAAGAGGAAAAGGAAGAAAACGATGTGGCAAAAAGTAAAACAAAAAAAACAAAACCAAGAATAAAAGTTGAAAAAGAGGAAAAGGAAGAAAAAACGAAGGAAAAAGTTGAGAAAGAGGAAAAGGAAGAAAACGATGTGGCAAAAAGTAAAACAAAAAAAAAGTTGAAAAAGAGGAAAAGGAAGAAAACGATGTGGCAAAAAGTTGAAAAAAAAAAAGTTGAAAAAGAGGAAAAGGAAGAAAAAAACGAAGGAAAAAGTTGAGAAAGAGGTAAAGGAAGAAAACGATGTGGCAAAAAGTAAAACAAAAACATCAAGAAAAAAAGTTGAAAAAGAGGAAGAGAAAGAAAACGACCTCACGTATGCTAAATCTGGTCAAGTGAAACGGAGGCATAAAAAAGCAAAGATGAGGAAAGTTAGGTTGATAATGACAAGGATAATGAGAGAGATAGCGAAAAAATGGTGAGAAACGAGAATTGAAGATAAGGAGGAAGAAGAGGAGGAAAAAAAGATAAGAAAATGAAAACAAGGATAGCAATACTCGACCTTACACCCGAAGAAAAAAAAATAACAAGCTTGAAATAAACAACAACAACTACAAAAAAAACCGCACTAATATGAAGTCGAGGAAATCAAGCAACATCTCTTCAGTGACTTGACCTCGCACCCAAAGAAAAAAAAATAACAAGTTTGAAATAAGTAAACAACAACAACAAAAAGAAACTGTATTAATATAAAGTCGAAATCAAGCCACACCTCTTCAGTGACGCAAGAAAACAAACAAACAAACAAACATCAAGAAAAGTCCCCCAGCAGCTCATCCTTCGGTCACCCTCACCATCAATGACCCTCAACACACACACACACACACACAAAGTCAGTCTCGGGCGTTAAGAAGGAGAGGAGCAACCGTGAGTCATTTCTACCATTCATTCTGGCTTGGTGGATGTGTTACGAATCTCTTTCATTCTAGTCCGTCATCCGTTACCGTATTTTGTTTCACGTCATGCATCATTCAGCGCTGGAACTTTTTTGGGGGGGTCACCAGTCATCGTCAGAGAGAGAGAGAGAGAGAGAGAGAGAGAGAGATAAAGCCATCCAAACATTGCTTTTGACCATTGCACCCTCAACACGCTTCTCTCTCTCTCTCTCTCTCTCTCTCTCTCTCTGCTTATCTCAAGATGTCCAATTACACAACCCTCCGTCTCCCTCCACACCTTCCGCTCTCTCTCTCTCTCTCTCTCTCTCTCTCTCTCTCTCTCTCTCTCTCTCTCTCTCTCCCCCCCCACACCGTTCATTAACCTGCCCATTAGCACTGCACTCACCTCTTGACACACCTTAAGCGATTCTTGTGGCCCGTTAAAGTAGAATTCCCTATTATTGACCTCTAACAGTCCTCTATAACGTGTAGTCTTTACCGGCCTCTTGCAGACTCTTTGTGTTCTTTTGTTCTTACGATTTCTTATTAGTTCGTCTATTGCAGTCTTCTAACACTTATATATTCTCCTATCGGCCTCTTGTAAACTCCTAATGTTCTTATCTTCTTAGTGTTATTAAGTATTGTTCTCTTGTAGTTTTCTTTCCACCTTCTGCAGACTCCTAATGTTCTTATCTTGCTAGTATTCCCCATTTACAATCTCTAGTAGTCTTCCGTTCGCCTCCTGCAGACTCCTTATGTGCTTATCTTCTTTGGATCCTTCATAAATAGTATCTAGTAGCCTTGTATCCGCTTCCTGCAGACTCCTTATGCTCTTATGCTATTACAGCGCCTATACAACAAGCTCTCCGTATACCTAGATCATCCTCATCAATAGCAGTGAAAGAATGAAAATGAAGGATGCGAGAGAAGGGTGCAAGAGAAAGAGAAAGGAAGAAGAATAGGAGAATCGTATAATAGTGAGAACGAAACGGAGGACGATGACGTGGGAAGAGAGAGTGAGAAGGAGAGAGGAGGGAGAAGAGGGGCGATGATGATGATGATGGTGATGATGGTGAGGGGAATCTGATAGTGGTGAATCTTTTGTTGGAGGTGAAAAGAAAGGAAGTGCAGGCGTCGTTGGTGTTCTTAATGGTGAGAAACTGCAGGGATAAATAAGAATGCACTTGGAGGAGGAGGAAGAGGAGGAGGAGGAGGAGGAGAAAAAGTAGACGGAGAACGAGGAGGAGGAGGAAGGTAAATATTAAGCAAAGTAGGTCGTGGCCGTGCAGGAAGGAAAGTGATTTAATGAGGATAAGAAGCAATACTCTGGAGGAGGAGGAAGAGGAAGAGGAGGAGGAGGAGGAGGAGGAGGAGGAGGAGGAGGAGGAGGAGGAGGAGGAGGAGGTGAAAGGAAGAAGAAGGAGATAAGAGGTTTCCTGTGGCGTGTTGACCTGACCAGCGAAAGAAAAAAAAAGAAAAAGAAGTTGGAATTTTTGTCCTGCTCGGAAGTCATTGAAGGAAGAAAAAGAAGAAGAAGAAGATGAAGAAGATGATGATGATGATGATGATGATGATGATGAT
>NC_066542.1:10349662-10389662 GCF_024679095.1 Eriocheir sinensis | reverse complement strand
CACCATCACCACCACAAACCATCGCTACCATAACATCGTGACTATTAATATACACACTGTTGCCATGCCCTTTCTATACCCCCAAAATTTATCTGGTAACTAATCTTCGTCGACCAATCTGCGTGTATGTGTTTTTCTTCTTCTTCTTCAACATTCATTTACCCTTTCGTCTTTATTTATCATATTTATAGTTAATTAGTTTCACATTTACCTGTTCTATTTGGCTAATGATCTCGTCCTAATGACTTTTTTACCTGCTTACGTTGGCTAATGATCTCGTAGTCAAATATTTTCATACCTGTTTACTTTGGCAATAGCTCGTACTAATTATTTTTTTACATGTTCACCGACGCAACGAACTTACCTTACCGAAGCCATATATGTTCCCTGCCACACCATGTTCTTCTCCTCCTCCTCCTCCATATCTGCAGCATCCCCCATTCTCTCTCCCACACACCTGTTAACTTGCGCCCCTCTACTTCATTCCCCTCCTCGCTTCTCTAATCTTGTCATCTTGCCCGCTCCGCCACGCCCCCCTTCCCCCTCCCCCATTTCAACTCCCTTTTACTTCTCTCTATTTTCACTGTACTTCGAATCCTTTCCTCCCCCTATGCACATTTCTCCTCCCCTCTACATAATGTGTGTGTATGTGTTTGTGTTTTAGCCCGCGGACACACATAGACACACACACACACACACACTCTCTCTCTCTCTCTCTCTCTCTCTCTCTCTCTCTCTCTCTCTCTCTCTCTTTGATTTGCTTTATCTGCTCCAAATCTTGCTTATCCACTATCTGTTTATCTGCTTTTGTTTGTTTGTGTGGATGTGTGTGTGTGTGTGTGTGTGTGTGTGTGTGTGTGTGTGTGTGTGGTTCCGTCAACACGTCCAGGATGCCACATAAGCGACAGACACGTCCTGTTGCTTTTTCCCTTCGCTTGCTTTTTTTTTTTTTCTTTTGTCACATTTTTTGCTGATACTGCCTAACTTCCTGCGGCGTGAGTCATATCTGGGTTATTTTCCTGCTGGGGAGACTGGGGGTGGCGGGGGTGAGGGGGGGCATGAAGGCTCTGAGGTCCATATTCTTAACAGTTCAGCTCCCAAGATCACCTATTTGACAAGGCTTTTTCGTAGGAGTTTTGAGCTTTTCCAGGAGTACTTTTATGACCCTGGTGTTAGTTTGATCATTCTTCTGTACCGTGAACCCAAAAGAACACTCATTAGAACTCGATTAATCTCATTTTTGGCCTTTGGAAAGAGTTGATGTCAGAAGCGGAAGCGTCTGAGAATACTGACCTGAGGAAAGCCTTGCACGTACTCACCTCAGGACTTCAGCTGTAGGGTCGTATTTTAAAACATTTCGTCGCCCAAGTTCACATATTTGACATGGCTTTCGTAGGAGCTGTCGGCCTTTCCAGGGGTAGTTTTATGACCCTGGTGGTAGTTTGATCCTTCCTCTGTGCCATGAACCTTAAAAAACACTCATGAAAACCCGAATGATCCCCTCTTTGACCTTTAGAAATAGATGATGTTAGAAGCGATGGAGTCTTAAAATACAGCCCATAGTGCGTTCAGTTGAAGCTTGCACCTGGAGCCTAGCGAGAGGTTTGTAAGCTGCTCTGTGATTGGCTGCCGCTCCTCTCACTCACTTATCACTGACACACTCTTTGATGCGACACACCTTTGTATTTTCTACTCTAACTCATCTCATATGCAATTAAGGGCGCCTTAGTTCACCTGTTTGAAAAGTCTCCCGTGGCAGTTGCTTGGCTTTTCATGGACCGTTTTGTGATCCCAGTGACTGCTTTACACGACTTCCCGGTAACCTGAACTTGAAAACCACCCATGAAAACCCGGGTAACCTTCTTTGTGGCCTTGGAAAATAGTCGTTCGGGGCGCGTGATGTGTTTAATTAAGAATACGGATTAAAAATACCTCTTGAAATTGACCTCTCTTTCGGCCACCTCTTTTGATTCTTTTTTTTTTTAGGAGCAGCGAGTAGCGGGCTTTTTTTTATTATAGTTTCCTGTTTTCGTGCCCTTGAGCTGTATCCTTTGTTGTAAAAAAAAATATGGGTTGGCTAGGTGACATGGGTTGAGCAGCTTTGCCAAATTATCGTACTCAGAACATTGCATTCAGTTTCAGCTCCAAAACTCTCGTAACCGCACAAATAACGATATTCAAATAGTCATTCTTAAAAACCGTTACTTATCGATGTTTTTTTATGCTAGAGCTATGCGTCAGAATCCGGAAAATATGATGAGTGCGATAATTTGGTGACGTTGGGGTTGAGGTGTCACGGAGGAGCAAGGCCTAGAGCATTGTCCTGGGAGGGGGGGGGGGGGGGCGTTGATCGGGGGGATGATAACCTTCAGCTGCCTTTACTCTGATCCGTTCTTCATCTCCCTCTCCCCTTCGCCCTTCACATTCATGCTGCGCAGTTTTCGGTGACTCGTAATCGCGTTACTGTGGTGCGTATTGACGCCGCGGATGAAGTGTTTTGTGTGTTGCGTTTGTGGCATTCATCTTCTGTTCATTCGTAGCGTTAAAATTGCGTATTTTCAAAATGGGGACATGTACGCTTAAGCTGTCCTAGTGTCCGTATGCTCGGCGTCCCCTCAGGAGACAGGACGCTGCTGCACGTTGTGTTCGTCTCTCGGGGGCGTGACGCTCCGCCGCCTGCTGGTGCCGAGCCGCGCTGGGCCGCTCCGGGAGGTGGGCGTCGCCCTGCGCTTATTTCTCGCTCATCTCTGGCCAGGCGGCCTTTAGTAGAGGGGAGCTTTCAGGTCTCACGAGAGGCAGGCAGCACCGGCACTGGGCATATGGGCGAGTGGCGGCGACGGTGTACGGTGAGGCAGCACCACAGTGGCGCCCACAGCGCGAGTGTATCCGGTGCGGGCGACCGAGGCTGCGTCGTGGTGGTGGTTGTGCCAGTGTGTCTGGGGGAGGGGAGGGGCGTAGCGATGGGCCGGGGAGGGGCAGCGGGCGGGCAGGGACGGAGCCGGGTCACCTAGTCCAGGACCGGCCCCGTCACCCGACAGGCTCTGCTCTGCTGCCTCACTCAGTCCCTCGGTGGACCTGGAGCTCGACGCACCGCCCCGCCGCTGCTTCCCGCGCGCCCACCGCCACGCCGCCTCCAGCACTCTACCCGGCCATGCCCCCGCCGCCCCGCACACAGGTGTCGCGGTGCACGGGGTGAACATCCCCGCGCAGGGCGTGTGCTGTGCTGCGGCGCCTCCAGTGTTACTGTGGTGAGCAAACACAGCGTTGTGCCGCGTGTGTGTGCTGCAGGTGCCTCAAGGGAACAGACCTGCCTGCAAGTGGCGGCAGCCCAGAGCGGGGCCACAGACTCCCTCCCGCCAGTGTAACTCTACCGCCCAGCCAGCGAGGGGCGCGCTGTGTTTCCTCCTTGAACAGTTGATGGACTCGTGGTGGGATGTGTCAGCGCGTTGGTGGGTGTGCTGAGGCGGGTGATGAGGCAGCCCCGGCGACGCTGTGCACTACTCTCGACGCGTAGCACATCCCCGCCGGAGTGTGTCATCCATTGTGAACGCCAGAACCGGCTAACACGAGTCCTGGGCGACGCAGGAGTGAGTGATTAGGCGCAGTGTGACTGACCTCTGTGCGGCCGCGTGTCCCTCCCCTCGTGCCCTTGCCATCTCTCTCTCTCTCTCTCTCTCTCTCTCTCTCTCTCTCTCTCTCTCTCTCTCTCTCTCTCTCCACCACATACACAGCTCAGTGACGTGTGTTGGGGCGTCACACACCTTCAGGAACTACAGGAGTCGCTCGCTGCTCCTTGAGGCCCTTACACCCCCGAGTGACACTTGGAACAACCTTGGACACCTCTCTGGCCTTGTCGTGTGAGATTGCTGGAGTCTCAAGTGGTGCTTTCTGTTATGTATCCGACACGTGTCACTTAGTGTCCTTCTCGTGTCCTCATGCGCAGCACAAGTGCATAGTGACACTTCCTCGTGAACCTATATAATTGTGTCCTCCCTCGCTCAGTGTTCAGTGCATGGACTCGTAATGTTTGCTCACAGAAGAGGTCATAAGTGTAACTCGTTCCTTCCCGCGTACAGTGTTTAGTGGGCTCGTTGTGACTGCTTATACGTAGAAGAGTTGGTATAAATGTAACTCGTGCTTTCCATTGTTGCGTTCAGTGGACTCTTTACGTTTGCTTACAGAAGAGGTCATAAGTGTAACTCGTGCTCCCCCTCGTAGTGTTCAGTGGACTCGCTAATGTCCCTGATAAAAGAGGTCGTATAAGCGTAACGGGAGTGTATATGTAAGTAAACAGAGGCTGGTGGCGTGGGTTGCGGAGTGAGTGAGTGAGACCGGTGGATGCCTGAAGCGCCGGTGGGGGGGTCGAGGGTTGGGGTGGGGAGTAGTCCGTTCCTGGGGGGGAGGGGGTAGAGGGAGCAGAGAAGCCTTCCTGCGGCGGGTCGGGGCAGGCGAGTGGAGATAAATCACTGAACAATAGAATATGATAATTTAACGAAGAAAATAGTACACGAAGACTCGGTAAAGACCAGCGTTAAATGAATGAAAATTGTTGTTCCTCGTTACTCAGTGTGTGGGCGTGGGGGGGGGGGGGGGGCAGCACGGGCGTGGGGGGGCAGCACAGGTGACGGGCGGGCGTAGGGGGCAGCACAGGTGACGGGCGGGCGTGGAGTGACAGGCGTGTGCTGTAAGAACTTGTCCCAGTCGCCTGGATACGTGACGTGCTTGCAAAGTGTCCCTCCGCGGCGGTCCAGTGGCGATGACGTGCTTGCTTGCAGATTTACTTCAGTTTGTCCTTATTATTCACACACTTCTACTGTTTCTGTCACCGTCTCAACCCTACTACTACTACTACTACTAATAATAATAATAATAATAATAATAATAATAATAATAATAATAATAATAATGTGATAATAGAGCCAGGATCAGAAAGGGTCACAAAAACATGTTCAGCGGTGTGTGTCCCGGCCGGCCTGTCGTGTTGGCGGACTCCGGGAAGGGGAGCGGGAGCGGAAGGGGCCCCTGGGCTCTTCACCACCGCCACCACCGCCACCGTGCCCGCTGCCGGAGGAATGTGAAAGTAGACCCTCCACCGCGCGGGGAAGTGCTCCTCGCCGGAGATAACGCGCCGCCGCTCACGGGAACACGGCGGCGCTTGTCATGGGCGTCGTGTTTCATTAGCGTTTGGTGGTCAGTGCCACCTCGGCCTGTCCTCGTTGACGTGTCGTGGAGTTCGTCCCTCACGACCACGGTCCCAACGTTTCCGGCCACAAACGTTCCGAACGCCCTTGAACCGTGTGGTCACGCCGCCGCGGTGCTCCCTCGGCCGTGGGCGTGGGCGCGGCGCACGAGTCAAGGCCGCGGCCAGATAACGCCGTGCTAACCAGTCTCTACATGTTAAGGGCCTCGCCGCGCACGCCGGGCCTCAGTGCAGACTGCCGCGCACCGCCCCGGCCGCCGCTCCTGCCTACTAATGAGGCACCTTCCACCCATTGCTTGGCGTGACCTACATTCCCGGGAAGACGTCCTGCATGCCTGGGAAAACTTGGCGCGTGACAGCACACAGATGGTTCCTCTAATGGCGATGATAGTCACGTTAACCCCGCCAAGGCCGAGGCGTGCACGCGATCCCCTGCAGCGTGCAGGGAGGCGTCAGGCGCCGCGGCGTAGCGTGCCCCCTCACCCCGCCGTGCCCATAAAGAGCCGGCGTGCAAGGCGTCCCTCGTGAAGGGAGTTTCATCACCGCCAGTTTCCCGCGCGTGTATTTTGCCGAGCCTCAGAAAGGGCGGCAGTGTCTTCATCATCAGTTACACCGTTGCTCAAGACGCCGCATTCTGCATGAAAAGTCATCGCCAGTGTCGCTGAAAGACCTCCCGGCGCGGCGGGAGTGTTTTGCTGCGGTGTGTTGACCCGTGCCGTCATGGGGCGGGAGGGAGGCGCGGTCCCTGTGTTCCCTGCACCGGAGTGTTTCATTGACCTCTCTCTCTCTCTCTCTCTCTCTCTCTCTCTCTCTCTCTCTCTCACACACACACACACACACACACACACACACACACACACATTCCCGTGCCTGCCGTCCGTGGCGGGGTCGGGGCTGGCCTCAGGTCACGCAGCAGCGGTCGGCAGGCGGCCCCTGTGCGGGAGGCAGGTTGTCCTGGTGCGGAGTCACTGGCCTGCGCGCTGATGGCTGGAATGAGGCCACGTTAGGTCAGGTGGGAGGCTGAGCAGGGCCTGGGTGAGGCAGTGGGCGGGGTCAGCCGGACTGGAAAGCCGAGAGTGAAACTGCTGACGAGGAAAAAAATAGTTACCTTGCAGGAGAACCTCGCCCTTGCTGCCGGGTCACCGCGGTGCCAGACGCGCGGCGCTGCCAGAATCGTAAAGTTGTGCAAAGATATTCCGCCGCGCTGCAAACAGATGTTACCCTAAGGGACCGGCGTGCCCTGGACCTGCCCGCCGCGGATCCTGCTTGGGCCAGGTTGTCAGGCGTCGTGATAGTGGGCGCGGCGCCTTCACCGGGGGGGGGAAACCTGAACGAGGGCAGCGGGGAGAGAATTCCTCCTGTGTGTGTGTGTGTGTGTGTGTGTGTGTGTGTGTGCATTTTACTCAGAAATTAATTTGCTGTTGTTGTTTTTTTGTTGTTCATTTCTCAGACTAGCTTTCGTTTTTTTGTGCTTGTTTATTTTACTCACAAACTAGCTCGCTATTTTTTCTTCATTTTTACTGGGACTAGCTTGCTATTTGTGTGTGTGTGTGTGTGTGTGTGTGTTTTTACGCGCGAAGCATGCCTCACGTCACCTTCAGCCAGTATCTCCGCCACGCCTCTGCGCTCACCGGAAGGAAATGCTTAATACCAAACATTACCCTACTCTTTAAATATATCCCATGATTTCTAAACGCAACAAAAACACGGTAGTCCCTGAAGCCGAGAAAAGAAGTCACTGCATTACGTTAACCTCTACGGCACGGAAATGTAGTACTGGCTTGGGCGCATATTCTCAAACTCTTCCTCGCCTTACTACATCAACTATTAAAGGCTTTCGTAGTACATGTAGGGATAGCCATGGGTGGTTTTCATGCTTCTTAGTGGCAGTTTGACAAGGCCTCTGCGCTATGGACGATGAAACGCTCATTGAAACCCAACTAATCTGTTATAAAAGGCATTCGTAGTACGTGTAGGGATAGCCATGGGTGGTTTTCATGCTTCTTAGTGGTAGTGTGACAAAGGCTCCTGCGCTGTGGACGGGAAAACACTAATGGGAACCCGACGAATCTATTATAAATGGCTCTTGTATTGCTTGTCGGGACTTTCATAGGTGTTTTTTCATGCCCTTAGTGGTAGTTCGACAAGGCCTAAAAGTATCTCGTATGGGAACCCGACTAATCTTCTCTATAGCCTTCAAAAGTAGTCGTACGGAGAACCCCAAGATTTCGAACCTGCGACCCCTGGCACTCAAGAACACAGGGCAGGGTGTTATCGCCTTCCCGTGGCACTCGATGAAGGGATTACCGGAGGGCAGTATCCGGTCAGGTTCTTTGTTTACCGTTATTTATGAGTCAACAAAGCCGATGTTCAGACCAGTCAAGCCTAAGGAGAGGCACACACGTGGGGCCTCGGCGTGGTGTGGTGTGGTGTTGTGTGGTGTGACAGGGTAGGAGAAGGTAAGGGTGGTGAAAGCGTTTTGACATACAGGGTTCCTACAGTTGAATTAGTCCAGCCATCGATCAGACGTGTTGTGTTGTGGTGTGGTGTTGTGTGGTGACAGGAAAGTAATGGGAGGGGGCATTAAGGGTGCTACTAGACTTTTAACATACAGGGTTTCTACAGATAAGTTATTCCACCCATCGATGAGGCGTGTTGTGTTGTGGTGTTGTGTATTGTGGTGTGGTGAGGTGACAAAAGTAATGGGAGGGGGAATTAAGGGTGCTACTAGACTTTTAACATACAGGGTTTCTACAGATAAGTTATTCCACCCATCGATGAGGCGTGTTGTGTACTGTGGTGTGGTGAGGTGACAGGAGAGGAGGGGGGACTAAGGGTTCTACCAGACTTTTAACATAGTCTTCCACCGATCGATTGCTCCGTTGAAAAGGAAGAATTACCCTACATTCTGGTTTATGAAGATTCTCACAATGCCTTGGAGTGCTTTAGAAATTAGAAGTACCCTTAGAATAATAATACCCATTGAATCACCCTTAGAATTACCGTACATTTTGTTTTATGTCATGAAGATTCTCACGGCGCCTTGAGGAGACCCATTAAGTCAAGTCGTGCTCTTCAAATGCATCTCACGTTAACCCATTTTCTACCTAAGCATAACCCACACCATCGATCCCTTTACATGCGTCTTTGTTACTACTGAGCTGCGTACCTCCCGTGGTCTGACATTTACGTATCTGTTTGTGAGGTAAAAGTCGGAGAGCCTTGAATGTAATGTGATGACGACGCAGTGAGGAGAGGGTGCTGATGCATGGCGGATCAACTGTGCTAATTACTGTCTACACAAGGACGAGAAACAGGGAGGAAGAACAGAGTTGGTGTCTTGGTTGAATGGTGGTGAGGTTAAATGTGGTTTGGGGTGAGGTGAGATGTGGTGGGGTGGTGTGGTGAGGTTAGGTAGGGGTGAGATATTTTTTTACAGCAATGGAGTCAGTTCAAGGGCATAAAAAAAGAGAAACAAATATGAAAAAAAAAGGTTAGGTGTGATTGGGTGAGATATGGTGGTGGCATCCTTCCTCCACGGGTGATGGTGAGGTTAGGTATGATGGGGTGAGCTGAGGTTTGGTAGGTGTGAGATTAGGTGTGATAGGGTGAGGTTAGGTGTGATAGGGTGAGGTTAGGTGTGATAGGGTGACGTTAGGTGTGATGGAGTGATGTTGGGTGAGGTGGCATTGTGTAGTGGGGTGGTGGGGGGGTTAGGTTAGGTGTAGGGTGATAAGGTTAGGCATGGTGCAACGTTGTCAAATTATCGTACTCAGAACATCGCAATTATCAGTTCTAGGGACCGAAACTTTTCTACCCACACAGTTAACGAAATTCCAGTCAAAGTTATTTTTAAAATCATTACTTATTGGTGTCTGCGATAGCTGTGAGTCAGAACCCGGAAAATACGATGTGCTGAGTGGCTGAGTACGATAATTTTGTAACGCTGGTGTGGTGAGGTATTTAACTGGTGGTGGTAGTGCTGGCTCACCGGTCAATTTTCACACCACTCATTAGTTCACAATAATCGGTGGAAGGGGAAGGGTTAGCCGCATGTGTGTTGGGACAGATAAGTAGTAGGAAGAACTTACCTGGGAAAGAGAAGCGTGTGGATGATTTGCCGGTTTGTTTGTGAGAGAGTGGGAGCGACAGTGCAAGATACGTATGACTTAACACTCTGCAGAAGGGACAGAGAGGCGCGTCCTGGCTACTCATAAGGAGGGACAGGGCAGGCAACACGTATGACTTAACACTCTGTAGGAGAAGGGACAGAGAGGCGCGTCCTGGCTACTCATAAGGAGCGACAGTGCAAGATACGTATGACTTAACACTCTGCAGAAGGGACAGAGAGGCGCGTCTTGGCTAGTCATTAGGAGGGACAGTGTAGGCAACACGTATAGTACCACCCAGTAACCTAGAAGGAACAACAGTGTAGCGTGTCTTGCCTGGTTGTTACGGGGAGAGTTGAGTGTGGAGCGAGAGGTAGGGCGGGTCAGTACAAGGAACATGCGTAGGTCTTCATAATCTGTACCAGGGAAAGGAACAAAGAGGCGTATACTGTGTTCTGCTGGCCGTGTTTCGTGTTTGGGGTTCTATTTATATATCTTTGCGACGGGAAACATGTGGTAGTCTCGGTTTTGGGCGCGGCTGTACCAGGGTAAGGAAATTTTAAGCGGATACTGTAACCTACTGAGGAATGTTTCGTGGTTAGGGTCGTTTGATGTCACAGCAAAGACTCGTGTCACTGTCGGTTCTGGGCACAATTCTGACCAGGGAAAGGAACATTTAAGCGTTTTCTTGTACTGCATTCAAATGGGAGTGTTTCGTGTTTGAGGTCTTTCGTAATATCACAGCGACGCAAGACTCGTGTCACTGTCGGTCTGAGCGCGGGCGAGCGAGCAGTCTGACGAGCACCCCGCGAACATCAGTGTAATTGGTTAACCTCCTTCCCCAGCTGCTGGCAGGTCCACTAGCCCACACTTGTGCCGCGGCGACAGGGGGCAGCGCATCGTGTGTGTGTGTGCGTGTGTGGGCCTCGGTGCGTGCCTCGGCGCGTGTATGTGTGTGCGTATAGCCCGACACCACCATGCCGGCGTACATCGTCAAGATCAGGAAAAAAGAGGACTTGAACGCCCTCTCCGGCATACAGAAAACCGGAACAACAGTGTACAAAATCCGCCTTAACAACAACAACAATAACAATAATAACAACAACAATATCATCAATAACAACAACAACCACAACAGTCATCACATCATCACCAACAACAACAGCAAAACCGACTTCAACCACAACCACCTACTAAGCCTCACGCCGTCCCCGCCGCCGACGCCCGCCGCGCTCACCCACTCCCTCGAGGACCTTCAGGGCGAGGGCGGCAGCGTGTACCTGAGTGAGAGTCTGCGGCCGCTGGGATGTACGGGCGAGCGGCGGGCGATGCGGCTGGCGGGGCGGGTGTGCTCCGTGGTGGGCCGCTCAGCCTCCAGCAAGGTTAGTCAGTCCTCCCTACCTGCCTCCCTCTGTCCCTCTCATCTCCCGTCCGTGTCACACTCGTCTACTCGTAAACACTCGCAGCCTCCCGTGAATGGACTTCTTGTGTGTGAATGTGTGTGTGTGTGTGTGTGTGTGTGTGTGTGTGTGTGTGTGTGTGTGTGTGTGTGTATCCTATATCCCTTTTCATATACTGCTGTTACTTTAGGTGTTCCGTTCCCCTTGTATGATTTCGTCTATGTGTGTGTGTGTGTGTGTGTGTGTGTGTGTAGTCTTCTCAAAACCTCGAGCACTCCCTTAATTGGAGATGTTACTAAAGTCGTATATGTTTTTTTCTTCTATATCTCTTGTTTTCGTATAGTTTCTACCGACTCTGGTGTAAGTGTTCCGTCTGTCCGTGTGTCTCTCTCCCTGTCTGGCGCTTTCTGGTCCTGGCGTTGCGTCCTCCCTGCCTTCGTTGTGATGCCCGGCGTGTCCTGGTTACCTCATCGCCGCCTCCTCGTCCCTCCCTTCTGCTTGCCTCTCTGTGCCTGCCTCTTCCTTCACTCTGGACGGGCGAGGGTGTGCATGACTTGAGAATGTGTCCCTTTTACCTCTCTCTCTCTCTCTCTCTCTCTCTCTCTCTCTCTCTCTCTCTCTCTCTCTCTCTCTCTCTCTCTCTCTCTCTCTCTCTCTCTCTCTCTCTCTTATCTCTCGTATCTCTACACTAGACATCCAAACAAGAGTAGGAATATTAAGAACGTTATCGACACACACACACACACACACACGCACACACAAGCACACACGCACGCACGCACGCACATTAATGGTTTTATATTCCCCGGTTTATGATTGGTAATACTTCTTGAGGTTATTTATGGTACTGCTGTGTTAATCATTCCCCCCCCCCCCCCATCACCTCCACCACCACCACCACCACCTGCCTCGTTTGCACACACACACACACACACACTCTCTCTCTCTCTCTCTCTCTCTCTCTCTCTCTCTCTCTCTCTCTCTCTGTGTGTGTATGTTCTTTCTCACTCCCCTTCGTGTAAAGAAACTTGTGATTATGTTGGTGTTATGTGTTAGTTATTGAAGCTCCTCCTCCTCCTCTTCCTCCTCCTCTTCCTCCTCCTCTTCTTGCATATAAAACTCCACATTTTCTATATTTCTTCACTCCTCTTCTTCCTCTTCTTCCTCCTCCTCTTCTTGCACATAAAACTCCACCTTTTCTATATTTCTTCACTCCTCCTCCTCCTCTTCCTCCTCCTCCTCGTCCTCTTCCTCCTCTTCCTCTTCTTCCTTCAGACACACCTCCTTTTTTTCGTCTTCCTTCTCCTCCTCTTCTTTATTGAATCCTCCTCCTCCTCCTCCTCCTCCTCACTATCCGTTATATCTTCTTCCACCATTTCTTTCACTTCTCCACATTCCGTTTCTCTCCTTCCACCTTCCTCCCTCTTCCACCCTCCTCCTCCACTCATTCATTCCCTTGCCGACCCTCGCTGAGTCAACACTCCAGCGCACTTTCTCCCTCACTCCCTCATCCATTCATCCACTCAGCGCCCTCTCTCCCGTCAAGGTCCTCATCCACTCGAACGTCAAGTCAACCACCCACACATGTATTCCACTGCAATGCATCCACCCCCCTTCACCCACTCATCCGCTCACTCATCCATCTATCTGTCTATCGTTTGTCAGTGCAAGGTTTTCATCCACCCAGGCGTTGATATTTCCATCTGTACATGTTCTCCACTCCTTTTAGTCATCCAGGCATCCACTTGTATCCATTTCCTCATTTTTCCATTCACTCATCTATCTACTTTTCTATTTTTTGTCAGTGGAAGGTTTTCATCCACCCAAACGTTAAATTATCCACCTGTACGTGTTATCCACTTCTGTATATCCCATCCAGTTAGTCATCCACATTCAGTAACCTCCCTTTATTTCCTCATCCACTTAAACAGTCATCCATTGCATCATTACAAGCAGCGAGTACCGGGCTTTTTTTTTATTATTCTTTCCTTTTTTGTGCCCTTGAGAAGTCTCCTTTGTTGTAAAAAAAAAAAAAATCATCACCCAGTCATCCACATTCAGTAATTCAGTAATCTCCCTTTATTTTCTCATCCACTTAAACAGTCATCCAATTCATGATTACAAGCACTCATTACATCACAAACTCATTCATCCACTCCCTCATCCACCTACCTGCCTACCTACATCCATCAATACATCCATACACATCCATCCATCCATCCATCCATCCATACATACATACACACCTTCCTATTTTCCTACCTCTTCGTCCTTCACTTATCATCCATTCACCTAATCAGCTTCACTAACCACTCCACTCCATCATCATCCCCCCCGCCGGCTACCTCGTTATCGCCCCGGCCAGGTAATCACTGATGCATCCAACCTAACCTGCTTTTAAGATAGGCTGATAGTACACCTGTCTCCGCCTCGTTCAGGGATAAGTGCTTGCGATTATACGAGTCTTTATCGGTGTGTGTGTGTGTGTGTGTGTGTGTGTGTGTGTGTTGATCGTAAGTTAATGTTTCCTTATCGTAAGTTCATTAAACTTATGCATTTTTTTTTACCACGAGCTCATTTGCTTTTCTATGTGCGTGTCCGTGTGTGTGTGTGTGTGTGTGTGTGTGTGTGTGTGTGTGTGTGTGTGTAGATTAGATCACTCCTCAAATAGCTGGTAGAAGGGGGGGGGGGGGGGTTGGGGAAGGGGGAAAGGGGGGAGGGGGTAGCTTCTTCCTGCGTTGCTCAATCAAGTAAAATTACAATTATGAAGATTTTGCAAACGCTTTCACTCTACTAGACCTTCGCGAGATGACGTTGGCAACCCTCTAGAGACGGAACTTGCCCCGCGCGCGCGCACACACACACACACACACACACACACACACACACACACACACATCTATCAGTACTGCAATCTCCACACTCTGAAACTCCAATGGATTTACTTTTATTTATGCATGTGTGTGTGTGTGTGTGTGTGTGTGTGTGTGTGTGTGTGTGTGTGTGTGTGTGTGTGTTCGTACGTCCGTCCCAGCACACACACACCTTTCACCATCACCTGAATACCGTCATGGGGTGAGGTGAGGCGAGAGAGAGAGAGAGAGAGAGAGAGAGAGAGAGAGAGAGAGGTGCGGTGTCTTGCAATGTAAATTTGATATACCATATTAAGGAAAACGGTGACTGCAGAAGTGTGTGTGTGTGTGTGTGTGTGTGTGTGTGTGTGTGTGTGTGTGTGTGTGCATTGCGGGCCAACCAGTCTTTCACCCCTTCCCCCCTCCTCACCCCCTCCTCTCACCACTTTCAACCACCCCTATATCTTCATCACACACCTGAACAATTACTTTAAAATTCTTCACCTTCTCGCTGGATCCGCCGTGCCAAACCTTGTCATGTTCACGTATACGGTATATATTTTTGAAGCCGTAAAAGCGAGTCGTATATCCTCAAAACTTTGCATATGTTCTTTTTTTTTCGTTTACGTTTTTCATAACACCCCAACATACGTCCTGCCTGCCTAACCTTCTAATTTTGACACACATCTATAATTTTGAATTCGTAAAATCGATTCGTATAACCCCAAATTTTAGCATGTGTTCTTTGTTATGTTCTATCTGCCAAACCTTATACTTATGACACGTGTATGTTTTTTTAGAACCATGAAATCGAATCGTATATCTTCAAAACTTAGCATGTGATTTTTTTTCTCGTTTTCTTTTGCCGTAACTCTCCCCAACACGTGTCCTACCTGTTAAACCACCTAATTTTGACATTATATATTTTTTAAAACCATGAAATTGAATAGTATATCTTCAAAACTTAGCATGTGATCTTTTTCCTCGTTTTCTTTTGCCGTAACTCTCCCCAACACGTGTCTTAACCTGTTAAACCACCTAATTTTGACATGTATATATTTCTTAAAACCATGAAATCGAATCGTATCTCTTCAAAACTTAGCATGTGATCTTTTTATTCGTTTTCTTTTGCCATAACTTTCCTTCTTGCCAAACCTTTTCATACTGACAAGTCTATATCTTCTGAAACCGTGAAACCGATTCGTATAGCTCTGGGATCTTTGTATATGTGTTCTGATTCTTTTCCATTTAACTTTTCTTTCCTCTTTTATTTGCCTTTAGTTCACCTTTACTTATGTTCTGCCTTGCTAATCCTTTTGATGTGGACTCGAACTCTCTTTAGAAATGAAGAAATCGATTCGTATATCTTAAAGAGTTAGCAAGTGATCTTTTCTTTCTCTTTCTTTTACAATGCCTCACCCACCCATATTTCCTGGCGTGTCAAACCTCCTAATTCTCACTCGTACATAATTTTAGACCGTGAAATCGATTCGTAAAGCTCTGGGAACGCATTAGGACGTGTTTTCTTCTCCTTTTTCATTTACCATATCTCACACATATGCTCACTTCCAAACCTTCTAATGCGACCTCGAACCCTTTTAAGAAATGGAGAGATCGAATCGAATAGCTTAAAAATGTATTAGTATTTTTTTTACAGCAAAGGAGACAGATCAAGGGCTTAAAAAAGGAGAAAACTAATAAAAAAAAAAAGCACGCTACTGACTGCCCCTAAATAGATTGGAGTTTTTTTTTTTTTTTTTTTTTTTTTTTTTTTTTTTTAGCTCATCTTAACGTATGTTCTCCCAGTATTCTAAACGTTCTAATGCTGATTCGTACATACTTCTGAAACCGGGAGATTGATTCGCATAGTTTAAGGACCCCCTGTAATCGCCCCCCTTAAAGCCTATTGATTATATATTTCTTAGCGTTCTCTTGTTTTTTTCCGTTGACCATATCGTTCGCCCACATTCACTTCAAGTTTCCATCGCTGTCTTGCACACTCTTTAAGCACTGAGAGGTCGATTTGCACAGCTTACGGCGAATTTGGTTGTGTTTCCCTTTCCTCTTTCACTTATTTTATTTTAGTCCACCTACGCGCGGTCAGTCTTCCCCGAACTTTCTTTTGCTGACTTGGCACTCTTTAGGAACCGCTATAGCCTGCCTAAGACGTATTGAAAGATGCTGTACTTTATTTTCACGTTTTCTTTTGCAACCTTTGGAACTGGTATAGGTTTTAAGGCTTACTGGATGGTGCTTTTCTTTATACATTTGTTTTCGTTTGCATCTTTTAGTAACTGGTATAGGTTTTAAGGCTTACTGGATGGTGCTTTTCTTATACATTTGTTTTCGTATGCATCTTTTAGTAACTGGTATAGGTTTTAAGGCTTACTGGATGGGTCTTTTCTTTATACATTTGTTTTCGTATGCATCTTTTAGTAACTGGTATAGGTTTTAAGGCTTATTGGATGGTGCTTTTCTTTATACATTTGTTTTCGTATGCATCTTTTAGTAACTGGTATAGGTTTTAAGGCTTATTGGATGGTGCTTTTCTTTATACATTTGTTTTCGTATGCATCTTTTAGTAACTGGTATAGGTTTTAAGGCTTTCTGGATGGTGCTTTTCTTTATACATTTGTTTTCGTATGCATCTTTTAGTAACTGGTATAGGTTTTAAGGCTTACTGGATGGGTCTTTTCTTTATACATTTGTTTTCGTATGCATCTTTTAGTAACTGGTATAGGTTTTAAGGCTTATTGGATGGAGCTTTTCTTTATACATTTGTTTTCGTATGCATCTTTTAGTAACTGGTATAGGTTTTAAGGCTTTCTGGATGGTGCTTTTCTTTATACATTTGTTTTCGTATGCATCTTTTAGTAACTGGTATAGGTTTTAAGGCTTTCTGGATGGTGCTTTTCTTTATACATTTGTTTTCGTATGCATCTTTTAGTAACTGGTATAGGTTTTAAGGCTTACTGGGTGGTGCTTTTCTTTATACATTTGTTTTCGTATGCATCTTTTAGTAACTGGTATAGGTTTTAAGGCTTATTAGATGGGTCTTTATTTTATTGCTGTATCCGCCTTTTGAGAACTGGTATTGGTTTTAAGACGTATTGGATGGTGTTATTCTGTATTCTTTTGTTTTCTTATACACCTTTTAGAATCTGTTATAGGTTTCAAGACGTATTGGTTGGTCCTATTTTTTATTATATTATTGTATGCACCTTTTGAGAACTGATATAGGTTTTAAGACGTTTTGGATGGTGTTGTTCTATCGTCTTTTGTTTCTTATACGCCTTTTGAGAACTGGTATAGATTTTAAGACGTTTTGGATGGTGTTATTCTATCGTCTTTTGTTTCTTATACACCTTTTAGTAACTGGTATAGGTTTTAAGACGTTTTGGATGGTGTTATTCTATCGTCTTTTGTTTCTTATACGCCTTTTGAGAACTGGTATAGGTTTTAAGACGTTTTGGATGGTGTTATTCTATAGTCTTTTGTTTCCTGTGCGCCTTTTATTAACTGGTATAGGTTTTAAGACGTTTTGGATGGTGTTATTCTATCGTCTTTTGTTCCTTATACACCTTTTAAGAACTGGTATAGGTTTTAAGACGTTTTGGATGGTGTTATTCTATCGTCTTTTGTTTTCTGAATCACCTTTTAATGACTGATGTAGATTTGGAGACGTTTTGATGGTGTTATTCTCTATTAATTTGTTTTTCGTATGCACCTTTTAGTAACTGGCATAACTTTTAAGACGTACTGAAAGGTGGTATAGTTTCGCTTCTTGTTTTCTTATCATATCTCCAAGAATAAACCTCATTCCGTATCACCGAGATAAAATAGTCACCTCGTTCAAGGGATGGTGATGGGACTTGAATGATCGAGTGGGTCTCCCTGAACTAAGACCGAGATAATTCCGTAAAATCAACGATAGCGCTTGATACATTGCAGTGATTGATGTGACTTGCTGACATATTAATGACTCTTGTATTTATTTTTATTTTTTATTTTTACAACAGAAGGTGCGTAATAAAAGATGGAAAGGATTAGAGCAGGCAGAGGATAGTTAAAAAAAAAAAAAGGAAAGAAGATAATTGGACAAGAGAAGTAAAATTAGAAGTATTAATTGGCGCTGGTGTTTATTTATTTTTGTTTCTTTTATTTTTACAACATAGAAGGTGGGTAATAAAAGATGCAAAGGAGAATAGCAGGCAGAGGATAGTTAAAAAAAAAAAAAAAGGAAAGAAGATAATTGGAGAAGAGTAGTAAGATTAGAAGTATTAATTGGCGCTGGTGTTTATTTATTTTTGTTTCTCTTATTTTTACAACAGAGAAGGTGCGTAATAAAGGATGCAAAGGATTAGAGCAGGCATAGGATAGTTAAAAAAAAAGAAAGGAAAGAAGATAATTGGACAAGAGAAGTAAAATTAGAAGTATTAATTGGCGCTGGTGTTTATTTATTTTTGTTTCTTTTATTTTTACAACAGAGAAGGTGGGTAATAAAAATGCAGAGGATAATAGCAGGTAGAGGATAGTTAAAAAAAAGTATGAAAGAAAAACATTGGACAAGAGAAGTAAAATTAGAAGTATTAATTGGCGGTAGTATTTATTTATTTTTATTTATTTTATTTTTACAACAGAGAAGGTGCGTAATAAAAGATGGAAAGGATTAGAGCAGGCAGAGGATAGTTAAAAAAAAGATATTTTGAAAGGAAGTAAAATATATTGGACGAGAGAAGTAAAATTAAAAGTACTAATTGACTCTAGTATTTATTTATTTTTATTTATTTTATTTTTACAACAGAGAAGGTGCGTAATAAAAGATGCAGAGGATAAGAGCAGGTAGAGGATAGTTAAAAAAAATATGAAAGGAAGAGAAAAATATTAGACGAGAAAAGTAAAATTATAAATATTAATTGGCTTTCGTATTTATTTATTTATTTATTTATTTATTTATTTATTTATTACAACAGAGAAGGTGCGTAATAAAAGACACAAAGGATAAGAGCAGACAGAGAATAGTTAAAAAAAAAATAATCATGAAGGGAAGAAAAGGAGAAGGAAAGAAGAAAACATTGGACAAGAAAAGGTAAAAACACACACACACACAAAAAAAGAAACCAAAGAAGAAAACGGGAAGAGAAAACACAGGTAAGAAAGAAAACGATGTACAAAAAAAACAAAACAAAAAAACGAGAACACGGACACGGCACAGAAAGTAAAGTAAACAAGTAAGCAAAAGTAAAAAAGAAAATAGAAAACAAAAAAAAGGTAAACAAAATCTAAGAGGAAGAGGAGGTGTGTGGAAGCCAGCGTATTGAGTGACTTGATTCGTATGGGTGAAAAAACGTGATGATAGATGCTGTCCCTCACACTAACCCGTTATCGTCCTATTGAAGCCTCAGGAGGAGGTTTCAATCTTCTTCACCCGTCCTAAGAGCGATTCGAATAAGTTTAAAGCGTGTTAGGGAGGTCACAGTTGTTTTTCTTTCTTTTATTCCTTGTTTCTCTCTTACTTTCTTTTATACCGTATTCCGCTGTCTCTCTCTCTCTCTCTCTCTCTCTCTCTCTCTCTCTCACTTGGTTGTCTTAATGATGATGTAATCCTCCTCTTCCTCCTCCTCCTCCTCCTCCTCCTCCTCCTCCTCCTCCTCCTGTTTGTCATTCTCATCCTCGTTTGTTTCTTTTGACCACCAACTTCGCTTATTTTTGTTATTGTTTTTTTTTGTGTTTTTGTTTTTTTATTTTTTATTTCTGAACTTGCTGCTGCCGTTTCCATTCCACGCATTATGCTCTCTCTCTCTCTCTCTCTCTCTCTCTCTCTCTCTCTCTCATATTTTCGTCCGTTTGTCTGTGTTAGAAAGCTTTTTTTTTTACTCATTTATGGTGGAAAGTGTGGCTGTGACTTTTTCTTTCTTTTCTTTGTTTGATTGTTCCTCTCTCTCTCTCTCTCTCTCTCTCTCTCTGATGTTTTTTATATTATCGTCCTCGTTTTCTTTTATTTGTTGGGTGTTTTTCATTTTATTTTTGTTTATTTTATTTATTTTTTTTTTTTTACTTATTTTTTACTTGTTTACTTCACTTTTTTTGCCGTGTCTGTTCTCTTTTTTTCCACGTTGTTTTCTTTTTATATGTGTTTGTGCTTTCTTTTTCCCGTTTTCTTTGGTTTCATCATTTTTATTGTCAATGCTTGTCTGTCCTTTTTTTTTTGTTTTTTTGTACATCATTTTCTTTTTGTGTTTGTTTTTTTCTCTTCCCGTTTTCTAATCTCTGGTTCCATTTTTTTTTTTTTTTTTTTTTTTTTTTCCCGTCTGGTCTCAATGTTTACCTTCAGTCTGGTGGTCTCTGTGCCACGCGTCTGTTCTGAAGAATATTTACACTTTCTCCAATTTCCTTCATTTTTTTTCTTTTATTTACTTGTTAACTCTTATTGCTGCGTTTGTGTCTTCCTTCTCAACTATCTTTTTTTTCTTCATTTATTTACGATCTTCCTTTTGGTCAGTGAGTGTTGCGGTGTTGAGCTTACGTCTGTGTGTGCTGTGTGTGTTTGTCTGTCTCCCTTTTCATTAACTATCTTTTTTTCCTTTTATATACTACCTTACTTTTGGTCAGTGTGTGTGTGGCGGTGTTTAGCTTACGTCTGTGTGTGCCATGTGTGTTTGTCTGTCTCCCTTTTCATCAACTATCTTTTTTTCTGTATACTATCTTCCTATTGGTCAGTGTGTGTTGCGGTGTTTAGCTTGCGTCTATGTGTACTGTGTTCGTCTTTTTTTTTCTTTTTTCTTTTTTTTTACAACAAAGGAGACAGCTCAAGGGCACACAAAAAAAGGAAACAGTAATAAAAAAAGCCCGCTACTCGCTGCTCCTATAAAAAGAATCAAAAGAGGTGGCCGAAAGAGAGGTCAGTCTGTCTGTCTGACTTCATTTTCATCAACTATCTTTTTTTCCTTTTATATACTATCCTCCTTTTGATCTGTGTGTGTAACGGTGTTTAGGTTGCGTCTATGTGTGTCGTGTTTGTCTGTCTCCCTTCTCATTAACTGTCTTTTTTTTCCTTTTATATACTATCCTCCTTTTGATCTGTGTGTGTAACGGTGTTTAGGTTGCGTCTATGTGTGTCGTGTTTGTCTGTCTCCCTTCTCATTAACTGTCTTTTAATTAACTCGCATCAAAGGAAATCATACACCGTTCATCTTATTGCTACACTTTTCTGGCACACGAGCACTACCATTCATTATCCAGCCCCTTCTTCGTCTCCTCTCCCCCTCCACGCCATCCCCATCTCACCCCCTTCTTCAGTCTCTATCAGTCGTCACATCCCCCACCCACCCACCCCCACCACCCGTCCGGTCCCCAACCCGTCCCTAACCGTCCCCTGCTGCTGGCCGTTCAATGCTCCTCATCCTCACAGTTCAATGTCCCCTGTCTTACTCCCATCCGCTGTTTTGTTATTTTTATTGTTTTTATTTATGCATACATCCTTTCTATCTCTTCTATTCCCCCGTTTTTTTTTTTTTTTTTTTTTTTTTTAACAGCACAGGAGACAGATCAAGGGTTTAAAAAAACTATAATGAAAAAAAAGCTCGCTACTTACTGCCCCTGATAACAGAAGTAAGAAAAAAAACTTCAAATAAAAGAAAACGAGGACGATAAAAAAAAAGATTGGAGAGGAGTGGCCTTCATCTCCTGTTTCTCCTTCCTTTCTAATCTCCTTTCTGTCTTTCCTGTTCTTCTGTTTTGCTCTCATTCCCCTGTTTTTTTGTTCCTTCTTCATTTCTCTTTCTTAACTATTCATTTGTTTTGAGTTCATTTCCTGTTTCTCCTTCCTTTCTAATCTCCTCTCTGTCTTTCCTATTCTTCTGTATTGCTTTCATTCCCGTTTTTTTTTTTTTTCTTTTTCATCTCCCTTTCTTTCATAACTATTCATCTGTTTTGAGTTTATTCCCTGTTTCTTGTTCCTTGCCTACTTTCATTCTTTATTTCTTTTCCTGTGTTTTTCTTTCATCCTCTGTTTTCTTTCTCGTCAACATCTTCCTATCTTCCCTGTTATCTATCATCCTTTCTTCCTCTGTTTCTTCCTTCCTTTCTACCTTTCATATCTACCTGTCTTGCAATGCTCCTTATTTATAGTTTAATGCTCCTTGCCATGACCATATCCCCTCTTTATCCTTCCTTCCTTCCTTCCTTCCTTCCTACCTTCCTTCTTTATCTCCTTTCTATCCTATTCCTCCCCTTTGGTCTCATCCCCTATTTCTCCTTCTTACCTTCTACTATTCTTTTTGCAGTGCTTCTTGATTACAGTTCAATGCTCCTTACCATGAACATTTCCTTTGCCTTTTCTTCCCTACCTCCTTCCTATCGTGCAATGCTCCCTAGCCTCAAGGTTCAATGCCCCTCTGTTATGCCTACGCCCCCAGATCCCATATTCCATCCACCTTCCCAGCATCTTCGCCCTCCCCATCACCCTCCCGCCTCATCCCCATCTCATGTACTGCTCCCCCTACCCCTTCATTCTTATTCACCCCCATCACCTACCCACGTCCTATCTCCATTCGGTCGAGTTCCATAACAACCGGTGTCCTAACCTAGCACCCACAGCATCCGTTCTTACTCTGGTGGCTGTTGGTCTTTTTTTCATCTCGATTTATGCAGCATCTTTTCTTTTTTATCTCCCCCTTCCCTCCTTTGCTTTTCCTTTCCTGCCGTTCCTTTACGTTCTGGTTTCTTTTTTTTAATTCCGTGTCCCTGTAATGTAACCTTCCTATCCTTTCCTTATGTTCTGCCCAGTTCATCCCAGCCTTCTCGCATCTTATAGTTTTCCTCTTCCTTTTTTTTTTACCTTTTCCGTTCCTTATACATTTCCATCTATCTCCAGTTCATCCCAGCATTCTCGCATCTTATAGTTTTCGTCTTCCTTTTTTTTTTTTACCTTTTCCGTTCCTTATACATTTCCTTCATTTTTTTTCTTCATTTCTGTAGCTCATATTCCCCTTTCTAGTATATCCCATCTATCTCCAGTTCATCCCAGCATTCTCGCATCTTATAGTGTTCCTCTTCCTTTTTTTTTTTACCTTTTCCGTTCCTTATACATTTCCTTCATTTTTTTTCTTCATTTCTGTAGCTCATATTCCCCTTTCTAGTATATCCCATCTATCTCCAGTTCATCCCAGCATTCTCGCATCTTATAGTGTTCCTCTTCCTTTTTTTTTTACCTTTTCCGTTCCTTATACATTTCCTTCATTTTTTTTCATTTCTGTAGCTCATATTCCCCTTTCTAGTATATCCCATCTATCTCTCCTTTCTGTTCCACCTTATCTATCTACCATTCTCGCATCATAACTCACCCCATTCAGTGTTTAACCTTCCCCCATTCCTTCCTCATAAATTTCTCTCCTCATCCCTTATCCCAGCAACATAACTTTCCCATCCCGCCACTCATCCTTCTCATGTTTCCCTCTGTCCTACCGCCTTCATCCCTATCCCTTCATCGTCCCCCCCCTCCTCCTCCCTTACACAAATAGGCCAGCATTGTACGCACTATAGGGTGGATTGGTGTGGACGGGGTGGAGGCTGTGGGTGTGGGGGTGACGCCTCGGTTTGATATCTGGAGTGGGCGGGGAGATAAATGACCTCTCTGCAACCTCCTCCTCCTCCTCCTCCTCCATGTTACTTTAACCTCTGCTCGTCTGTTACCCTTATCCTTCTTCTCCTTTGGCATATTTTTCCTCCTCCTCCTCCTCCTCCTCCTCCTCCTCTGATTGCAACCTTCTCAGTCAACTTAAAACTCGGTCTGTCTTCTACGCCTTAAATTACACACACACACACACACACACACACACACACACACACACACACACACACACGTGTCGCCTCGCCGCGCCTGGGTAGCATGACCATCTCGACCGCCACCACCACCACCACCTCCATCTCCACCTCCACCTCCACCACCACCACCACTAACTTATGTATGTATGTATCTCTTCCTCTCCCACTCTTCTTTAGGGAGGTTAGTCATTCCCTTAATACTTAATACGGACACCACCACCACCACCAACGCCACCACCACCACCACCACCACCCCAGTAACAGCAATCCATTCACCCCTACCACCAATACCACCACTACTTTCACTACCATCACGACTACTACACTACTACATAATCACTACCAGTACTACCACCAATACATTCACCCCCCACCACCACCACCACCATCACCACCTCTAGTACTACCCTCTCCAGCAAAAAAAAAAAAAAGTAAATAAATAAATAAATAAATAAAAGAATAAAATAAAGTCCCGTTGTACTTGCCTACCCTCTCGCACATCTTTCATTTTATTTCCGTCTGTCTGTCTGTCTTTCTATCTGTCTATCTATTTATCTATCTATCTATATCTATCCCAAATACATGTCTATTAACCCTCTTAAAAACTACCCAGACTCAGAATTTACCATAAACAACAACAACAACAACAACAACAACAACAACAACAACAGCAACAACAATTAAAGAAAACACTATCCCAATTTCACTAACTCGTAACATTCAAGGTCACACAAGGCCAAAAATAAACAACAACCCCCCAAAAAAATTAACCAACCAACCAAAAAAGGGCAGATTTATTTTCTTAGTATCCTGCTTCATGTTTTCTTGCTTCATCGTCTGTTGGTGTGTGTGTTTGTGTGTGTCCGTGTGTTTATCTGATTCTGTGGCACTTAAAACCCCGTGTGTATCGCTCGCCATTGGAAAGTGAGCGGAATGTTAAGTAATATTAGGTATGGGTGGTGGTGGTGGTGGTGGTGGGGATAGGGGTGGTGGTGGTGGTGGTGGTGGTGTAATCAGCTGTTCAGAGGAAGGAAATATTCAAGGTGTTTCTCTCTCTCTCTCTCTCTCTCTCTCTCTCTCTCTCTCTCTCTCTCTCTCTCTCTCTCTCTCTCTCTCTCTCTCTCTCTCTCTCTCTCTCTCTCTCTATCTATCTATCTATCTGTGCGTGTGTGTTTGTGTTTGTGTGTGTGTGTGTGTGTGTGTGTCAGGCACTATCAACTGTCTCCCTTCTCGTGTTTGTTTTTATTTGTCTGTCTGTCTGTTCGTCTGTCTTGTATATTGTCCTCTGTGTCTGCCTGTGTCCGCCCTCCCCTCCCTTCTCTCTCCCTCGCTCTTTAATTATCTGTCTCTCTTTCTCACACACTAACACACTCCCATGCACACACATACCCCCTCCCCCCCCTCTTCCCTTTCTACCCCTTCCACACACACCCCATAATCCCCATACACACACATATCCTCTCCCCTCTTCTTTCCCCCTCTTCCCTCCCCCTTCCTTCCTCCCACACACACACCTGAGTTGCTAGCGTTCACGTTTACCCTCGAAGGTGATCCTCCTGAGCGGGTTGATCTGTATTCTCGAGGACCACCTCATCCATGGTACACTGCACGTCTGCCTTCCTGCTTGCCTGCCTGTTGCCTTGCCTGCTGGCTTCCCTGTCTGCTCGCAACCCCATGTAGTATGCCCTGCCAGAGAGGAAGTTAGACAGTGGCAGAGAGAAAGACATATATAGACTAAGGGAAAGAGAAAGATGGAGATAGAGAGAGATCGTATACCCAGCCAGAAAAAAAAGATGAAGAGGAACAGACGTAGACATAGAAAGAAAATTAGACAGCGAGAGTGAGAAAAAAGACTGACAGAAAGGCAGACAGATAGAAATTGAAAGACAGAAACAGATAGTATGCCCAGACAGAGAGAAAGATACAGACAAGCAGAAAGACAGGCAGAGATAGTGTACCTTGCCAGAAAGAAAGACAGAAGCAGAAAAAAAGACAGAGAAAGAGAGTGACAGGCAGATATATAGTGTACCCTGCCAGAAAGAGAGACAGAAGCAGGAAAAAAGACAGAGAAAGAGAGTGACAGGCAGATATCGTGTACCCTGCCAGAGCGGAAGACAAGAAACAGAGGCGGAAAGACAGACACAAGACAGAAAGAAAGAGAAAGACCGACAGAGGCAGAGTTAGTCAGCCAAAAGTGTTAGGTAGGCAATGAAGAGAGACGGATCTGATAGGAGAGAACACGGAAAGCAAGGTCTCAGTTGCATGCCAAGGAGGAGGAAGAGAATAAGTAGGATGAGGAGGAGGAGGCAGTGGAAAGTTAGGTTAGGTTAGTAGGCAGTGAGGGAAGAGATAAGAGGAAACACGAAAAGGGAACTCAAAATTGCACACCAAGTAGAAGGATGAAGAGCAGGAGGCAGTTATATCTTAGGTTAGGTTTGGTTAGGTTTGATAAGGTTAGGTTAGGTTGGGTTTGGCTAGGTTAGGTTAGATTAGGTAAGGTTGGGTTTGATAAGGTTAGGTTAGGTTAGGCTGGGTTTGATAAGGCTAGGTTAGGTTAGGTTGGGTTTGGTTAGGTTAGGTTGGGTTTGGCTAGGTTAGGTTAGATTAGGTTAGACTGGGTTTGATAAGGTTAGGTTAGGTTCGGCGGGGTTTGATAAGGCTAGGTTAGGTTAGATTAGGTTAGGTCAGGTTTGGTTTGGTTTGGCTAGGTTAGGTTGGGTTTGGCTAGGTTAGGTTAGGTTAGATTAGATTAGGTTAGGTTAGGAGGCAGTGAGAGATATGATGATGAGGATGAGGAGGAAAAAACGATAGTGAGGTTAGGTTACGTTAGGCAAGGAAGCAGTGAGGGATATGAAGAGGAGGTTAGATTAGGTTAGGAGCAGGTTAGCAGTGAGGGGAGAGGCTTAGATGGCATGATGGCGAGTGTGCGTGCGTGTGTGTATTGCTGATGTGCACGTGGGAATGAGAGAGAGAGAGAGGGGGGGGGGGTGACGTTGTAGGGAGGGCTGAATGGTAGTGGTGATGGTGATGTGATGGTGGTGTTGGTAGTGGTGATGGACGTGGTGGGGTGGTGGTGGTGGTGATGGTGATAGTGATGGTGATGGTTGTGGTGGTGGTGGTGGTGTTGGTAGTGGTGGTAGTGGTGGGAGTAGTGGTGGTGGTGGTGGTGGTGATGGTTGTGGTGGTGGTGGTGTTGGTGGTAGTGGTAGTGGTGGTGATGGTTGTGGTGGTGGTGGTGGTGTTGGTAGTGGTGGTAGTGGTGGGAGTAGTGGTGGTGGTGGTGGTGGTGATGGTTGTGGTGGTGGTGGTGTTGGTAGTGGTGGTAGTGGTGGTGGTGGTGATGGTTGTGGTGGTGGTGTTGAGAGGTGTGGAGAGGAGTCTTGATTAAAATCGTTGAGGTGACTTCTTCTTCGTGTCTTCCTTCCTTCCTTCCTTCTTTCCTTCCTCGGATTGGTTATAATTTTTTCTTATATTTGATACTTTCTCTAATTTTATCAACTTTTACTCTTGCTTTATTTTGTTTTCATTATTTCATCTTTCTCTTCGTATTTGCTATATTTATTTTGTTTCTTGCTTTTTTTCCTCACTCTTTGTTTATCCTTCTTAATCTCTCCTACTTTCTTTCTTTTCTTTCAACTTTTTTCTTAGCTCTATTTTGTTTTCTTTATTTATTCTTTCTCCGTTTTTGTCTTTCTTTTTTATTTTTTTTATTTTTTGTTTTTTCCTTCCTTCCGTTCTTTCACTTTTTCTTTCTTTCCTCTTCATTCTCTATTTCTTTATCCTCATTTTTGCTTTCTTATGTTTCGTTTTTTGCTTTTTGTTCCTTCCTGTCGTTTTTTTTTTTTTCATTCTTTCTCTTTTTCCTTCTTGCATTCTTTCTTAATATATATCTTCTTTTTTTCCTATTTCGTCATTTCCTCTCTTACTTGTTCCACACACACACAAAAAAAAGTCGCACCCATATCATCACTTTTTATTATTATTCTTTATCTCCTCGCTACGCACATCATTTCATCTCTATATTCAAACCACAACACCTCACGTCTTTAATCATGTCACAGTATATATTTCTTCACCTACCCATTTACTTCTTGGATTCCTTATTTATTTGTTTGGTGTGTATTTGAAGATAGTTATGACCCCACTCCTCTGTTCCTCCCTTTCGATAAGCCTTTGTATTCTGTTGAGTTCTTTCTCCGTCTCTCTCTCTTATCGCTTGCACTTTCGTTTTCTCTGTCTCGGCGTCTCAGGTGTTTGGGGGATGGTCAACAGGTGGCTTATCGTCTCCGCATTCCTCCCTCTCAACCTGCTTCGCCTCATAATAATAATAATAATAATAATAATAATAATAATAATAAGAATAAGAAGAAGAAGAAGAAGAAGAAGAAGAAGAACTGAACACATTAAAACGAAACTGCCTTTACCATTAATATTGAAAGAAGGAAAGGTTTGCAAGGCGAGTGTTCTAATATGGAGTTTTGAGCCTGTCTTGAATATAGTAAGAGAGAGAGAGAGAGAGAGAGAGAGAGAGTTACCCAGTTCGATGAAGACGATAAAAATAACGTTCCTCTTACTGTTATCATTTTCCGTAAGTCTTCCTCCCCCCCTCCCCCCCAAGCCCCCTAATCGTGTGTTCTGCTTACGACAGGAAGTAGGCTGATGACACTGATAAGAATGATGATAAAGATGATAATAATAATGATAATCAGTATCAACAACAAGTGAGAGTCGATAGTCGTATTATTATTATTATTATTATTATTATTATTATTATTATTATTGTTGTTGTTGTTGTTCTTCTTCTTCTACTTCTTCTATTTCTTCTTATTAGTATTATCAGTAGTAGTAGTAATAGTAGTAGTAGTAGTAGTAGTAGTAGTAGTAGTAGTAGTAGTAGTAGTAGCAGCCCGTATTCTCAGACACTTTCGGCTCTCAACAACAACAACAAAAAAAAAGACGTAAAAAAATTGTATCAGATGTTTTCGTATTTTTCTTAATTGTCTCCTCTTTAAATGCCAAAACGTTTATCAGTTATTTTCCGGTAATTACTAAGGTGATGGGCGGAGGCAGCTGCTGGTTACGTGCACAATGAAACAAATGTGTGATGACGTAACCTTTAAAAAGTGAACTTAAAATCCTGAGTCTATGGAGAAACGCGGCGAGTTTTGTATTGTATTTTTTATCTCCGCCGCTCAAACCTGTTCGGTGTTGCCAACCACGCGGAGGGAGGAACCTTGGCCTTTGGTTGTTTCCCTCACTTTCATGCGGCTGCGGAACCTTGCGTCACACCCACCAGGAGCGAGGCGAGGCTGCTGTAGGCGGTATTCTTAACCCAGTAGGTGCGGGGATCATGTATCGTAAAGGCCCCTCTGAGCGAATAAATGAGAAAATCACTCACGCAAATCATTTCATAATATATAGTACCAAACGCATTTGTGATCGGTTTACGCATCATCTATTTGCGGGGTTTATATCATGGTAAAAATCTGGCCCATCGCTGGTACACGGTAAAGAAACAAATTTGGCCTGTCGCTGCTACCGGGTTAAACGCTTCCATCTCACACATCAACGATTCATAAAGGCCAAAAAAGAGGTCAAACGCGTCCCCATGAGTATTTCCTTGCGTTCACGGTACAGAAACTATGTTGAACTACCACTAGGGTCATAAAAGTACCCCTGGAAGTGCCCACATATCCCACGAAAGTCTTGTTAAGTGTGTGTGCTTGGGAGCCGAAAGATTCAAGAATATGACCCTATGGACCTTCTTTGGCCACTGGAATAGAGGTGTACTGAATTATAATCTACGTAAAACAGTGGTAGTGATGGTGACGCAGATCTTAGTTACCATCCAATCAAGAAACTAGGCTATGATTTGAGAAGACGAGGCTATTAAGTAGAGTTTTCTTTTACATTATTCATACTCCATGGGTCATTTGAGATTACGAGGCTATTAGTAGAGTTTTTTTATTACATTATTCATACTTCATGGGCATAGGGTCATAGAGGTGTACAGAATAAGCTAAAACACAAATAAGGAAAACAGGAGGCTGAGTTATCTACCATTTATAAGGACTGGGCTAATGTGTAACTGGATAATCGCGGAGCAGGAGTGTAACCTCACCTATACAGTAGACTGATATTTTCAAATGTTAGCCTAATCACTTTAAATGGTAGGTAATTCAATCATATTTTACTAGCTTGTGCCTATGATCGTTTGCCCATGGAATGTAAAAATCAGCAAAGTCAACTACATAATATATTAACCTCACCTAAGCAGTAGCCTAGTATTCTCAAATGGTAGCCTAGTCACTTTCAATGGTAGAAGACTGTTGGTATTATGTAACATCCTCGCTTCCCACGTCACCTATTTTTAAAGGTCAAAGAGGGGGTCAGTCGGGTTCTAATGAGTGTTTATTCAGGTTCACGGTACAGAAGAAGACTCACACTACCACCAGGGTCATAAAACTACCCCAGGAAATGCCCACAACTCCTACGAAAGCCTTGTCAAATATGTGTTATTGGGTGGCGATATGTCTTGTTATGCGATCCTAGGCTAACCTTCTGTTCTACCAGTGTCTATGCGTTTTGGTTTACTGTGTACAATTTTATATTCCTATCCCCCGGTAAAGTAACAACAGAGAACTCCAACTAATATAACCTTCCTTAAAGGCCACGGTAGGACGATGACACGGCGTAAAAGTAGTATCTGCGTTTGTTTTTTTCGTCTAGCCAAACTGTTACCGCCAGACGTGCACACCGGCCACCGCACGTCGACAGCCCAGAAGGAATCCAGTACTATGCTGCACCTGATCCTCCCCTAAATTGACCACTCCCCCTCTGATCCTCCCCTAAATTGACCACTCCCCCTCTGAACCTCCCTTCCCCCCTCTCCCCGCCCTGCCACTTCGCACGTCCCATAGCTGCACCAGACGAGATATATTACCTTGATATGAAGTTTAGTTTTTCTGCGCGTTCACGGCAGGGCGGGATGGGGGTGAGGGAGAGGGAGGAAGAGAGGGTGGAGGGGCATGGTGGGAGGGGGAGAGGGAGAGAGGGTGGAGGGGGAGTGGAGGAGAGGGAGTTAGGAGTTGAGGGATCTACCGAGGAAAGAAAAGTATAAACGGAAATAAATAAGAAAGTAGAAAAGAAACTAAAGAAAAAGCCAATTTGCGAGAGAGAGAGAGAGAGAGAGAGAGAGAGAGAGAGAGAGAGAGAGAGAGAGAGAGAGAGATTCCGCGAAAGAAACAAGAAAGTAGAAATAAAACTAAAGAAAAAGCCAATTTGCGAGCGAGAGAGAGAGAGAGATTCCGCGAAAGGTAGAAAGTACATACAGGTAAAATCCACGGACAAGCTTATACGTACCTTCCACGGATTCAAGGACCAGTGAGACGGAGATGAACACCGAGGCAACGCGCAGCTATAGCATCTACCCTTAACTTCACCTTTTACTTAATGAATCTGCGTAACTTCCGCTCCCCCCCCCTCCCCCCCTTCATGGTTCTCGCTATACCTGAAAGTTTCTCTCCACAGTACTTCGCATAGTGGAAGAAAACGCGATGGGATGAGCTCGTGACATGAAAAGTTCAATGTGCGTGGGGGTGGGGATCGTGCTGGTTTCCCCCCCCCAACCTTACCAAATTATCGTACTCACCACACTGTAAATTATCGTACTTACCACACTATAAATTATCGTACTTGCCACACTTTATAAATTGTCGTACTTACCACACTATTAATAATCGTACTCACCACACTGTAAATTATCGTACTTACCACACTATAAATTATCGTACTTACCACACTATAAATTATCGTACTTACCACTAAATTATCGTACTTACCCTATTAAATTATCGTACTTACCACACTATAAATTATCGTACTTACCACACTAGAAATTATCGTACTTACCACATTCTATTTCCCGGTTTCTGACGCATGACTATTGCAAAAGACACCAATAATTAGCAGTTTTAACAATGGCTTTAATGGAATATCGCAGTAGGTAGCGGACTTTTTTTTCATTATTGTTTTCTCTTTTTTTTACGCCCTTGCACTGTGTCCTCTGTTGTAAAAAAAAAAAAAAAAAAAATTGTGGGTACGACAGTTTTGGATCTGAAGATGATAAATGTAATGTTAAGTACGATAATGAGAGCGCTTAAGAGCATATAGTAATTAGCGCGTCGTTTGTGAAATCCGATTTTTTTGTTAACGCCCTTCAAAATGTCCCTAACGCTTTGTGAATCCCGGCCCTTGTAACACTCTCTCTCTCTCTCTCTCTCTCTCTCTCTCTCTCTCTCTCTCTCTCTCTCTCTCTCTCTCTCTCTCGCAAATTGGCTTTTTCTTTTGTTTATTTTCCACTTTCTGATTTTCTTCCGATTATACTTTTCTTTCCTCGATAGATCCCTCAATTCCTCCTCCCTCCCCCCTCTCCCCCACTCCTCGATAGATCCCTCAACTCCTAACCCCCCCCCCCCCCGCTTTCCCACTCCCTTCTTCCCGTCCAGATCTGCAACACGTAGCGCGGTGTGGTAATGATCAAGGCGATGATGAGATGTAGCACTCCTGAGTCCTGCCACTTGACGCCCCTCCCCCCCTCTGCCCCGCCCCCCGCTGTGTTGTGAGGCTCAGACAGCACTTACACCCTCACGAAGACCTCATAGATGTTCCCCCTCCTTCCCCCACCCCCCCACCCCTACACACACACACACACACACACACACACACACACACACAGGCAGCGGCAAGAAGGTCTCCGTGACCTTTTTACGAAATCTGCCATAACTCTCTCTCTCTCTCTCTCTCTCTCTCTCTCTCTCTCTCTCTCTCTCTCTCTCTCTCTCTCTCTCTCTCTCATCTTGGGCGGAGCAGCTGGAGTCGTGGGTGAAGCAATACTCTCGCCTGTGTAATACCAGCGAGACCAAAAAACGGACCTCATAATTATGGTTAATCACATGGCCTATTGGGTTACTTCATCCTCCCCCCCGGCGTGTGGAGCGGGGCAAGTTATTGGGGGCGGTGCGCTTGCTGCTGAGGCTGGGACAAGCTGACGTGGCCCTTCCCTCAGCAGCGGCGGCCTGGGTCTGGGTACTGCCGCAGAGGGCTCGAGGGAGGGGGGGGTAAGGGGGCGTGGTGGTGTCCTGGGAAAGCACTATCGTAACAGATGCGTGTGGGAGGCGGTGCGGCGGTGTGCTAGTGTTGTGTCTCCCCTACCCCCACACCCGCATCCCCACACCTGTGAAATAATGATCCTGCCTCCCCGTGTGGTTGTGAACTGTACGCATTATTTGCTGTGTGGCGGCGCGGCAAGGGCGAGGGGTGTGCTGGGGGGCAGAAAAGAGAGAGTCTCCCCGGGAGGTGTATCGGGCAGCACTTGACAGTCTCTTGCCTCCTCAAACCTGCTTATTCATGGAGGTGCCGGACGTGCAGGGACGTTATCCGCGGCCCAGCGCCGGGAGCGGCCGCCTAATGTATTCCGTCCAGATTCAGCTCACTACTCTCCTTACATCTTGCTTTCTTTCTTTATTATCACAGTAAACACGCGGAACCGCAACGTTTTTAGTGTTTTTTTTTCTCCCAATATGGAGCAGCGGCAAGGGTTCCCGTGTTGTATAGCTGGCCAGGGGCGGAGCGACGTGACGCTGTTGCAGCCACCAGCCAGCGAGACGAGGCTCACCGACCTATAGACTCGTGTGAATGGTGAACGGCACAATTTTTTCCCCCATCCGAGGTGCTATAAATTTGTTTCCATCTGTTTCGTGCAGTTAAGGAAGGCTGTAAAGTTGCCGATTGATGGTTAATGGTCGCCTTTTCCACGATACGTAACGGTTGTCACCAAATGTTATGCGTTTCACAAAATAATTACGTAGTTTTCTTTGATGCTTCTCATTCTGTGACTCCATTCTTCGTGATCTTTTGCCCGTGCGTCAGGCCGGGCTTCCCATGACATATCTTGCAGTGACATTCTGCGGAGGAAGAATACGTCATCCTGTTTTTCCGTATTGCTTCACCAAAGTTAATGATTTGGAGTGAAATTGACGGTATTTTTTTCTTAATAACAATAAACTGTCTGGATCATTCTGGTTCTGGAAGTCTATCTCATCTCGCGGACTACACTGCGAGGGGAAAAATGAGGTGTGTGTGGGGGGGGGGGGGTAATGGGGGGAGGCAAGGAGGTAGATTGTGGCCTCGTCGTGCGGTGACCAACTGTGTCCCTCCTGCTGGTCGCTGAAGGGTGGAAGCACTCGCGTTTTCTGTTCTCCTGCAGACTTTGGTATTTGTCCTGTCGGCAGTGAAGGGTATTTCGACCATGTCTGAACTGAGAGAAATTTTAAGGGAGATAAAATTAGTGGTAGTAAATAAACAACATATGGTGAAAGTTTACAGAAGCTTTCGCGGAGGTCTTTGTAATACCGAACCTGTACATTTGGACGGCACACTCCGCTGGGTCATTACAAAAAACGCGGCACCTTGTGAATGTCCTCGAGGCAGACGATTTACTTATTTGGCGGCTATTGTAATTTTTTGTTGTTATTTTTACGATAATGCCTCTTCGTCTTTCCTTCGTTTTCTTCTTCTTTTTCTTCGTTTTCTTCTTCTTTTTCTTCGTTTTCTTCTTTTTCGTTTTCTTCTTTTTCTTCGTTTTCTTCTTTTTCGTTTTCTTCTTCTTCGACTTCTTATTTGTCGTCTTCTTTTTCTTCTTCCTATTTTATTGTTATTTACTATTTTCTATTATGAATGTTGCTGTTGCTATTTTCGTTATTCTTTTTTTCGCTTGTCTTCATCGCTGCAGTCATAGCACACAAACTAACCCATGTCCCTACTCACTACCATTTACTATTTTCCATTACGAGTGTAGCTTTAGGTATTTTTATTATTATTATTCCTTTTTTTTCCCCTTATCTTCGTCGTTGTAGCCATTAGACACACACTAACCTACGTCCCTACACTAATGATTTCTATTTTTCTTTATTTTTCTATTAACTTTTTCTATTACGAGTGTAGCTTTAGGTAGTTTCATTCCTGTAATTCTCTTTTCACTTGCCTTCGTCGCTGCAGCTATACACAAACTAACCCACATCCCTTCACACTATGATTATTATTTTCTTTACTTTCCTATTCACTTTTTTTTTATTACGAGGGTAGTTTTAGGTAGTTTCATTCTTGTTCCTCTCTTTTCACTTGCTTTCGTCGCTGCAGCCATCACACACACGTCCGCACACAACTATAAGTGGAGTGGCGGCGGGGTGGTTGGCGGGGCGGGGTGCAGGGGAGGCCGGCGGAGGCACACACCCGAATTGTCTGTCCACGCGGCGGCGGTAAAGGGCTGGCATTTACCTTCACAGCCCCGCCGCGTCCACCATTCATTGTCTACCCGTTAAGTCACTATTTGCTGAGGCCTGTCTGCGCGGGGTGGGGTTGAGGGGGCGCTGTGGGTGTGTAAGTGTTGTTCCTCCCCCCAACCCCCCACCTGTATGCCCACACCTGTTTGAGAAGACCATAGATAGATGGGGATGATGGGAAGGGGTGGCGGGGTGTCCTGGGAAATAACTTGTAACAGGTGTGGGGGGTCGGTGGGGCGGTGTGCTAGTGCTGTCTCCTCACCCCCCACACCCGCATCCCCACACCTGTAAAAGAATACCAGAGAGAGAGGGAGAGGGGGGGAAGGGGGTGTGGTGGTGTCCTGGGAAAGCAATCGTAACAGGTGAAAGCAGGTACAGGTGCGTGCTGGAAGGAAGCCGTGGAGTCGGGTCGAGAAGGGGGGGGGGGGTGAAAGGAGGGAGGGGGGAGTAAATAGGCAGCAACTCTCCTTCACTTGATCAAAACTCCATAAATGTACGTATGTGTGTATATGTGTGTGTGTGCGTGTGTGTGTGTGTGTGTGTGTGTGTGTGTGTGTGTGTGTGTGTGTGTGTGTGTTGTCTCAAATGTATCGTGAACTAATACATGACCCGGGGATAAAAATATAACATCATACACTTTTTTTTTTTTTTTACAGTAAAGGAAACAGCTCAAGGACAAAAGAGAATAAATAAGAAAACAATAATGAAAAAAAAGCCCGCAAATCACTGCTCCTATAAAAAAAACGAGTTGAAAGGAGTATCCAAAAGAGAGGTCAATTTCGGGATATACAGATACAGATACATTCTTCTTCTTCTCGAGATTCTACAAAACTTCCTTGATTATTATGTTCGTGAGAATTTACATATTATTTTTAGCAGCGATTAGTGGGCTTTTTTCTACTTGTTGTTGTTGTTGCCCTCGAGCTGCTTCCTTTCCTAAAAATATAAAAAAAAGACCAATAATGCGTCGGTCGGGCGAGGAAAGTACCAATTTTTCAGTCCGGCAGCGAATAACTCTCACCCCGAAGGAACACAGACTCCATAAGGTCGCGCCGTGCTGCATCCCTCCCGGGCGTCTTTGGCAGGCTGGTGGTGCGCCGCGTGTGCCTCCCCGGAATACCATTGTGGCCGCGGGTCGTCGGCGTCAAGGGAAAGCTTCGTGGGGAGAGGAAAGGCATAGCAGCGGGCCTCGTCTCCTTGACACACACGGTCACCCCGCCATCGCCATGCACGGGACAGCACGGCACCCACACGAAGACAAATTATTAAGCGTTTTTGTGCTACGTACCATCGCTTTCTGTGTGTGTGTGTGGGGGGGGAGGGTACAGACAGACAGATAGAGAGACAGACAGAGATATACACGCATAGACAGACAGACAGATAGGTAGATAGACAGATAGAGAAATTGAGACAAGTATAGACAGACAGATACAGATATGGATAGAGCCAGGTATAGACAGACAGACAGATAAATAGATAGAGAGAGAGATAGAGAGACATATAGACAGACAGACAGATAGATAGACAGAGATATACACGCATAGACAGACAGACAGATATGTGGATAGACAGATAGAGAGATTGAGACAAGTATAGACAGACATAGACAGATAAATAGATACATAGAGAGAGAGAAAGAGAGACATATAGACAGACAGACAGAACTCTCATGTAACGGGGGACTATTTCAGAGAAAGAGAGAGAGAGAGAGAGAGAGAGAGAGAGAGAGAGAGAGAGAGAGAGAGAGAACTCTCATGCAACGGAGGAAACTATATCGTAACAAGTCTTATAGGATACACGTAGATAACCCAATTAGTCTCGTATTTGTAGACATTTTCGGCTCACACAACAAACATTCGTGGTGATTAGTCGGGTTCTTATGCGATAGATAGATAGATAGATAGATAGATAAATAGATAAAGATAAGTCGTAATACACATAGCAGTAAAAAGAAACGTAATTATAATGCAACTTAAAGCAATCACCATTAGGAGACAAAAAACAGTAATTATGTAAAAGGAATTAGTATTAGAGAGAGAGAGAGAGAGAGAGAGAGAGAGAGAGAGAAATACTTATGGGTGATTTAGGGAGTAGCCACGAAGGAGGTGACTCATTCTCCCTTAATTTTCGTGATGAGGGTGAGAAAAGGGAGGAAAAGAGGGGAAGGAGGGAGGAAGTGAATGGACGCTGCGGGTGGAGGGAGAGGGGAAGAGGAGGGGAATGAGAAGGGGAATGGTGGTGGTGGTGGTGGAGGGGAGTGGGGTGGTGAGAGTATGGGGAGAGAGAGAGAGAGAGAGAGAGAGAGAGAGAGAGAGAGAGAGAGAGAGAGAGAGGGTTAATTACATAGAACAACTTATTTCATCTCAAGGTCAGCTGGTCACGGTCTTTCCTAGTATACAAGCAAGAAGAGGAGGAGGGATAGTTTAGCAGTAGTGGTGTCAGTAGATTCATAATTAGTGGATAGCTTTGTGATGAGTGCCAATTACGAGTTATAGTCGGGAAAGGTTAATTACTAAGGATAGGTTAGGTAAGACAAGGATAGGTTAAGTTAGTTCAGGTTAGGAAGGCTAGGGGATCTTAGGTGAGATTTGGATAAGTTAGGATTGGTGAGGTGAGACTGGATTAGGTCAGGCTAGATTTGGTGAGGTTAGGATAGGTGAGGTAACGTGAGGTGAGGCTAGATTAGGTCAGACGAGGTTTTGGGTAGGTTAGGATAGGTGAGGTGAGGCTAGATTAGGTCAGACGAGGTTTTGGGTAGGTTAGGATAAATGAGGTGAGGCTAGATTAGGTCAGACGAGGTTTTGGGTAGGTTAGGATAAATGAGGTGAGGCTAGATTAGGTCAGACGAGGTTTTGGGTAGGTTAGGATAGGTGAGGTGAGGGCTAGTAGATTAGTCAGATTGGGTAGGTTAGGATAGGTGAGGTGAGGCTAGATTAGGTCAGACGAGGTTTTGGGTAGGTTAGGACAAATGAGGTGAGGCTAGATTAGGTCAGACGAGATTAGATGAGGTTAGGTTATCTTAGGTTTGGTGGCATGTTTACATTTGGTCCTCTGCTTGTGTGGTAAGCTGAGTGGCCTTTTCCGAACTCCTTATTTTCTCGTGTTTATATTTTTGCGCTCAGAGACACGCATTTCAGCAGTTTTCGTGTTTTTCGTCTGCACTGCGATACCACATAAGGGATATTTTTGCGCAGACACGTATTCCAGCATTTTTTTCCCCCTCATTGCGACACCACGTTAGGGATATTTTGTGGCCTCCGTTGGTGACTTCGTGATGAATATTAATGATGCATGAGTGTTCTTCGCGCGCCTAACACACTGACTGCCCTAGGAAACTCATGAGATAAAGAAAAATGGTAATAAGTGAAAGAAGAAGGGGAGTGGGTGGACATGAGAGAAGAAGGAAGTAGGTGTAAGTAAAAGGAGAAAGAAAGAAGTTATTGATAAGAAAAGGAAGAAAGTAAGATAAGTAAGAGAAGAAGGAAGTAGGTGTAAGTAAAAGGAGAAAGAAAGAAGCTATTGATAAGAAAAGGAAGAAAGTAAGATAAGTAAGAGCAGAAGGAAGTAGCTGTAAATAAAAAAAGAAAGAAGCTATTTATAAGAAAAGGAAGAAAGTGAGATAAGTAAGATAAGTAAGAAAGTAGCTGTAAGGAAAAGGAGAAAGAAAGAAGTTATAAATAAGAAAAGGAAGAAAGTGACATAAGTAAGAAAGTAGCTGTAAGGAAAAGAAGGAACACTACCTAAAAGCAAAAGAAACGCAGGTAACGCACAGGTGAGGGAGCGCGTACGACCACCGCTGCCTCACCTTTGACACTTGGAAGGGGATACTTAAGTCCTCTAATCTTCATCTCAGCAGGTTACTTTCTCATGACGTATCCAGTTGTATTGAAAGAGTATGAAGAAGTTGTGTTGAGAGGCAGTGGCAGGCTTGAGTAACATCCGTATTGTTATCATTGTTAGTGGTAGTTGTGTATTGTTTTAGAGTTAAGGTGGGAAGTCATGGACAAAATAAATGAAAAATAAAAAAATAGTCCCCTGCGTCGTTTTTTTTTTTTTTTTATGTGTATGTACTTTATAGTTTTCATGCAGTCTCCTTGTCCAGCTGTTGTTATAAGGTGTAATTTCTTTAGTACGTGGGTTGTTATGGATAATCTTTACTCTAGAAGGAAATCAAATAGAGTATCATATATCCCCTCCACCTCGCATACTGATAGACAGATAGTATAAGACAGACACAGACAGACATATGGACAGATACGAGACAAATTGATGATAAAAAAATATATATAAAGAAGAGAAAGAACCATCTAATCTTCCTCAGGTGACGCAAAAAAAAAAAAAAAAAAAAAAAAAAAACCGGCTCTCGAGTTCATATTAAAAGGTCATATTTTTCAACATCTCCGCGGCCAAGCACACACACACACATTTGACAAGGCTTTCATAGGGGTAGTGGGCATTTCCAGGGGTAGCCTTATGACCCTGATGTAAGCTTGACCCTTCCTCTGCACCATGAACCCACATAAACAATCTTGAGAAACATATCGATCCCCTTTTCGGCCTTTGGAAGTAGTTGATGCAAGAGACGGAAGGGTCTGGACATACCGACCTTTGCTAGTCTTGGCGCTGTGCAGGGCGGACACACGACCCGCAAAAGAAAGTGTGCGAAGATTACATCCTGCTGAAGGGTGGAGCGTGTCTGGTGGGGAGGAGGGAGGGGGGATGGGGTTGAGAAGGAGGAGGAGGGATAGGATAGGTGGTGTGAAGGAATTGATGGAGAGGTGAGGAGTTGGGACAGGAGGAGGAGGAGGAGGGAGAGGATAGGTGGTGTGAGGGAATTGATGGAGAGGTGAGGAGTTGGGACAGGAGGAAGAGGACGAGGAGGAGGAGGGGGGTGAGTCTTGTGTGCCAAAATTTATATGTATAGGTTTTGTGTTTCTTTTTGTTTGTTTGTTTGGCGGTTTGTTTGTCTGTCAGTCTGTCTATCTATCCGTCTGTCTATTCGTCTGTACCATATTCTAACACACACAAAAAAATCACTTCCTAGTTCAAATTATATATAAAAAAACATGATAACGTCTGTGCAGAGAGAGAGAGAGAGAGAGAGAGAGAGAGAGAGAGAGAGAGAGAGAGAGAGAGAGAGAGTACTGCGATTACCCGATTTACTCCTTGCATGGGTAGTTTAACAGCCCGCCGGCGAGCCTTCGTGTGCCGCCCTCATAAAAGGTCCTTTCACTGGGCAGAGACGCGATGCAGGGCAGGGAGAAGGGAGGGG
>NC_066542.1:10144662-10344662 GCF_024679095.1 Eriocheir sinensis | reverse complement strand
CCCCGCTTCGTCTTGGGTTCAAAGTGTCGCGTAGTGGTGGTAGGACAGGCAGTAACAATATTAAGTCAACGCTTAACCTCACTTCCACGATTCTCCCATTAGCCTTAAACACCTCAGAAAACCGGTTCTTCTTGTTAACCTCAGTGCCCTTCCGCCTCGTTTTGGGTTCATAGTGTAGCGTATAAGATGTCAGGCAGTATACCAATATCAAGTCAACGCTTCATCACACTTCCACGATTCTCCCATTAGCATTAAAACACCTCAGAAAACCGGTTCTTCTTGCCAACCTCAACGCCCGTCCGCTTCGTTTTGGGTTCATAGTGTAGCGTATAAGATGTCAGGCAGTACTAATATTAAGTCAACGCTTCATCACACCTCCACGATTCTCCCATTAGCCTTAATTAAACACCTCAGAAAACCGGTTCTTCTTGTTAACCTCAGTGCCCTTCCGCCTCGTTGTGGGTTCATAGTGTGGCGTAGAGGTAGGATGTTAGCCAGTACCAATATTAAGTCAACGCTTCATCACACTTCCACGATTCTACCATTAACCTTAAACACCTCAGGAAACCGGTTCTTCTTGTTAACCTCAGTGCCCTTCCGCCTCGTTTTGGGTTCATAGTGTAGCGTAGTAGAGGTAGGTCAGGCAATATATGATGCAGAAGCCTCGCCAAATTATCACTAGGGTCATAAAACTACCCACTGAAATACTAACACAGCCTCTACGAAAGCCTTATCAAATGTGGGTGTGGAAGGCTAGTCTTCTCAAACGCTTTCTGCTCTCACAAAAATTACTTTCAAAGGCTACAAAGGAGATTAGCCGGGTTCTCATGTGTGTTTTTCCCGTTCATGGTGCAGAGGCCTTGTCAAACTATCACCAGGCTCATAAAACTACCCTACTCATAAAGTTACTAATGGATTCGAAGTTGATCATCTGAGAACCAACTATTATCAGGCTCATAAAACTACCCTACTGATAAAGTTACTAATGGATTCGAAGTTGATCATCTGAGAACCAACTATTATCAGGCTAACAAAACTACCCTACTCATAAAGTTACTAATGGATTCGAAGTTGATCATCTCAGAACCAACTATTATCAGGCTAACAAAACTACCCTACTCATAAAGCTACTAATGGATTCGAAGTTGATCATCTGAGAACCAACTATTACCAGGCTAACAAAACTACCCTACTCATAAAGCTACTAGTGGATTCGAAGTTGATCATCTGAGAGCCAACTATTACCAGGCTAACAAAACTACCCTACTCATAAAGTTACTAGTGGATTCGAAGTTGATCATCTGAGAACCAACTATTACCAGGCTAACAAAACTACCCTACTCATCAAGTTACTAATGGATTCGAAGTTGAGCATCTCAGAACCAACTATTACCAGGCTAATAAAACTACCCTACTCATCAAGTTACTAATGGCTTCGAAGTTGATCATCTCAGAACCAACTATTATCAGGTTCATAAAACTACCCTACTGATAAAGTTACTAATGGATTCGAAGTTGATCATCTCAGAACCAACTATTACCAGGCTAACAAAACTACCCAACTCATAAAGCTACTAATAGGATCAAAGTAGTTCATCTCAGGACCAACTCATAACACGTTGCTAGTATGGAATGTTACCGGAGAACCTTGAAGCAGTTCCCCCAAATATATCATCGGTCTTCTTAGCTACTAATAGGATCGAAGTAGTTCATCTCAGCAGCCCCGTCAGCCAACTCATAACACATTGCTAGTATGGAATGTTGCCGCAGACCCTTGAAGCAGTTCCCCAAAATATATCATGGACCTTCTTTTGAACATTACCGTAGGAAAATGCAAGATCGAGACGCACTTTTTTTTTTTACAGCAAAGAAGACAGATCAAGGGCTTAAAAAAACAAAACACTAATAACAAAAAAAAACGCTACTTACTGCCCCCAACCAATAACATTAACAATACCAACCATGTACTAACCAGTCGCCCCCCTCGTGTTATGGTCTACTAAAACGAACATTGTGGAACCGCAAGAAATAGTTATGGAGGTTTATAGAAGTCAAGACCCACCACCCCGTTTTCCTTTTGCCTCGCCTCTCCGTCAATCTCATTCCGCCGTCAACTCCTGATGTCATTCTCGCCTTCACCAGCATTCCGTTCGTCATGCAGTGTGGTTGTCCGCTTTCATATGTTTCAGTGGGGGGTTGGCGTCTTGTTATCCTTAGTTATCTTTCTGTATCTCTAGCTTTCTGTCTATCTATCTATCTGTCTTTTCCTATCCTTAATGTTATCTCTATCTATTTATCCATTTGTATTTATCTATCTGTGGAGAGAATTAGATCTAGCTTTCTATCTATCTATCTTCTATCTGTTTGTTTTCCTGTCCTTAATGTTATCTCTATCTATTTATCCATTTGTATTTATCTATCTGTGGAGAGAATTAGATCTAGCTTTCTATCAATCTATCTTCTATCTGTTTGTTTTCCTATCCTTAAAGTTATCTCCATCTATCTACCCATCTGCATTTATCTATCTGTGGCGAAACTTTGATCTAGAGGAAGGAAGAAAAAGAAAGAAGAGAAGTTGGAGGATGAGGTGGAAAAGGAGGAGGAGGAGGAGGGAAGAAGGAATTGAAAGAAAAAGAGCAGAATAGAAAAAGTGATTGTAGACTATGAAAGAGGAGGAGGAGAAAAGGAGGAGGGAAGGGGAGAGAAAAGAAGGAGGAGGAGGAGGAGGGCAGGTGGAAGAGAGAAAAAGAGCAGAATAGAAAAAGTGATTGTAGACTATGAAAGAGGAGGAGGAGAAAAGGAGGGAGGGAAGGGGAGAGAAAAGGAAGAGGAGGAGGAGGAGGGCAGGTGGACGAGAGAAAAAGAGCAGAATAGAAAAAAAGTTATATGAACGATGAAAGAGGAGTAAGAGGAAGGAGGGAGGGAAGGAGGGAGTATTAGCAGGAGAGATTGAGGTGAGTGATAGACATGATCATTAAAACTATCTCTCTTACTCTATCTATCTGTATCTATCTGTTGTAATCTTGATCCGTACTCGTATACATCAAGTTATCGGGGTCGTCCGCTCCGAGGATTCGCTGATGAAAATAAAAACGGTACCTGTCCTTTAGTCGGCCAGGTGAGGTGACGACTCCCGGGCGGCTTGACTTAATGGGCTGCACCTGCACGACCATGAACGCCCCTCCCTCCCCCCCTCCCCCCCCCCAAACGTCACCTTTTTCCTTGTTTTCCTTCTTCGTCTCGTCGTTGTCGTTGTTTTCGCCGGCGCCATCGTCCTTAGTTCTTTTCCTTCTTTTTCTTTTATCTTTCTGTGTTATCAATTTTAGTATTAACGCCGCTTAATTTTTTTGGTGTGTGTGTGTGTGTGTGTGTGTGTGTGTGTGTGTGTGTGTGTGTGTGTGTTTCTTCTTTTTCTTCTTCTTCATTATCAACATCATCTTTTTCTTCTTCTTCTTCTGCTACTATATAATTATCTTCAAAGTACAAATCTGTGAGTATATGTATTGTATCAACTTCCGTGTGTGTGTGTGTGTGTGTGTGTGTGTGTGTGTGTGTGTGTGTGTGTGTGTGTGTCCCGTAAGCAAGGCGAAAGAAAGAGCCAAGTTAGTCGTCGTCGTCTTGGTCTCGGTCTTGGAAGCATTGCTGGAAACAATCACCTTCGGCCGTCCATCCTCTGGCGCCTCCTTGACAGTCTCCTGCTTGTGTGTGCAACCTGCGCATGACATCCTTCCTGCCAGGCTGAAGAATGACGAGAGAGAGAGAGAGAGAGAGAGAGAATTACGTGTGTGTGTGTGTGTGGGGGGGGGGGGGGGCATGTTAGTTTATACCAGTTCAGGCTAGAATATCAAAAGGGACAGTACACACACACACGCACACACACACACACACATACACACACATACACACACATACACATACATACATACATGCATATTGCAATACGTCGTCCCAGAATACACTTAGTAAAGAGAGAGAGAGAGAGAGAGAGAGAGAGAGAGAGAGAGAGAGAGAGAGAGAGAGAGAGAGAGAGAGAGAGAGAGAGAGAGAGAGAGAGAGATTGTGTATTATTTCGTACTCTTCTCGTTTGTCATCGTCTTTGTTCTGCTTAAAACGAGGAACTGAAATGGTCCGCTTAATGCTAGTGAGTGTGTGTGTGTGTGTAATAATAATAATAATAATAATAATAATAATAAATGGTTTATTCATTTGTAGGCAGTCATAAGGCTGAAAATACACAAAAATACCATACAATGAGTTTCATGTGGTGAGTAATGGGGGAAGTGGGAAAGGGTGATGTGTGTGTGTGTGTGTGTGTGTGTGTGTGTGTGTGTTGGGGTGGAGGGGTCATGTGGTCATGGAGGTGTTAATGACCCTCACAAGCGTCGGTATCGCACTAAGCCGATATCCGTCCGTGCGAGTTTTGACCGGGACGAGAATATTGTGGTGTCTTGTGGGTCTTGTGGGGGGAGGGAGGGCGGGTGGGAGTAGATCTCTATGACGGGTTAGGTTTGTCTGGTATCGGTCCTGTAGGGTGGGCAAATTCAGCTGGGTGAGTGCATGCTCGAAGTTAGTGTAAGAGCTGCCCAGAATCTGTCTGCATGCACGCCTTTGTGTGTGTGTGTGTGTGTGTGTGTGTGTGTGTGTGTGTGTGTGTGTGTGTGTGTGTTCTTCTTCTTCGTCCTCTTCTTTCTCCTCTTTCTTCTCTTCTCCATAATATTTTTTCTTTTTTCTTCTTCTTATTTTTATTACGCTTCGTCATAGTCCAGTATAAGTAGAAGGGACGTCAATGCGCGTTTCAAGAGAGAGAGAGAGAGAGAGAGAGAGAGAGAGAGAGAGAGAGAGAGAGAGAGAGAGAGAGAATATTACCAACCTTCTCGCATCCCAAACTCACCCCACCAAAACGAAACCTCTGCTATCAAAGACTCGCAATAAAGAATAAACAAACAAACAGATAAAGAATAAAAGAGTGATATGAAGACTCGAATCACAAAACACGAAGAAAAAGAAGAAAAGAAGGAGAAGAGAAGGAGAAGAGGGACTAGAGAAGAAGATGGCATTGCAAGCTTAATACGTATATGCTAACAGACACTCAGGAAACAGTCTATAACGAACTTAAAGTCTTATTCTCCATCATCAGCATCATCAGCATCTTCTTCTTTTTCTCCTTCTTCTGCTATTGTATATCTTCAAAGTACAAATCTGTGAGTATGTATTGTATCAACTCTTTGGTCCTTCTCTCTATCCTCCACACTCCTCTGAAACACAAAAAAGTAGGCGAAACTGGGCGGGAACTTGCATGCGGGGTACAGTGCGCGCGATGAGAGAACAGGTGGAACAGTGACCTGGGACTGCCGGAAAGGTCACCCATTCGATAAAGCTGATAATTGCCGTGGTAATGGGTGAAAGTGTTGGGTACATGTCGCTTGGTGGGACTCTTATCGGGTTGCAAATAGAGAGTGACCGATGATTAACTCCTAAAGAACAGTAGTCGAGGAGATTTGAAGTGAAGTTGATGCCTTGAGGAGAGTGACAGGAGGGGAGTGACGTACGTGCCGGTTTTTGTGCTACACTACTGAAACGGGTGACCAGGAATCGCTTCAAGGCTACAGGTGGTCAGGTGGGGAATGTAATACTCAACTAACTCCTAAAGAACAGTAGTATCAGGACACCTCTCCTCCCGAATTTGACCTTGCTTTTGGCCACCTCTTCTGATTCTTTTATGGGAGCAGCGATTAGCGGGCTTTTTTTATTATTATTTTTTTTTTTTTTGTGCCCTTGTAAAAAAAAAAAGGTCGAGGAGATTTGAAGTGAAGTTGATGCCTTGAGGAGAGTAACAGAGGAAGATTGACGTAGATGCCGGTTTTTGTTCTACACTAAGCAAATGGGTGACCAGGAATCGCTTCAAGGCCACAGCTGGTCAGGTGGGGAATGTAATACTCAACACACGACTCGATTTATTTATTTATTTATTTATTTATTTTTTTTTTTTTTTTTACCAAGGGAAGCTGCTCACCCTAAATTGACCTCTCTTTTGGCTACTCTTTACTGTTATCTATTATGGGAGCGGCGAGTAGCGGGCTTTTTTTGTACTCTTTTTGTTGCCGTGTCCTTTGATGTAAAAAAAAAAAGGAAAACAAAACAGACCTCTAGGCGTTGCTCCAGTAAAGGAAAAAAAAAGAGAGGTCGATTTCGGAAGGAGAGTTTGTCTTGATACGAAGGAAAACTGCATACATTAGTTCCGGGTGGTTTGAATGAGGGTGAAGACGTGTGGATGAAATATGAATAGTTGATAAGGACGAATCGCATTGTCAAATAATTCAGAAAGCCTCGTCCTTCAGCCTCGTCAAGCAACTAAGAAGGAAACGAAGGAATGAAGGGAAACACTGCATTCATTAGTTTCAGTTGATGTGAGTGTGGAGACCTGTGGATGATATATAGATTGAGGCAAAGGGTGAAGCTCCTTGTCAAATCATTCAGGAAGGAAGAAAATAAGAAGAAAGAAGGGAAGGAAGGAAGGAAGGAAAACACTTCATGCATTAGTTCCAGTTGATGTGAGTGTGGAGACCTGTGGATGATATATAGATTGAGGCTAAGGGTGAGGCTCCTTGTCGAATCATTCAGGAAGGAAGAAACTGAAGAAAGAAGGAAAGAAGGAAGGAAGGAAGGAAGGAAGGAAGGAAAACACTTCATGCATTAGTCCCAGTTGATGTGAGTGTGGAGACCTGTGGATGATATATAGATTGAGGCAAAGGGTGAGGCTCCTTGTCACATCATTCAGGAAGGAAGAAAATAAGAAGAAAGAAGGGAAGGAAGGAAGGAAGGAAGGAAGGAAAACACTTCATGCATTAGTTCCAGTTGATGTGAGTGTGGAGACCTGTGGATGATATATAGATTGAGGCTAAGGGTGAGGCTCCTTGTCAAATCATTCAGGAAGGAAGAAACTGAAGAAAGGAGGAAGGAAGGAAGGAAGGAAAACACTGCATCCATTATTCCCAGTTGATGTGAGTGTGGAGACCTGTGGATGATATATAGATTGAGGCTAAGGGTGAGGCTCCTTGTCAAATCATTCAGGAAGGAAGAAAATAAGAAAGAAAGAAAAGAAAGAAGAAAAGAAAACACATTATTCCCGGATGACTTGAGTTTGAAGACGTGTGGAGGAACTATAAACTGAGGCAAAGAGTGAGGCTCCTTGTCAAATCATTCAGGAAGGAAGAAACTGAAGAAAGAAGCAAAGAAGGAAGGAAAACACATTATTCCCGGATGACTTGAGTTTGAAGACGTGTGGAGGAACTACAAACTGAGGCAAAGAGTGAGGCTCCTCGTCAAATCATTCAGGAAGGAAGAAACTGAAGAAAGAAGCAAAGAAGGAAGGAAAACACATTATTCCCGGATGACTTGAGTTTGAAGACGTGTGGAGGAACTATAAACTGAGGCATATGGTGAGGCTAGCTGTCAAATTATTCAGGCAGTCTCGTCCGTCAGCCTCGACAAGCAGGTATGACGAAAGACGACGCCTGACTCAGCATAACAAACCGTCTGTGCGCCATAACATACACGGGGACAGGACGGTTATGAGCGGCCGAAGTCAACGTGATATTCGGTTCCAATCACAGGACGGTTATGAGCGGCCGAAGTCAACGTGATATTCGGTTCCAATCACAGGACGGTTATGAGCGGCCGAAGTCAACGTGATATTCGGTTCCAATCACAGGACGGTTATGAGCGGCCGAAGTCAACGTGATATTCGGTTCTAATCACAGGACGGTTATGAGCGGCCGAAGTCAACGTGATATTCGGTTCTAATCACAGGACGGTTATGAGCGGCCGAAGTCAACGTGATAGTCGGTTCCAATCACAGGACGGTTATGAGCGGCCGAAGTCAACGTGATATTCGGTTCCAATCACAGGACGGTTATGAGCGGCCGAAGTCAACGTGATATTCGGTTCCAATAACGTGTCCTGGCTGCGTGGAAGTCCTCAGACACGTGTGAGGCTTAGAGAGTGTTGTCCCGTAGCCGATCTTCCCACTGTGCATAGAAAGACACAGATTTGACTCAGTTTGTGCATTGAGAAAGTGTGACATGAATGGTGCTATGCCCGACCCGACACATTTCATGCCGTTATGCTGGTATGCCGGACAGACGCGAGTAGGTCCCTGACACACTGGCGGTATAGTTCTCCCTCCAGAGGCCGCTGATACTTTCGCTGAGGTAATTATTTAGGCCGTGGTTCTATATGTATGATCGAAGACTGAGAGAAGAAAGAGGCTGAGGAGAATCATGTGTCGAGGAAAGTAGTAGTAGTAGTAGTAGTAGTAGTAGTAGTAGTAGTGTTTTTTTACAACAAAGGAAGCAGCTCAAAGGGGAAAAAAATAATGAGAAAAAAATCCGCTAATCCCCTATATAAAAAAAAAGAGAGTTCAGAAGAGTGGCCAAAAGAGAGGTCAATTTCGGGAGGAGAGGTGTATCGATACTCTCCTCCGGTAGTAGTAGTAGTAGTAGTAGTAGTAGTAGTAGTAGTAGTAGTAGTAGTAGGGCGGAAATTCTTTAGGCCGTGGCTCCGTGCATGTGTTACCAATTAAGGAAGGAAGAAGGTTGAACTGAATGTGTCAGGGAAAGCAGACGTGAGGGGTAATACTTGAGGCCGTGGTTCTGTATGAGTGTTACCAGTTAAGGAAGGAAGAAGGCTGAACAAATTTAATAGTCAAGGAAGATAGCAATGGGCAGTACTTTTTGAGGTCATGAGTGTGTGTGATCAATGAAGAAAGGAAGGAAGGAAGAAGGCTGAACAGAATGAATAGTCAGGGAATGTAGCGATGGGCAGTAATTTTTGAGGCCATGAGTGTGTGTGATCAATGAAGGAAAGAAGGAAGGAAGGAAGACTGAACAAAAAGGTAGCGATGGGCAGTAATTTTTGAGGCCATGAGTGTGTGTGATCAATGAAGGAAAGAAGGAAGGAAGACTGAACAAAAAGGTAGCGATGGGCAGTAATTTTTGAGGCCTTGAGTGTGTGTGATCAATGAAGGAAAGAAGGAAGGAAGACTGAACAAAAAGGTAGCGATGGGCAGTAATTTTTGAGGCCTTGAGTGTGTGTGATCAATGAAGGAAAGAAGGAAGGAAGGAAGACTGAACAAAAAGGTAGCGATGGGCAGTAATTTTTGAGGCCTTGAGTGTGTGTGGTCAATGAAGGAAAGAAGGAAGGAAGGAAGACTGAACAAAAAGGTAGCGATGGGCAGTAATTTTTGAGGCCTTGAGTGTGTGTGATCAATGAAGGAAAGAAAGAAGGAAGACTGAACAAAAAGGTAGCGATGGGCAGTAATTTTTGAGGCCTTGAGTGTGTGTGGTCAATGAAGGAAAGAAGGAACAGAATGAAGTCAAAGAAGGTAGCGATGGGCAATACTTTTTAAGGGCATGAGTGTGTGTGATCAAGGAAGGAAGGAAGGAAGAAGGCTGAACAGAATCAAGAGTCAAAGAAGGCAGGAGTGGGCGTGTCTGTGGAGCCCTCAGGAGTTTGATGGACGAGCCGAGATAATGGCGGGATGCTGAACGGCTGCCTACAAGGTGTTCCAGCTGGCTAATGATGGAAAACCCCGTGGAGGGATGAAGGATGGAGAGGCCGGGACCTGCGCGGCTTGAAGATAGCGAACTGTCAGTCAGGTTGTAGTAGGAAGGAATCTTGTTGGTTAGCACAAATGACCCAAGTTTGACATTTCTGGAAGGTATTGGTCATATGCTTAAACATTTCAGCGTCCAAGCACACGTATTTGACTAGGCTTTCGTAGGGGTTGTGGGCGTTTCCAGGGATAGCTTAATGACCCTGGTAGTAGTTTGATCCTTCCGCTATACCATGAACCTAAAGAAACACCCATTAAAACCAGATTACTTTCCCTTTCGACCTTTCAAAATAGTTCATCTAACGAACATATAAACCTAGCCTTGGAGATAAGACGGGGAAGGATGGTAGAGTTTGGTGCTGGTAAGGACGAGCGCACTCCACCTTGCCTCCTCCCATAATGCGGCGGCCGAGCCTAAAAGAAAACCTGGCTTCAATGGACGGTATATAGCAGACGCGGCTCCCGGCCTCTCCATCCTTTCTTCCTCCATGGAAAACGCCAAGGCCTATTCAGTAAACTGCCTGGTAACAAAGCAAGACGCGAAGAATGTTAAAACGACAGAAAAAGGAAGGCACGGAGGAAGGAGAATGGAATGAAGTGTGTGCCGCGCCTCACATACCTGGGAAGGAGGGTGTACTGAGAGAGAGAGAGAGAGAGAGAGAGAGAGAGAGAGAGAGAGAGAGAGAGAGAGAGAGAGAGAGAGAGAGAGAGAGAGAGAGAGAGAGAGAGAGAGAGAGAGAGATGGAATATTCCTAGGTTGTCGTCGTGTAGGCCTACGGACACAACAAATGAGCCACAAACACATGCAGAGCTGAGTGGACAGCGTGCGGGCGCAGCGTCCTAGAGGGCATAGGTTCGAGTCCCGCCCGCCGCTACAAGCTGACAATTTCCAGTCATCGCCGAGTGGCCTAAGACTACTCACATGCTGTCCTGAAGACCATCTTTCAACCCAGACTCCAGAATAACTCTAAAGAGGATAAAAAAATGAGGTTCGGGGTGGCAGCATGAGCCAAGCAAGATGGCGCCACTTCAAAACACTTGCCTGCGCCATAACGGGCTGGAGCCGACCACCAGGGCCCCCAAGAAGGCATAAGCTGAAGGTGCCGCTCCAGGGCCGGTGCTTCCGTGTTTCATCGGTTACTTACTTGCCTATGCCTCGCTGTGCCCCGCGTGCCAGCTGGCGTCACAGAGGCAGCGCAGATCCTTGCCTGGCCCACACACCCGTCCCTTAGAGGAGAGAGAAAGAGAAGTAGACGCGGACTACATTTCTGATGACTTATTTAAAAGGTTTTCTTTTGACATCGTTTTCTGATCGCGAAATCCCTGCATGCTAACCACCTCCTTCTTATTCGATGTCCCCGATACTCGAAGGCGGCAGGGCGCGCGCGGAATATTGCCTCATCGCCACCACCCGGCCATCCGCCTCCCTCGTGCACGTCCCTCATAACAGGTGCGCGGCGCGTCCTGTCCCAAGCACACCTAAGACGTGGGTGTCGCCAGTCCGCTCGGTGCTGAGGAAGGAAGCGAAAAAACAAACAGCTATACTGTCAACTACTACCATACTGTTATCTATACCATACCAACTACTATACTGTTATCTGTACTGTCAACCACTACCACATCACCATCATGCAGCATCTAGTGCTTCGATAAAGAGGAAATCAAATAAGAAAGAAATTGAAAAACTAAGAAATACATAGACTAATAGTAAAAAAAGTATAGAGAATAGAGAAGGAATGAGAGATGAACACGCTGGCAAAGTAAAGAATGGGAGGAGAGGATGTCTATCTGTCTGTTTGTCGGTCTGTTTATATGTTTTTAATAGAGTGAAGAAAAGGAACATTAAAAAGAAAGAATGAAAGGTTAAGGAAAATTGGGAGAGAGAGGGCGTCCATCTGTCTGTCTGTCTTTTTATTTGTTTTTAATAGAGTGAAGAAAAGGAACATTAAAGAGAAAGAATTAAAGGTTAAGGAAAATTGGGAGAGAGAGGGCGTCCATCTGTCTGTCTGTCTTTTTATTTGTTTTTAATAAAGTGAAGAAAAGGAACATTAAAAAGAAAGAATGAAAGGTTAAGGAAAATTGGGAGAGAGAGGGCGTCCATCTGTCTGTCTGTGTTTATCTTTCCTTGCTTCTCCTTTTCTGTTTGTCTGTTTCCCTGTCTCTGTCTGTATATCTATCTATCTGTTTGTATGCTTGTCTTTCTATGTCTATCTGTGTCTGCTTGTCTGTTTGTATGGGTGTTCGTCTGTCTGTTTGCCTGGCTGTGTATCTTTGTCTTTGGTTGTCTCTACTTGTATGTCTGTCTGTCTGTTTTTATGTCAGTGTCTATCTATTTTGCCTGTGTTTGTCTTCAGCTGTCTCTACGTGTCTGTCTATCTGTCTGTTTGTATGCCTGTTTGTCTGTCTATTTGCCTGGCTGTGTGTCTTTGGCTGTCTACCTGTCTGTCTATCTGTCTGTTTGCCTGTCTGTCTGTCTGGTTGTCTTTATCTGTTTGGCTCTCCGTCTGTCTTTACTTGCCTGCCTATCTGTTTGTCTGCCTGTCTGTTTGTTTGTCTCTGCCTGTCCGTCTGGGGCGCTGATTGGCTGGGTTTGGGAGGGGGGCGGCCGGGCAACCCTCGCTACGCACTTGTTGCTCGGAGATTTTGTGTGTCAAGAGTTTGTGTGTTTGGGGCAGAGCTGCGCGACGCTGCCCCCGAGACGCGACACGTGACTTCGAGAGGAGGAGGAGGAGGAGGAGGAGGAGGAGGAGGAGGAGGAGGAGGAGGAGACGCACCCACTTATACGATGACAGTCACGACCCGCCCACTACTATCATGGCTCGGGGTTGTATGCGTTCCTCTCCTCTCGTTTATCTTATCTCGTTTATCTTTTTATCGGGTTTTCTGTCCACCCTTTCGTTCATCTATTATTTATCCTCATTGATTTGTTCTCGTTTATCCTCGTTTGTTCTTCCTCTATTCGTTTATCTTTCGTTTATCCGCTTCTTTATCTCATTTTTCCTCTTTATTCTTTATCTGTCATCTCGTTTATCCTCGTTTGTTCTTCCTCTATTCGTTTATCTTTCGTTTATCCGCTTCTTTATCTCGTTTTTCCTCTTTATTCTTTATCTCTCATCTCGTTTATCCTCGTTTGTTCTTCCTCTATTCGTTTATCTATCTTTCGTTTATCCAGTTCTTTATCTCGTTTTTCCTCTTTATTCTTTATCTGTCATCTCGTTTATCCTCGTTTATCCTTGTCTATCTGTCTCTTCTTTCGGCTCTTTTTTTTATAGTAAAGGAGACAGCTCAAGGGCAAAAGTAAATAAAAATAAAAATAAATGTCTCCTATCACTCCTTCCATCCTTGCTCTTCCTCCTAGTCATCCATCCTTCCTCCTCTTCCTCTTCTTCACTATCCTTCCATCCCTGCTCTTCCTCCTAGACTTCCATCCTTCCTCCTCTTCCTCTTCTTCACTATCCTTCCATCCCTGCTCTTCCTCCTAGTCATCCATCCATCCTCCCTTTCCTCTTCTTCACTATCCATCCATCCTTGCTCTTCCTCCTAGTCTTCCATCCTTCCTCCTTTTCCTCTTCCCTTCACTATCCTTCCATCCTTGCTCTTCCTCCTAGTCTTCCATCCTTCCTCCTCTTCCTCTTCCCTTCACTATCCTTCCATCCTTCCTCTTCTTCCTAGTCTTCCATCCTTCCTCCTCTTCCTCTTCCCTTCACTATCCTTCCATCCTTGCTCTTCCTCCTAGTCTTCCATCCTTCCTCCTCTTCCTCTTCCCTTCACTATCCTTCCATCCTTGCTCTTCCTCCTAGTCTCCCATCCTTCCTCCTTTTCTTCTTCCCTTCACTATCCTTCCATCCTTGCTCTTCCTCCTAGTCTTCCATCCTTCCTCCCTTTCCTCTTCTTCACTATCCTTCCATCCTTGCTCTTCCATCCTTCCTCCTCTTCCTCTTCCCTTCACTATCCTTCCATCCTTGCTCTTCCTCCTAGTCTTCCATCCTTCCTCCCTTTCCTCTTCTTCACTATCCTTCCATCCTTGCTCTTCCTCCTCTTCCTCTTCCCTTCACTATCCTTCCATCCTTGCTCTTCCTCCTAGTCTTCCATCCTTCCTCCTCTTCCTCTTCCCGTCACCATCCCCCTTATCAAAAATTTAAAGGGTTTCGCTCCTATAAAAGAGAGTAGAGGTGTTTATGGATCCTCTCTTTTATCTCCGTTGCCCCGTATTAGTTTATATTATATGTGTATTCTTATGTATTTTGGTGTGTGTTAAAGTACTACCTGTTGCTAATCCTTTTTTTCCTTTCTCTTGATTACAGGTGAGTGTCTGCAGGGTGAGGGTGAGCCTAGACAGGTGGCGGAAGGAGTCGAACTGTGGGTACACCTTCCTGTTGTTTTTGCTGTTGTTGTTGTTGTTCTTTTTCTTCTTTTTCTTCTTCTTCTTCGTCTTCTTTTTCTTCTTTTTCGTTTTCTTCTTCTTCGTCTTATTCTTATTGCTCTTCTTTTCCTTATTATTATTATTATTATTATTATTATTATTAGTAGTAGTAGTAGTAGTAGTTGTTGTTATTGTTGTTGTTATTGATGATGTTGTACCGTCGTCATTACCTATATCTAGCGTCATCATCGTGGTTATCATCATTACCGTCATCATCATCATCATCGGCCTTGAGCACCAACATTAATCCACTGAGTTAAAAGCTGTGGTTAGATTCTCCTGTGTCGCCTTGCAAGGGAGGGGAGGAGGAGGAGGGAGGGGAGGCAGGGCAATCAGGAACACGGAACCAGCACAACCATCTGTCTTGTCTCTCTCTCTCTCTCTCTCTCTCTCTCTCTCTCCCCCCCCCCCCTCCTTGCTATGTCTCCTAGTCTTTCATCCTTTCCCTCCTATCTTCCCTTCACTACAAAACCTTCTTATCGTAATTCTAAAGGGTTATGCTCCATTAAAATTCTTCTAATTCTATAGGATAAGTAGCTCTAAATGGTTGTCATTCTAAAGTGTAAAGTAGCCAAACAGGAAGAGGGAAAACAAGATTAGTAAAAGGTCGTTCCTGTCCTATCGTTTATCTTATCTCGTTTATCCTTTTATCGGGTTATCTGTGTATCCCATCTTCATTAATTTGTTCTCGTTTATCCTCGTTTGTTCTTCCTCTACCCGTTTAGCTATCTTGTTTATCCACTTCTTTACCGCGTCCTCTCGTTTTTCCGCTATCTCGGTTATCTATCATCTTGTTTATCCACGCAAAGGAAGACAGAAGGAAATACTCAAAGAAGACAAGGACCATATTTTTAAACATTTCAACGCCCGAACACATACATCTGACAAGGCTTTCATAGGAGCTGTTGGCATTTCCAGGGGTAAGTTTATAACCCTGGTGGTAGTTTGACAAAGGAAGACAAGGAAATAAAGAAAACAAGGGCCATTTTCTTAAACATTTCAAAGCCCAAACACATACATTTGACAAGGCTTTCATAGGAGCTGTAGACATTTCCATGGGTAGTTTTATAACCCTGGTGGTAGTTTGACAAAGGAGGACAAGGAAATACTCTAAAGAAGACAAGGACCATATTCTTTGACATTTCGACGTCCAAACAGATACATTTGACAAGGCTTTCATGGGAGCTGTAGGCATTTCCATAGGTAGTTTTATGACCCTGGTGGTAGTTTGACAAAGGAAGACAGAAGGAAATACTCAAAGAAGACAAGGGCCATATTTTTAAACATTTCAACGCCCGAACACATCCATTTGACAAGGCTTTCATAGGAGCTGTTGGCATTTCCATGGGTAGTTTTATGACGCTGGTGGTAGTTTGACAAAGGAAGACAGAAGGAAATACTCAAAGAAGACAAGGACCATATTCTTTGACATTTCGACGTCTCAACACATCCATTTGACAAGGCTTTCATGGGAGCTGTAGGCATTTCCATGGGTAGTTTTATGACCCTGGTGGTAGGTTGACAAAGGTTCTGCACCATGAACGCGTAAAAACACTCATAAGAACGTGCTTAATCTCCTTATCGCCCTTCGGAAATAGTTGACGTGGAAGGTGGAAGTGTCTGAGCATACCGAGCAAAGGATTATGTTAACTTTACTCGGAGAAGTGTCTTGGTTACTGTTCTCTCCTTCTCTTCCCCTCCTTTCCTCTCCTACCCCCTCAACTTTACTCGCAGAAGTGTCTTTGTTACCCCTCTCTCCTTTTCCTCCCCTCCTTTCCTCTCCTACCCCCTCAACTTTACTCGGAGAAGTGTCTTGGTTACTGTTCTCTCCTTCTCTTCCCCTCCTTTCCTCTCCTACCCCCTCAACTTTACTCGGAGAAGTGTCTTTGTTACCCCTCTCTCCTTTTCCTCCCCTCCCCCTCTCCTCTCCCACCCCCTCTGACGTGCATCTCTCCACCTCCCTCCAGCCGCCACTTAGCTCTGTCATTCCTTCTGTTAATTTTTCATCCCACCTTCCCCACCTTATTTTTTTTTCCTTTTTTGGGGTCCTCCGTTTAGCTTCCTCATACCTTTCATCCGTCTCGCAGCTCATCATTGCCTTCCTGGAGTCATTTTTATTTTCTTTTTTTATATGGTAACAGTGATAATGAGGACTGTGGAGGAACGGGATGTGTGTGTGTGTGTGTGTGTGTGTGTGTGTGTGTGTGTGTGTGTGTGTGTGTGTGTGTGTGTGTGTGTGTGTTCGTATAATTATAATGAACTAGAATCGCACTCACTGTCTCATATCGTAATACATGCGTCATATTAACTTGACTGTGTGTGTGTGTGTGTGTGTGTGTGTGTGTGTGTGTGTGTGTGTGTGTGTGTGTGTGTGTGTGAGGGCAGGGAAACGCGTGAAAGCTGTACGATTTAAAATGAAAACTAAACCTTTTGAAGTGGACGTCTGGTGGTGGTGGTGGTGGTGGTGGTGATGGCGTAATTATATCAAAAGCTTGGGTTGTTTGGCTTTGGGTCTTTGCTTGTTTTTGGGAGAAGGAGGGCAAGAGACGTACCCTCAATAGTTCTTTTTTTCTGTCCTCTCGCTCTCTTGATTTTCTCAATGCCATTCATAAGTGTTGGACGCGCGACTTGATCTCAACATTTATCATAAGTAAAGACGCGAGCATTTTCTGTGATACTCAACACACACACACACACACACACACACACACACACACACACACACACACACACACACACACCACCTACTTTTTTTTCAGTGCCCAAGCAAATATTCTCGTTTTGATGTCGTTAGTGGGCACAGCGTCTATCAATCTTCCCAGGATGCTAGTCCTTGTGAGAGAGAGAGAGAGAGAGAGAGAGAGAGAGAGAGAGAGAGAGAGAGAGAGAGAGAGAGAGAGAGAGAGAGAGAGAGAGATTCAGATTACGACTCAAATTCAGATTCAAAACACTTATTCACACGCATTATCTACAGTCTTGAAAAAAAACACCCTAGCATCTAATAACTTGCAGGCCTAAGTATGCACAAGGTTCTTAATTACAGTTTCCACGTGTATGTATCGCAGAACCTTGGATGAACACTTAATGAATGCGGAAGTGTATGTAAAAAAAACGGATGGCAATGATCGACTATATAGATTTTGGTGCTGGGAGAGAGTTTGCGAAAGTATATTAAAAAAACGAATTCCAATGTAGATCGACAGGATTTCGGAACGAGAGAGAAAGAGTTTGAAAGTATAGTAATAAACGAATGGCAGAGTAGGTCCATTAGATTTTAGAGGTAAGAGTGGAAGAGTTTGCAAGAGTATATTAATGAAACGAATTCCAATGTAGATCGACTAGATTTTTGAGGCGGTAGAGAGAATGTGTTTATGAGGGCATATTAATTAAACAAATTCCAAGGTAGATCGACTAGATTTTTGAGGCGGTAGAGAGAATGTGTTTATGAGGGCATATTAATAAAACAAATTCCAAGGTAGATCGACTAGATTTGAGGACGTGAGAGAGAAAGACTGCTGGACTATATTAAAAGTGGGTCAGCTAGATTTCTTTTGGGGGAGGGAAAGGGAGGGCAAGAGAGAGATAAAACGAGAGACAGGCAAAACAAGCTACCGGTGAATCGCGTCACAGCCAGTGTAGGAGCCGCGGCCTGGCCTTGGCGACGCAACAAGTAGCTCCCACCCACCCAACCACCACGCGGCGCCGTCTATCCCTTCCTTTTACCCTTGGCCGACCGTCCCCGAGGAGTACCGCTTCTGTGGCCTCCCTGTGATGAACGATGCACCCTGCTGTCCTTGGTTTGTGTTTAGTGTTTCAGCTGAATAACGAAGAAACCATTAACTTACTACGAACTTTAAACCTTGTATGTGATTGGACGCCGAGATGTTTAAAAATGTGACCCATACTGCCCATACCGTCCTTGCTGCAGGGGTTTGTGTTTGGTGTTCTGATGAATAACGAAGAAACAATTAACTTACAACGAACTATAAACCTCGTATGTCCTTGGGCGCCGAGATGTTTAAAAATGTGACCCATACTGCCCATACCGTCCTTGCTCTAGGGTTTGTGTTGGGTATTTCAGCTGAATAACGAAGAATCCATTAACTTATTACGAACTATAAATCTTGTATGTCCTTGGGCGCCGAAATCTTTAATAATGTGACCCATACTGCCCACACCGTCCTTGCTTCAGGGTGTGTGTTGGGTGTTTCAAATGAATAACGAAGTCCATTTTTTTTTTCTTTTTACAGCACAAAAAAAGGAAACAACAATAAAAAAAAAAGCCCGCTACTCGCTGCTCCTTACTTACTGCGAACTATACTTACCACGAGTCATTACCTTATTGCCCCTCCTGACCTTGCTTGAGGAAATGTGTTTAGTGTTTCAGCTGAATAACGATCAGGCCATTACTGCGAATCATTAGCGTACTACGAACTTTTGACTTACTACGACTTAACGCCCAAGGAGTCGGACATACAAGGTTTATAGTTCGTAGTAAGTTAATGGATTCTTCGTTATTCAGCTGAAATACCAAACACAAACCCTGGAACAAGGACAGTATGGGCAGTATGGGTCACATTTTTAAACATTTTGGCGCCCAAGGACATACAAGGCTTTCGTAGTAGGAGTATTAGGCCTTTTCAGGGGTAGTTTAATGACCCTGGTGGCAGTTTGACCCTTCTTCTGCATCATGAACCCCAAAAAGCACTCATGAGAACCCGATTGATCTACTTTTTGGCATCTAGAAATAGTTGATATGTGAGGCGGAGACGTCTGAGAAAACCAGCCTAAGAACCATATATGTGAAACCATTCGGCACCCAACCACATACATGTAACAAGGCTTTCGTATGACTTGTGGGCATTTCCATGGGTAGTTTTATGACCCTGGTGGCAGTCTGACAAATCCTCAGTACCACTAACGTAAAGAAACACTCAAAGGGACGAACTAAACCCCTTTTTTAGCCTGTAGAAATGATTGATGTTAGAGGACACAGCTTTTAAGAATACCAACCAAAGCCTCCAGCGTGCCCACCTACGCCCCTCATCGGAGACGCCATTCCCCGTAGCGACAAGGTGGTGGGAGGTAAATACGAAGCACATGACCCGTCGTAAGAGTGGCTGAGGATAATTAAGAGGAGTTCCAGCCCCCTGTCCCGACCCTCCTGGTAGCCTAATAGTAGCTGCCTGCGTCGCTTCTGCCCGGCTCCTCCTGTGACGCCGCGGTTGCCCATAGAGGGACCTGTTCTTAATGTTAATGGTTGATAGTTGTTGTTGGTGGTTGTGGTTGTGGTTGTAGTAGTAGTAGTAGTAGTAGTGTTGATATTGTTGTGTTGTTGGTGGTGATGGTGGTAGTAGTAGTAGTAGTAGTAGTAGTAGTGATGGTGGGAGGAGGAAGAGGACGAGGAGGAGGAAATGTAATGATAATATAAACGATAGTGCTTATGATAATGACCCAAATATCATCATTATCATCAGCATTAGCATCATTTTATAGTGTATTCTTATTATTCTCGTTATTATTATGATTACTACTTATTATTATTACTGTTATCCTTGTTCTTGTCCTTAGCAACAGCGTCACGCCACATATTAGGTATTAAAGTTGTTATCGTTTGTTTGGTGTCATATAAACTTTCGCAACATTTGTAAATCTAAACAAGACACGCGGCGTTGACTGATTAAATTAAAAAAAAAAAAAGGAAAAAAGAACATAGTGGTCTTTACTGTATTGAGGAAGTGTGGCAAAGAACCGTCCCCTTATTCCCTGTGTGTCCTCAATAAGAGAGAGAGAGAGAGAGAGAGAGAGAGAGAGAGAGAGAGAGAGAGAAGCTTTTAATCCTTATGTAAGTTTCGACTATAAAAAAAAGGCTCCAGACACACCCTTATCCTTAGTACTTGATGTCTTCAGTTGGGCTATCGTGGATGTATGTGTATGTTTGTTATGTGTGTGGCGGGGCGTGGTGTGTGTGTGTGTGTGTGTGCGGGACGTCTGGCGCCACGGGTTACGCCTGGTCAGGTCTGGGCGGCGGGCGGGGCCAGTTTTTGTGGGCCCGCCAGTGGTCATCGGGGAATGCGCTCGTATTTGTATATGTGATTGGATGGGTCCACGATGAAGGGACCCCCTCACCCTCACTCCTCCCCACACACAGTAGTTTTATGAATGCTCTTATATACGTAGTTTGTTTTATAGTTGTCCTTATCATCAAATTTAATGTGAACCCTAGTGTTGATGTTGTTGTTCTTTGGTGGGATTTCCTGGGGTGGTGGTGGCCGCGGCGGCGATGGGAGGGGCGGCGGCGGCATCGTGACCTTGTGTGAGTGGCAAGGCCGCTGGGCCGCCGTCCATCCCCGCCGTTGAGTCTCCGCGTCAGGCCGTCGCCGATGCTGTCACGTGCTGAAAAATCTGAACGCTGCGCCCACGACTCATTGCCGCGCGGGGAGAGAGCGGCCACTCAGGGGAGCAAACACGGCTTGCGAAACACTATTAGTCGGAATGGCAACGCAAATTACACGCGGCATATATTTTATTGTAAAGTTTAAGAGCATTGCCACGTATCCACGACCAACATAAGAGGATTTCCAAACGCATTTTGTCATAGTATTTCACCAGCACCACAACCTCCGAAAAAAGAACAGCAACAACAACAGGAACAGCAGCACAAAAAAAACTCTGCCGCTAGGCCTTTATTCCCTGCCGGTCGCTGAGGGGGGCTTGCAGAGCGGTGCCCAGGCGTCGGTGCGTAGTGGAGTGGTGCGCTAACGGGGAGTGAATGAAGGAATACCCCCCACCCCTCACTCCTCTTCTCTCTCTCTCTCTCTCTCTCTCTCTCTCTCTCTCTCTCTCTCTCTCTCGCACGTGCTCTCAAACATGTAAAATGACAGTGGCGACTTCATATCGAACTCAATCTATTCACTCTTGGATCCTTACTCCTACACTGGTTCCCCCTCCTCCTCCTCCTCCTCCTTCTCCTCCTCCTCCTTCGGGCCCTCTCCTCCTGCGGGCCCACCTTCGCCTTCCTGCTCGGGGCCGTAAGGGTGGCCGGGCCCGCTGCAAGGTGGCCGGTTAGTCTGCTTCCCCTGCGCTTGATAAACCCGCCGCTTTATACGGGCCGGAGGCATTTCTCGGGCGGGCAGGCGGCGGCGGCGGCGGAGGAGGAGGAGGAGGAGGAGGAGGAGGAGGGGGAGGAGGAGGAGGAGGACCGTAAGATTAGACCACTTTTCTGAACCATGGACGCTACGGGTAAACAAACGCCTTATTATCTTTCCCTTAGTCTACCTAAACACACACACACACACACACACACACACACACACACACTTTAAGGAAAAACTGGACAAATACAGATAAGGAGACGGGACCACACGAGCGTGAGCCCAAGTCCTGTAAAACTACAACTAGGTAAATACACACACAGGTAGCCCATATATATATAAATTCTCGTATAATGAGTGTAACGGAACGAGGAAACACAACACACAGAAAGGAAAGAAAAAGTTTAGTATAGGAGAAATTTCTATCTGAGCGTTCGTGTCATCATCTTGAAATGCACATACTCAGCCCACGTTTCTAAGGACATTATTCTCAAATATTTCTGATCTTACATACCCACATTTGATAAGCCTTACGTAGAGGTTGTAGTGGGTCTTTCCATGGGTAGTTTTAGGAGCCTAGTGATAGTTTGCCAAGGCTTCTGCACCATGAAAGTGAAAAAAAGGAAGTATGGGAACTGGTCTCATTTTCACTGTGGCCTTTGGAAATTGTTTTTGTGAGAGCGGAAAGCGTTTGAGAATACTTAGTCTTATAAACCTTTGCATATTTAGAGGATAAGAAGGAAGGAAGAAATACAGGACACTGGAAGGAAGGAAGGAAAAGTGTGAGGGATACGCCAAGGAAAGTAGGAAAAAAAATAATACAAAACACAGGGAGGAAGGAAGGAGGGAAAGGTGTGAGGGATGCGCGAAGGAAGGAAGGAAGGAAAGAAGGAAGGAGGGAAGGAAAGATGTAAGGGATACGCGAAGGAAAGTAGGAAGAAAAAAATACAAAACACAGGGAGGAAGGAAGGAGGGAAAGGTGTGAAGGATACGAGAAGGAAGAAAGGAAGGAAGAAATTGAAATGCAGGACAGAGGAAGGATGGAAGGAAGGAAGGAGGGAAGGAAAGATGTAAGGGGTACGCGAAGGAAAGTAGGAAGAAAAAAATACAAAACACAGGGAGGAAAGAAGGAGGGAAAGGTGTTACGGAGACGCGAAGGATGGAAGGAAGGAAGAAATGGAAATGCAGGACACAGGAAGGAAGGAAAAAAGGAAGGAGGGAAGGAGAGATGTAAGGGATGCGCGAAGGAAGGCAGGAAGAAAGAGAAATACAAAACATAGGGAGGAAGGAAGGAAGGAAGAAGTAGGAATGCAGGACACAGGAAGGAAGGAACGAAGGAAGGAAGAAGTAGGAATGCAGGACACAGGAAGGAAGGAACGAAGGAAGGAAAGGTGTGAGGGGTACGCGAAGGAAGACAGGAAGAAGAAAAATACAGAACGCAGGAAGGAAGGAAAGAAGGAAGAATTAGATATGCAGGACACAGGAAGGAAGGAAAGAAGGAACGAGGGGAGGAAAGGTGTAAGGTGTAGGCGAAGGAAGGTAGGAAGAAAGAGAAGTACAGAACGCAGGAAGGAAGGAAGGAGGGAAGGATGTAGAGTAGATTAACGACAAAAGGGTACTCACGTGTCTGACCACAGGAAATGCCAACACCTGTAGAGCGGCGTCTTGACTTCTGCGCGACCGAAAAGAGGCAGTGGCGGGGATCAGTGTGGCGCCGAATCTGTACTTAGGGTTGGCGCCGACCTTGCCACCACGACCACCACCCACAAAAAACAAAAAAAAAAACGAGTCCGCAACTAAAAAAGAAAGACTAATCGAAAAATAATGCTAACAAAGAAAAAACACTATCCCCCCCAAAAAAAAATAACAGCAACAACAAAAAAGAAAACCCGTAACCAGAAATACCTTACCACCACCACCAACAACAACAACAACAACAACAAAAACAATGCTAACTCCAAAAAGAGTCCTCACCCCCCTCCCCCCCCCAAAAAAAAAAACGATAATCGAAAAAGAAAAAAAAAAAATCAGCCATCTTAAAAAGCCTACTAACAACAACGACAACAACAAATGCTAGCCCCCAAAAAAGCCCACCCCGCAGTGATCACCCGGCGTCCAGGGAGGTGGGGGGAAAGGGGGGTAAGGAAGGGACGTGCAAAGAAGAGGGAGGGAGGAAAGGGAGCTACATGACGGTGGAGAAGCCGGTCTTGTTATGTAGGGAGAGAGATCAAGGGATAGATAGATAGATGGAGGTTTTTTTTTTACAGTAAAGGAAACAGCTCAAGGACAGGTAAGTCAAACAAACAAAAAAGCAGGCCAGTTACATATGTACAGAAAGGATGAGTAGTAACAATAGTAATAGTAATAATAAGTATGATAACAGTAACAGTGAGAGGTAACACATACTACACGAACAAGCCGTCACGTATCTGGCCGGTGCTCTGGGATACGCGGCCGTCATGCTAAAAGGATCCCTCATGAGACGCCGGGCTACTGACGACACCTGGAGCTCGCTGGCCCTTGCTGCCTCTTAAGAACATGAACTGAGATTATGCTTCGAATTTCGAGTTGGTAGCCTTGCCTTCTGGTTGAAACTAGTCGGTGGCGGTGGGTCGGTGCAGGGCCGTCGATGGGAGAGTCGGGTCACTTTCCATCATCCATCATATGCCGCTCATGCTCGCTGCCTCCTACCTCAGTACAAGCTAATGGAACTTCAAATACTATCATCATTTTTATTTCTTGGTGTTGAATTTGTGTTGAGGTAGAAGCTCTGGGTAGGTAGGAAGCTGTAAACGTAGGCGCATAGCTGCAAGAAGGCGTTTAGGGCTGTGGACCCGTACTCTCAGACGCTTTCGGCTCTCACAAGAAATATTTCGTAAAGCCACAAAGAATAGTCGAGTTCTCATGAGTGTTTTTCATGTTTATGGTGTAGAAGCCTTGTCAGATTGTCACTAGGTTCATAAAACTACCCGCGGAAATACTAACCCAATCTCTACGAAAGCCTTATCAGATGTGGGTGCTAGGTACAGGTTCATAGGTTCATAGTGCAGAAGCCTTGTCAAGCTATCATTAGGCTCATAAAACTACCCGTGGAAATACTAACCCAATCTCTACGAAAGCCTTATCAGATGTGGGTGCTAGGTACGGGGTGTCCGTCCTTCCAACAGGCCCATTTTCAAAGAACATTAACTCCGCCCGGTGAGACACGGACCCAAGCGGCGGTCTGAGCCACGTGGAGCTGCTTGCCACCCGCTGCTTTCCTGGCCGGCGTATTCCACAACAGCAACAGCAGCCCAGTAAGGGAGTGGGACGTTCTATGGCTTCCTCATCACGTTACGAGACACATATTGCTCCTCGTACGCTGGCAACGTCGCGCCTTTGAATCATAACAATATTGAGTGATTGCGTAATAGTGCGATGATTTACTGCTGTCGAAAGAGTCGGTGCCACTTGTTTTTGTCAGTAATGGAAGCAACTTAAGAGCAAAAGAAGAACGCTAACCAAAAATACCGCAAACAACAAGAAAATAAACCAAAAAAGCCCGCTAACGAAAAAAAGCTAGCCCAAAAAAGCCCGCTAATGAAAAAAGCTAGCCCAAAAAAGCCCGCTAACGAAAAAAAGCTTGCCCAAAAATCTCGCTAATGAAAAAAGCTAGCCCCAAAAAAAGCCTTTTAACGAAAAATAAACAGCTAACCCCAAAAAAAAAAAATACTGTTAACAAGAACAACAAAAAGCTAGCGTGCATCTTTCTATGGCATCCTCGTTCACCATTTCACCCCCAAAACATAAGGCAGTTCACACCCCAACACCGCATCTAGACACCATGATGTGCACAAGCCAAAAAGAGGCGCGCGGGAAAGGAAAGGCTTAAGGAGGAGGGAGTGTTCGGATGACCCCAAAACCGCGCGGTCGATCACGCTGCCTCACCAAATCAATGCAAGTCTTCGTATGCCTTTCGTGCGCTCTCTTCCACCCTCCTTTACGTTATGGCCACGCATCAACACTACCTTTCCTTTTTACCCTTGAGCTGCCTGTAAACTGTAAAAAAGTGGTAGAAGTTGTGATAAGGACCTGTTTTTTTCTCGTTTTTATTTTTTTGTGTGTATAACCATTAGCTCGCCGCCTCCTACCGTGAAATAGATGAAGGATAGTTGTATAGTAGCCTAACACAGCGAGTCTTGAGTTGTTGGCTTTGATGAGGCTAATAAATGGTTGATGATGATGGTTGCTCTCCCTTCATAGCCTAGCCTAGCACACGTTCTTGTTATAGGCAAAGGCAACTGCTGTGAAAGTCTACTTAGGACCTCAAAATACAGGTGTTTATGTGGGGGGGGTGTCGATGTAACTCACTATTTTTTTTTCTTTCTATTTACTTTTTTTCATTGCGATGCTGGAGACAGGCCGACCAAGGACAAAACAAAATTACTTAAAGAATACCCATAACACTGTCCCATAACAAATATTTAGAAAAACATTAAAGCTCTCCCCACTCCTCCCCTCCCCTCCCCACTCAAACAAAACAAAATAAACATTGAAAAAATAGGAATAATACGGCAGCATATGATGAATTTAAAGAGTACACAAATATGAAGACTCGAGTTATATTTAGATTAGACTAAAGGTATCTTAAAACACATAACGGACAGTAGCTGAGAGAGATAAAAAAAAAGATAAACACAGAAGGATTTAAAGGAGTAGAAGAAGGATTTAAAGGAGTAGAAGACAGACAGTAGCAAAAAGTAAAATAAATAAATAAATAAATAAAACATTGTAAGAGTTATTAGAGTGGAAGGATGAGAATTAACTTAAATCACATAGCAAATAGAACGAACAATAAAAAAATGAACAGTGTCAGAAATAAGAAAGTAGAAGAGAGGAGATTTTTTAGTTTTTCTTTCTTTATTGCCGTTGAGTTGTTTCCTTTACCGTAAAAAAAAGGAAGGCAGAGAATTACCTTAAAACACGACAAGCAGCAACGAACAGTATAAAAGATGAACATAGAGAGAGTATAGAAGGCTTAGAATTAACATAAAAACACAACACGGTAAATATTAGAAGAAAAACAACATCAACGTCGAGAGAGTTACGAGAGCAGAGGCTGAAAATAAACTCAAAACACATAACAAACAAGTAGAAACGAATAATAAAAACAGATCAACATGGAAAGAGAGTAAGCTGCTTAGGATTAGCGGCATTAGGGTCTTCGCTGCTACTGGCGGGGGCGGTGACGGCGGCGGCTGGTGCGAGATGGGACGGCCCTTCACAGCTGGCCCTGGTCATCAACCCTCTACGGGGCGGCCAGGGCTAGGGGTGTGACGGCGCGTGGGTAGCCCCTGTTCGAGAGAGAGAGAGAGAGAGAGAGAGAGAGAGAGAGAGAGAGAGAGAGAGAGAGAGAGAGCGCCAGTGGACATTCGGTCAGTGTTTGTTTTGTAAATAGAAAGTGTGTGTGTGTGTGTGTATGTGTGTGTTCCACATCTCCATGCCTTGTTGAGCGTGCCCATGTGTCGTGTCTACACATCAATATGACGAGGCAGAGGCTTCAAGTGGCGAACCAAATAATAACTCAATGAAGAAATATAAAAAGGGTACCCGTCACTGACTCCTTAGCGTGTGTGTGTGTGTGTGTGTGTGTGTGTGTACTAACCCCTAAGACACATGAGGCAATACCAGGCCCAGAGGAGTCAAGGCGAGCAGTAGTTCCAGACGCGGGGTCGTTGGCCTGAAAAGAAGTAGCCTAGATGCACGGGAAACTAAGGAAAGATCGCATTTGATGTCTAATATAATAAATAGGGTAGTGTGCCTTTGATTGACGCACTGAAAATACATCTAAACCATCTATCAATCTACATATAAATAGATAGATATGTTAACTACTGCAAGGTGTAATAGTCTACGGCATCTTCAGTTTATACGTAGCTATGTTGTCCCTTACGGCGAGGCAGCCCAGATAACACTCAAATTCGAATTTCACTCGGCTCTTTTGGTAACAACATGGCGCTTGTGATATAAGATGACCAGACTCTCCTATTCTACGGCTCTTGTTTCCCCTGAACAAGAAACCTCAACAGCTTCTATGGCTCTGGGAAAAACAGTGGAAAGTATCAGTAGGCTATATGTGTGCGGCCGTGTGCGTGGAGGTGCTGTAAGACTCAAGGTGGCGCTGTGCATAGGACCCGAGTTGGTATTTTCAAACGCTTCCATCTCTCACATCAACTCTTTCCAAAGGCCAAAAAGGAGATCGATTGGGTCCTCATGAGTGTTTTTCTAGGCTCATGGTACAGAAGAAGGGTCGGAGTACCACCAGGGCCATTAAACTATACCCCTGGAAATGTCCCAAACTCCTACGAAAGCCTTAAATATGAGAGCTTGGGAATCGATCGGTTTGGGCAGAAAGGGAGGCATTGTCTCTTAACTTTCCCTTCCTCTCTTAGAACAGTCACACAACTATATAAAGAAGGAATAGCTTGTGAGCGTTGACTTCAGTGTTAGCGTGTGTGAGACAGATTTATAGTATTTGCATGGTGACAGACATATTATAACTTTGTGGAGTGGAAAGTATTTGTCTGTCTATTTAGGTATATATAAATAGATGGGTAAACTTTTTGTAGAACGGTAACTATCTATCTTTCTATCTATGTATATATGAATAGATAGATTACCTTTGTAGAACCATATCTATCTATCTATCTATGTTTATCTATCTATCTAAATATAAATAGGTCGCTAGATTAACTTTGCATAACGGTAAGTATCCATCTATCAACCCATATATAAGTAGATAGATAGATATACAAGACAGACAAAAGAGATCCCGTATTTCAAACTAACCTTTCCTCGGTACTCGTATGCGCCTCACTTTCTCTGCATTGCGAAAAAGACGGAAGAAGAAAGGTATTAGCATGTATGGAAGCGAGCCCGTCTGAAGCCTCCCTGGGACCCCGTTTGGCATACTGAAGGAGGCGGGACAGTACTTTCACGATTCGCTTTCTTTTTTTTTTTTTTTTTTTTTTTTACCACCGAAGAAGGACACGAAGAAAAGATGAATAGTGGAAGTTTATGCAAAGTGTAGAGTTTCATTCATACAGAGCATCATACTTACTGAAATTACACTAGAAATAAAAGAATGGATTGTAAGTAGCGTCGAATTCAATAGCCTAGTACTGGAAATATGAAATGACAACTTGTGAAATATACCGTCTCTTTTTTTTTATTCTCTCAATCTATCTACCTATATATCTATCTATCTGTCTAAAAGAGTGAATAACGAGAGAGAGAGAGAGAGAGAGAGAGAGAGAGAGAGAGAGAGAGAGAGAGAGAGAGAGAGAGAGAGAGAGAGAGAGACTAGGGCAACTAGGCTATTTAAGTACCGTGTAAAACTCTCAGGCATCACAAACCCGTATTTAACTTTACGACTGTTTACCTTATAGGAAGACGATTTGTGACTATCCTGATGATGCTGATGATAATGATGACTTAACCACACTCAAAACAACAACAACAAGATATCAAACTGAAAAACTAACCCTTGCAAACATCGTAAACTGGTAACATATACTTGGTCATCTAATTTCACTAGCGTCGGATACGATGTTACTTGAAAAAGCTTTATTTAAACGATCTATTCATTCACTCACACCTAACGTAACATGGCGACAGTGATTACGACCTGCTATTACGATCTGTGGCCAGGGAAAGGAATTGCATGACCATCTTTCTGCGTATGTTAGGTAAAGATAATATTCGGGACATTCACTATAGCTCTACGAGGCCTGGGTGCTAATCCCATTCTTATTGTCCCTTGAAGCTGTTTTATAATCACTAGTAAATCATCATATCTCATCACCTCACACTCTTAACCCATATGGCAACAAAAACCCGGATTCTCACTATGTATTCATCCATTTTGACACCCATGCATCTTCGTGAGTGCTCAGTGACGGGTGAGTCGTGCTAGGTGGATGAACTTCTAGCCTGGCAACGGGTGAGAGCGTGGAACAAGAGAATGTGTTGGTTAGGCTACTCTATGTATGGGTGTATGGGGCTGTCGGGGTGAGAGTCCGTGGCATGGTTGGGAAAACAGGGCCGATAAGTGGGGTGACGTGTATGGCATGACAAAGGATATATGGGTTGAGGCTGATAGGGCAAGGAAGGGTGATGTGTGTATGGCTATGTTTACGTAGAGGAGTCATTGTCCTCGTGGTGTGGCTAGGAAAAACGGGACATGGAGTAACAAGTGAGAGGTAGATGACATACAACGTTAGTGGGTGTGGAAATACAGGAAAAGACTGCCATGTGTAATTGTGTATGAGTATGTATGATGGAGAGTGAGTGAATAGGTGAATGTTTAAAATGGACGGGAAGACGAAAACTAGAATGTCCTTGGATGGTATGAGGTGATGAGTGTCAGACTGATAAAATACGAGTGTGATTCTAATAGGCTTGGAAATATAGGGGAAGGCTACACCACCGTATCCAGATTATCGTACTCAGAGCATCGTATTTACCTGTTTCTGACCCATAATATTTGCCAAGAAACATCGATAATTAACCATTTTAACGATAACTATATATGAAAGTAGTCAGTGGAGTGGAGAAGACAGTTATTGGGTCAGAAATCGGCGGACATAAGAGGCTAAGTACGACAGTTTGGCGCGTTGGTACTCTGTGTGTATGGCTCCGTAAGGGTAAGGCTGGTATTACAAGACATTTTCCTTTCTCACATCGGCTATATCTAAAGGTCAAAGGGGGGATCAATCAGGTTCTAATGAGTGTTTTTTTATGCTCAGGGTACAGAGGAAGGATGAAACTACCACCAGGGTCATAAAACTACCCCTGGAAATGCCCACAACTCCTACGAAAGCCTTGTCAAATATGTGCTTCTTGAGGTTCACGGTACAGAGGAAGGGTCAAACTACCACCAGGGTCATCAAACTACCCCTGGAAATGCCCACAACTCCTACGAAAGCCTTGTCAAATATGTGCTTCTTGAGGTTCACGGTACAGAGGAAGGATGAAACTACCACCAGGGTCATAAAACTACCCCTGGAAATGCCCACAACTCCTACGAAAGCCTTGTCAAATATGTGTTCTTGGGCGGCGAAATGTCTCGTAATGCGATCCTATGTGTCTGGTATGGATAAAGAGGCAGAGAATGGAATGGCCCAGGACACGTGACCATCATCAAGAATCAGTCCCAACAGCTGGGCCGCCATCGCCTAATCATCCCCATCGCGGCCGCTCGTCCCTCCCCTGGCGCCGGGCTGCTGTCATTACCATGCGTGTCCTGGGGGAAAGTAGAGGCAGGTGTGTGTGTGTGTGTGTGTGTGTGTGTGTGTGTGTGTGTGTGTGTGTGTGTGTGTGTGTGAACTTAAATTAACACTATCCTTCACGGAGCCACATAAACAAAAAAACAAAAGAAAAGCGATCCAATATAAATATAACACCACCATTACGAAACCAAAGACCACCACCACCACCAACAACAACAACAACAACAACAACAACAACAGCAATATTACATCCACCACCACCACCAACAACAACAACAACAACAACTCTATATCTAACACTTTTACGAAATCAAAATACTACCACCACACTACCACCACCAATCCATCAGTGGGGGGGGGGGGTAAGGGGAGGGGGGGGCAAACAGTGTCAACCCACAAGGAGGCGAATAAATCTTGTAGTCTTCTTGGCAATTAGGACACGGAGGGCCGAGAGAGAGAGAGAGAGAGAGAGAGAGAGAGAGAGAGAGAGAGAGAGAGAGAGAGAGAGAGAGAGACGAATTGAGGTAGAGGAGAGAAGAGGTGATGGAGGGAAAGCATAAGTGGAGGAAGGAAGACAAGAAAAGGTTGATAAAGGAGAGAATGAAGAAGGGAAAGGAGGAGGAAAGACTAAAAACGGTGGAGGAAGTAAAAGCAACAAGGAGAGGAAGAATGTAAATGGAGAAGGAAAAGGAGGACAATTGATAAGAGGAAGGTCAGATTGGGGTATAAATAAATGAAGGAAGAACCAAATTAAATGGGGAAGAAGAGCAGAGACGAAGAATGAGAAGGCCAATAACGAGAGAGCAAGGAATTCAATAAGAAGAGGAAGGAGAAGGAGGAGAAAGGAGGAAGGCCGAATCGCAATATAAATGAAGGAAAGCAGAAATTGAAGGAAGAGGAGGAGAGACGAAGAATGAAGGAGCAAGTAAAACAAAAATAAAACAGGAAGGACATAGACATAGAGGAAAAGGAGATAGGATGAAGATCGAATCTGGATATAAATGAAAGGAAGAAGAAATTGAAGATGGAGGAGGAGGAGTCGAGACGAAGAAGGAAGGAACAAATAAAGCAAAAAAGAAAACGGGAAGGACATAGAGGATATTGAGGAGATAGGATGAAGGCCGAATCGCAATATAAATGAAGGAAAGCAGAAATTGAAGGAGGAGGAGGAGAGACGAAGAATGAAGGAACAAGTAAAGCAAAACGAAAACAGGAAGCACATAGAGGAAAAGGAGGAGATAGAAGGAAGGCTGAATCGCGATATAAATGAAGGAAAGAAGTTTAAGGAGGAGGAGGAGGAGGAGGAGGAGAAACGAAGAATGAAGGAGCAAATAAAGCAAAAACAAACCAGAAAGGACATAGAGGAAAAGGAGGAGGTCGAATTGGGATATATAATTGAAGGAAAGAAGTTAAAGGAGGAGGAGAAGGAGAAACGGAGAATGAAGAAACAAATAAGGGAAAAAGAAAACAGGAAGAACGTAAAGAAGGAGAAGAAGAAATTGATGTAAGAAAGACCGAACCAGGGAATAATTAAAGAATGAAAATCCAACTTGAAGGAGAAGAGACGAAGAGGTGGTGGAGGAAAGGATGAGAAGGGAGAAGCAAATAAAGCAATAAAAAGAGGCAAAAGAGAAGGAAAAGGAGGATTGATAAAAGGAAGGTCAGATTGAAATATTAACGAAGGAAAGGTTGAAGGAGAAAGAGGAGAGGCGAAAAACAGACGGTGGAGGAAATGCTAAGAACGAAGGAGGAAGTAAACTATAATATAAAAAAGAAGGAGAGAATGTTGGTAGGGGGAAGGCCGAATTGGGAGATAAATTAAAGAAAGGAGAAAAAAATAAGGAGGAGGAGAGACGAAAAGAGGAGGAGAAGGAAGGAAAGCTAACGAAGGAGGAAGAAAGCAAGAACATAAGAAAATTAATGAAGAAGGAGGAGTAGGAGGAGGAGACGAAAGAGAAGAAGACGCAGAAGAAGGGAAGTCTATAAGCTAAGGGTCGCGGGCTAACTGAAGAAGGATGGGGTCAGGGATATGGTAAAGAAGGGGGTAGGGAGGCTGAGGGAGTTTATAGGGGAGCAGGGGGGGGAGTTGAGGGTCGTCTGCTGGCCCACTTTCACCCCCCCCAGGACAGGACAACGACGGCCCTGACGCTGCGCCCCCAGACACACGGACAGACAGACACTCGCGGCCCGGCTGACACGATTCTGTAGTTAGCTGTGAATGGCCATGTGTGTGTGTGAGGGAGGGGGGGAGGCGGTTTTTTTATGTGTATGTAGGTTTTATGTTTTTATTAGAGTTGAGTCGGGTTTTTTTATCGCATTCTGTCATATAATTAATTTCTTTAGACTTAATGAGTACCTTTGATATCCACGGTTTCCTTTAGTCACTTTAGAAGAATTCCGTTAACTTAATATTGTTGGGTTTGAATAGAATTGACTTGTCGTACATCTTTTCGTTGTTATTTTTATATATATCTTTCTACAACATCTTTGTGTATATGTGTATGTGTGTGTGGGGGGGGGGGAAGGGGAGGGTGCGTGCGTGAGTGAAAAAAGAAAAAGGGGAAGAAAGATCGGAGTTTTAGAGAAGAAAGATTGGACATAATTATTAGAAAGATGAAGAACAAACAAAATATGATAGACGGTTGACTTCGTGTGTGTGTGTGTGTGTGTGTGTGTGTGTGTGTGTGTGTGTGTGTGTGTGGAGGAAACCTTTTAAGCCGGCTCTCTGCGTTGGTGGTGGTGGAGGAGGCCGTGGTGGTGGTGGTGGTGATCATCGAGGTAGGGGCAGGACAAGGTGAATGATCCCGGGAAAGCTTCAGAGCACCGTCCTGCATAACAACACCCCGACCCTCGCTCCAACGGCTTCCTCCTCTTCCGACAGGTCTTCTGGTGTCAGTTCTTCCTATGTATTCCTCCTCCTCGGCCTCCACGCACGTCTTATCTCCTCTCACAACCCCCTTCTCTCTCTCTCTCTCTCTCTCTCTCTCTCTGGCAATTCTTTTTCGACCACTATTTTCCTCCTCATCCTTTCCTCTCCTTCCTCTCTCTCCCACTACCTCTCACCGGCTACCCCCTCCCTCCGCCCCCCTCACAGTTCTCACTGCCCGGTTGTATAAGTGTAGAAATTTCGGTCGTGGGCAAGGATGGGATGCATAACGCCCTGGAATACTAATAGGTGATGGCCGGCCCTTCTTGGTCACTACTGGCACCGGTGATTCTGTGTGTGTGTGACTGTATGTGTCATGGTTTGATTACGTGCTAGACTCGTATGTGTCTTCTTAACTTATAGGTTTAGAAGACAGACTAGAGGTTAAACAAAGAAAAGTATATAAGCAAGACGCTGTTCCCCCGAAGCAAGACACATATTACCAAAAAGAATAGTCTACGTTACTTAGGCCCAGAGGTTGTGGTTCTCCGTTCTTGAATCCGACAACACTTGGTAATGATGATGACGATGATGCTCCTCACTTGCCTCACTTCATTCTTCCTAACACGCCAAGACTGCACAGAATGAAAGGGAAGTAAAACGCAGATCACGCTGGACGTAACATAAGCTCCTCAGTTCAAAATCCACCCAACACATAGTCGTATACAGCACAATAGGATCCCGTCACGTTCTTTTGTGGCGCTCCAACGGGTTCACTATCCCATTATTGCCTCACGAAGACTACAGAGGAAGAAGCTTTGGTGTTGGGGCGTCTACTCTGTCATTTGAATACCGTTTAATCTCCTTTACCATCCTCTGTTTTCATAAAGTTCACCACGACAAGCAAAGGGAAGATGATTATGGAAGCTTACGTCAGTCCTTACCTCTGCCACTTGTCTCTGCATTAACTGGCGAGGCTAAAAGTTATTCCTCTATCGGTCGTGGCTAACTTCTGAGGCTATCGTTGTTATTATTGTTATTGTTATCATTCCCGTTATTATTGGTGGTGTTATTTAGGGTAATACTGTACGTTGTTATTTATTTTGGGTTGTATAATTTTGTGGTGGTTATATGATTTTACTTTTGTTATTATTATTATTGCTACTACTATGATTATGTTTTGTTGTTAATGTTCTTTTTGTTATCTTATCTTAGTTTCGTTATCAATATGTCTGTGTTTACGCTTCTTTATCTTAGTTTTGTTAGGAATGTGGTTGAAAATTCCCTTGTTATCGACTTTAGATTTATAAATATTTTCGTAGTAGTAGTAGTAGTAGTGGTAGTAGTAGTAGTAGTAGTAGTAGTAGTAGTAGTAGTGATAATGGTTCAGGTGTATTAATGAAAACTGTCTCTCTCTCGCAGGTGGAGGATGTCATCGACGAAATCCTTAGCCTGGAGGAGGGCTACGAGGCTGACACTCGCAAGACCCCGGAGCAGCTGTGTGGCGTCCAGCCCGCGGTGAGCAATGAGGAGGAACTTCACTCCTTGGCTATGAGGCCGGAGTGTCGCAGGGATAGAGCATAATATACAGATGGGAGGGGCGGGATCAGCGTGTGGGGCGTGAGAGACGGCGTGCACAGCGTCTGAGGCGTCTCTGAGACCCTCAAGGCTTAATAGTATTCATATTCACTTGTAGAAGGGTCCAATCCCAGTAATATTTTGTTGCTGGATAAAAAAAAAATGGTCGAGGTTGAGTCATTGGTCACCGCTTGTTCCGCCGTCAGACGGGCGTGGCGCTTCCCGTGACTTGGGACGCTTTGCAGCTTTTGACAGTAATTCTCCTGTTGCTCGAGAAAAGGAGATCGTCATGGAAGACAAATTCATTTAATATTGCTAGTCAAAGGCCAAGGCGACGTACAATCGTGTCTGCGTGACAATACAAAAGCGGAATGTGAGAAGCCTCCCCCCCCCCCCCCACACACACACACACACAACTCTTTAGCTCGCGTGAGGGAGGGGGAGGGGTCGGCCAGACAGTAGAGGTGGGTGTGGACCTTTTATCCAGCGTGTTCATGCGACAACCGAGGAAATTGATATCACCAAGCTTAAAACGATGATACTCGTCTTGAATATGGTTTGGACACGGGAGAACGCTGTTAGCTGACTCCTTGGTGCAGGTTCAGAGAAGAAAAGTTACACCACCTGTGCGATCCATTTCTGAGACACCAACAATTTTTAAATATCTGTAAAATATGTACTAGTAGTTTTTTATTATTATTGATTAGTGTTGGTGTAACAAGGCGCTGGTTTGCACACACATTTCATTGCTCACTTATTTCAATCTCTACGCTCTGCCCTGCGGTTTTCAAAGTAGCAAAAGACACTGATTTTACTTGTGTGCAGAACATGATGATATTTGCGGTGGAGATTTTGGCTTCATCTCGGAATCGCGACATTGTGATTTTGCAGTAATTTATTTCCTCGTTGCCGGTAAGAGAAAAAAGAAATTCACATGAAAAAGGCATCATAGTTTAGACAGAAATGAGTTTGTAGTCAGTGTGTATGTGTGTGTGTGGTCTTTAAGTATGGTTGTATAGTAAGTTATGTGTGCATTCCTCATACTGTTCCTCTCCTCACCACAGGCCAACAACAGTGTGCCTGACCCACTATGCAATATACTGGGCCTCAACAGCTACATGGGCAAGACGTCCACCTCGTGTCCTCCTGACGTGCCCCAGGTGAAGAGCGAGCCGCCCGTCAATGACCAGCAGCTGGTGGCCTACATGAAGGACAGGCAGAAGAAGGACAATCATAATATGAGTGAGTTTGAACTTTGTGTCAGGGAAATTGACCCTGATTTTTTTTTTGCCAACTCAGAATTACACGAAAAATATCAAAGGATGCAGTAGTGTGTGGAAAGCAATAAAACTTTCTCACTCTTACCAGTTGAGCGAAGACGAAGGTTCAACATCAACGATCGCATCAAAGAGCTGGCCACTCTCCTCCCAAAGAGCAACGAACCGTAAGTATGCTGTGGATGTGTTCTGCATGGGCCATCTGAGCTTTTCTATGAACATATGCAGAGAATCAATCTTATGTGGAGCAGTGAGTAGCGGGCTTTTTTTCTGCACTTTTTGTTGCCCTTGAGCCGTCTCCTTTGTTGTAAAAAAAAAAAATGGAATGACTGTTTTGTTTTCAGAAAGTAAGAAATAGAAAATTTTCTTTGTAGCAATAGATTTTTCTTCATAAGGCATCATCTGTGGCTATTTTGTATGGCTTATAAGTGGCTAACAACTGAATCGGAAAAATATTTGTTATTGTAATAAAACATAACAACCACTGCCTCCACAGGTACTTTGAACTCGTGCGAGACCTTCGCCACAACAAAGGTCAGATCCTCAAGGCCTCCGTGGACTACATTCGGCGCCTCAAGCTGGACGCTGATGCCAACAAGGAAGCGGAGGCCAAGCGTCGCGCCCTTGAGCAGCAGAACAGGCAGCTCCACCTTAGAATACAGGTTTGTACTGATACTCACCATAGTCCTGAAGAAACGTTGACATAGAAGGAGAGATAATAACGCTTTCACATGTTTTTACTGGCATCATTACATTCATGCACGCCATTAAAGACTGAAGATGATGTGTCCACTAGTCCTTAATTTCCTCATTCGTCACACAAATTTCCTCTTTTTTCACTAGTATTAGTCTGTGTTGTTTAACCCTCTAACTCATGTACACCACCCCTGCAGGAGCTGGAGGGAAGGCTGCGTTCAAATGGCATCAAGGTGGACGAGACCAACATAGATAAGAGTTTGCTCCTGTCAACGATCATTAAGACGGAGATGGTGGGCAGCAGCATGGGCGGGGTTGGGGGAGGGCTGGGAGCCGGAGAATGTGGAGGTGGTAGTGGTGGGGGAGAGCTGAAGGAGGTGAGGTGCAGCCAGAGTCTCACCGGTTCCCTGCTTGACGTACGTGTGCCTTGCCTTCCTATTTCTGTTACCATTATATATTATTTCCATTTTAGTTTCCTTCCCACTTGTTTTTCATCCCCTGCCTCAGGAAGCAAACACAATATCAAAGTATGATATGACTTGTTTATCGACGGCTGTGCTGTATCTTGATGCGCATAATGTACTTATCATCGTCTCCATTAATCACAGGTGCAGTGGCCGTGTGATTATATATAGACTAAACCCAAAGAAGATTCACACAGCAGGGCATAAATCAATAACCCTGAAAGCCATTGGTGAATACTCATTTGTTATACTTTACCATTCACCCAAAAAATTCAGGGATCATCAATTCAAATGAGTTGCCATGTCATCTGCTGACATTTTGTTAAACTCGCTGCCATATCCACAAATTGGAAGAGCAAATCTTGGGAAAAGGAAACAAAAATCAATTCCCCTTGTCAATGTCATCTACAATTATTTTTACCAGCCACAAGTGCCACTTGCTTATTTTCATGACTGGCTTCAGAAAACAACAAGAACAAGGAAATATTGTGCCTCTCTGGTCTACTTGTCAGAACCCCTAGCTATGTACAAATCTGCAGGCCTGGGTTTGAATCCCAGCCTGGGCAGTCAGCACACAATCCATCTATTGTACGTCATCCCTTTTGAGCTGCAAGCAAGTAAATGAATAGGTGCTCTGGAAAACCTGGGAAAGGTAAACAGTGGTAAGCTGGATGATGCACTTTCCCTTTTCGAGGTAATGGGTTCACACTCACCACAGGCTGAAGGGCCAATGAGACAGAGATGAGCACCACAGTTACGTGCACCTGTGCCGTATGCCCTCAACTTTACCTTTAAAAGGAGGTAATCCTCCTAAAAATTGGACACTTCAGCATTTACATCATTAGGAAGAAAGTTTTATAGCTTTCTAAATGATAGGACTAAGCACAGCAGTGTTGTAATGATTGATGGGACATTCTCGCTTGTTTTGATTCGGTGCAAATTCATGTTGTGATTGCTTCCTTTTGCAGCTTTTAAATCATCTGCCCAAACCATAAAATTATCTTTTAGAACTGAATATCTCTTTCAATGGGCTTTAAACAATTTTGTTGATGCATTAGCTATAGCAGTATCAAAGTATTGGTAAGTAATTCTGTTTTATGGTTTAAAACAGTTTTTCCGACCTATTTTTTGTAGCTGTTGAGGCCATGAATTACCTTTAGTCCCTGATAAATATATTGACCAATTATCACAGACTTGCATTTCTAAATCTTTTAGTACACCCATTATGCCTATTATCTTTTAGCTTGCATGTTATTTTTTTGTTCACATTTCAATCCCTGATCCTCTTGTACAAGCTTTCCCCACTGAAGCCCTGCATGGATTTTTCTTGTGTTCCCTGTACCTTCAGCTTCTTGCTGCACATTTTTTTGTCAGTATGTTCATGCAAGTTTGTATTTATGTGAAAATTTGTGTGTTCATTTATTGTTGCGTGTTATAAGTGTGAACTGTTAAAAGTTGCCTGCAGCATGATTTTCTCTGTTAATTAATATACTGGAATTGTTTGGTGCTTTCCAGTAAAATATAAAGCAAAATAAATTTGGTTAAATGTTCACTGTGCTGGCTGTGACCATGCAGAATGTCACTGATCATGTTGATCATGTGGTACTTTAGTGCAAGGCCAGAGCAAAGTGAATGACAAAGGAGATAGATTTATCACAGGGTGTAAGAGTTTCAACCTTGGGAAAATATGGTAACTGGCTGCCTTATAACATGAATGAAATATTTTCCATGGAAACCAAAACTAAATTCATGCATAAAAAAACAATGTTACTAGTCCTTCCATTCCAGTGTATCCCTGCCATGCACAAGCTATGGACTGACACTCACCAGGATGTTCTTTGCCCTCAGGAGCTGCTGGAAGACTTCACATCCGGCGGCTTCAATTTAGATCTGATGGACGATGACGGTCCAGCCTTCACCAGCGACCCTGTGTTCTCCTCGCCGCAGGTCTCGTCTCCCAACTCCTCGCACCACTCCTTCGACGATGCCCTCACCCCCGACTCCATGGACATTGCCACGTGATTGTGAATGTGTGTCGTAGGAGAGCCGATATTTTTTATGTATATATGAAGACTTGTGAGTTTTTGCTCATTTTCTTGGTCTTGTATTATGTGCACTTATGAGGCTTTTTACTGTTTTAGTTCTGTTTTGTTTGTCATTTCTAATTTGCTTCCCAACAAGAGATTTTATTATTGTATTGAAAGTTCAAATTTGTTATGTCTCTTCGTAAGGATATATTTTGTAGTTACATGATATTTTTATGAATGGTTTACTAGTGCATATTATAAGATTTTTCTGTGAATAAGTGCATTAATTCCCAGAAATTACTTATTTAATTAATTTCAAGAATACACATGAATGTTTACTTCAACCTGAGGTGACTGGATCCAAAGTGGTAATATTTTTATTTTTGTTATATATCAGAGCAGTGATACTGCTCAACAGCTCTGTTTTAGAAAACAACAGGTTACATACAGAGAATATATATGTATGTTTTGATAAACAACTGTAACATACAGATAATATATATGTATATATATTTCCTGCAATTTTTTTGTGGAATACCTCATAGACATCCATTATTTAACATAAGAGAATAATCTCTCGCATTACATAAGAAGCCGTGTGCTTGGTGTAGCACCAAGGCATTTCAGGATGATTTAGCAGGAAGGTTAATCTTTGAGGAGGAATAATGCTTTTTGTGGGATCCACACTACCAAGCTTGATTTTGGTACCTGACAGCATAGTATTGTCTATGCTAAACGAAACTAAACATTGTATAACTTTTTAATACTAATGTAATAATGCACATAACTTTACAGAGCAGCCAGAATGACTTTCTGTCTGTAATGAATAACATGCTCATTCATCATATTAATAACCTTTATTGAAGATATTTAACATTGCATAGTTCAGCTGTACGTGTTACCCATGTGTCATATTAACATATATAACATTGTACAGTTTATTTTCTTTGAATTTAAAGATGGAGAGCTATTCAGAATTATCGCATGTACATAATTACATCCATATAATTCAGTGAATTATATCTGATGTTTTGCAAAATTCATCATGTTCTACATTTCCAATTTGATCATCAACAATTTACCACAGACTTTTAATCATCTCCATACACGTGCACTGAGTTGCATGCTCATGAAAATCATGGACTAAACAATTGTACATAGTAATCTTGTTTGTTCACTTGCCCAGACATGTATTGTGAATATACACTGGTGTTCCTGTTCCTCGCAGTCCAAGAAGCTGGTGTTGAAGGTGTACATAATGTGTGATGATTAGTTGTATTTTGAATACTTTTGTATGTAGTCACATAACCTCTATTTTAACTCATGGAGACCGTCTCCAGCCCTTGATTTAATTTAAGACATCATTTATCTTAAAGATGTCTGTGTGTGTGAATATATATATATATATATATATATATATATATATATATATATATATATATATATATATATATATATATATATATATATATATATATATATATATATACACACACATGCACACACACACACACACCACTATGTAGATGATTTAATCATTATGAATACAAGAAGTATAATTTGTGTTATATATTTTTTGTTTATACAAACCAAAGAGAATCACTTCTCTGTCCCTAGCCAGGCAATGTGATACTGTTTTCACTTAAGGTACAGAGTAAGTGATGGTTGAGTGCAGTAAAACCTAATTAATTTGGACCTGAACCTGACTTCCTGTGATGCAGACTTAGAATAATATTTTAGAGGTGTCTGTAGAGGAGATGGGTGTCAGTCTGTTGACGGCTTAGGTTACTGTAACATAAAAGGTTCATGAGCACATGTTTCCCAATTTTTATACATTTTCATTATTTATATTTTTTGTTTCAAGTTACTGAAGCAAATTGGAGTGAACATTAGAATACATCCATGACCTGTTGCAACCTCAAAATAATCTGACACTGTATTCTCATGACTTCCCTGAGAATGATTATGGATCTCAAAATGTTACAACTTTTGAGAACTGTCCTTGATTTAAAGAAAATTTGGTGTGTTTAAACAAACACAAACACACTAATTCATCATCACCCTTCACTGATCATTTTATACATGTTTACATATCTACTGAAGCAATTATAGTGATGAGTGCTGTATTGTTATGGGATTTTAGGATGCCTAATTGCATACCACACATGTGGTATTACAATAATATATCAGAATGGGTCCCTCAAAAGCTTATAAATGTAGGAGACTGAATGTGTCTCATAGTCTGTGTTCCAAGTGGGAGATTTGTGATGATCATGGAACAATTGAGTACAAGGAGTGTGTGTGTGTGTGTGTGTGTGTGTGTGTGTGTGTGTGTGTGTGTGTTTGAGAGAAAGCATTATTATGAGTTTGTGTTCATGTGGTGTGTACATTAGTCTACATGACTAACATAATAGTTCTCATGTAGTTGATCAGTGCACATAAGAAATACACAGATTTATATAAAATGTTTATGTCGTCACAATAGAAAGAGACCCACAGATGTACTTTTATGTTTTTATCCACCACCATCCAGCATTAGGTGTGATAACCAGAGAAAAGACTTGGATTTTTCTTTATATTATATACTTTATTGTATTATTATTATTATTTTATTATTGTAATTATTATTATTATTGTTATTATTATCAATAATGCTGTATATGTTCAAGTCAAGTATAATTTTCATTTATTTTATCAAGATTAAGTTCACTTCATTGACTCACAACAATACTTCAATCAAAGGGCAAAAAAATATTCCTTAGGCCCAAATATCACAGCATTAGAACTCAATTTTTAGATGAATAAGGAAAAAAAAAAATTCCTGGTTCTCATCAGCAAAGTGTTCAGAACTACACTGTGGATTTGTTTAGTGGACGGAGATAAGCATGGACAAACTTGCACCATGGAATGCTCTCCATAATCTGTACACAAGAAAATCAAAAGTGTTGTCATTATAAATCAGTCTGAAGAAACTGTTAGTGTCATTCTTTGATGCTGAGTATTCATACATCACTGCTAGCACTATTATTTGTAGCAGCATTATCAGCAGCAACATGTAACCATAATCATCATCATTATCATCATCATCATTATCACCATTATTTGAAACATTTTCTGCACTGAGCATACAAGGCTATATGGCAGTAAGCATGAGACAGAAGTTAGCAATGACGACTAACGGACAGAAAAGGAAGGTTTGAATGTAGCCACAGGGAGGCCAAATGTTGAAAAAAAAGGCTCTTGCTTGGCCACTAAAATTTGGTACTTGATAGCTGCTTAGACAGCAAACTATATTGGCATTCAACTTCCTTATCATACCTAGCTCCTAAGTTCATTTTTACACCCAGAACCATTCACACACAAGTACGTCAACAGTGATGTGTGAAACCTGTGCTGACAAGTTTTCAGGGAGTCCAAATTAATTAGGTTCTTCAGGATTTGTATCTCATTGTAGATTGCTAAACTTTTAGAAGATGAACACACACACACACACACACACACACACACACACACACACACACACACACACACACACACACACACATACACGTGAAAGTGGTCCTCTGTAAAGTAAGTGTCACAGAAAATTTCTTATTGCTTTACTTAATTGTGTCACTGTTGAGAAATATTTGTTAGTGTACATATTAACATAAATATATTTTATATTACCATTTACATTGATAACGAAGTGGATACCATCAGTGGTACGAAGTGTTGAGGCTTGAGCACTGTTGAGAAGTACAGTGCAATTAACCTTTTTTTCACGACATATCTTTCAACCCTTGGTGCCAGCACTGTTGCATCCCATAGCCATAGCGTGTCCACTTGAGCTGTGAAAGCAATCAGCATGTGCTAAAAGACAAATAAAATGTATATTTGAGTAAGATTTACATCATTACCCATTCTAATGATCAAGTTCTGCATGTAGCTTTTGGTGTTCATATGTATGATGTGTGTGATTATTGTACTACTTGTCTTATATTTGTACTCCCAGTTGTGTCTGCATGCTTAGTGGTGGTGATGAAGAGTGTGTCCAGCAGAGTGGGGGTGTGAGACACCGTCAAGAAGGAAGACATTGCTTCGGCCCATTCAAGGAGTCTTGTAAATGTAATAAGAACAACAGGACTTCTAAGAACTTTAAAAATTGGTAGAAAAGCAGACAGGAACATCAGAAATTTCAATATTGGCATGAAGAATATTTCATTTAATCAGGGTTCGTGTAAATATCAAGAAGAGAAAATAACCCCTATTAAAGCTAAAAGAGAAACGAGACTAATTAAGTAATAAAAATATGCAAAATAAAAATTCAAAATCAGTAAGGCAACAATGGAAACATTTTAAACGGCCGTCGAGATCGGAACGAAATAAATAACACTTCGAGGGGAAACAGAAACAACATAAAAAAAAAAAAGGATATGAGGATAATTATCAAGAGAACCGGATGGCATGGCGCAGAGAAGTGAGTGGCGGGCGGTGGTTCAGAGGCTTCAGATTGCGACACGCCACACGTCAACACTGCGTCCCTGCTTCGTCTGCTGCTGTAGCCGGTCTGTTGGCAACCCCTCTGAGAGACTGCCATTGACCTACTCAGCACCCTCGCCCTGGGCCCTGGGATAAAAGCTCTCGGTCACTAAGCGGAGGGGCGGCAGTTATAGGAGGTGATCCACACAGAGGCAGAGCGAAACAGCCATGCAGGTAAGAGCCGTGGGGATATATCAGTATTCAATATTCCTGATAAATCTTCCTTTTAGCGCTTTATTTAGGGATGGAAGGTATAATATCATTCCGGGTGCAAATATAAGGAAAAATTATAGGAGTTGGTGGGGATGGAGACTTTAGCGTTATAAAGGAAGGGATATTCTCGCTCTTAGGCGCCTAAGCACACATTTGATAAGGCTTTTGGAAGGGTTGTAGGCATTTTCAGGGGCAGTTTCATGATCCTGGTAGTAATCTGAATCTTATGCGCCCTCAACCTAAAAAAACACTCAAGAGAACCCGGCTGACCTCCTTTTTGGCCTTAGGAAATAGTTGATTTGAGGCGTAAGAGGAAGAGTCTGCCCCAACCCACTGGATGGTACTGTGGGTTTGGTGCTCGACGCGTGATGTGAGCTAGGTTACGACTTGAAGGGAATGTTCTTGTGCCAGACAGCAAGATACCATGTAGTGCCAGGTGAGCAAATCGATATACGGTAAAATCAGGTCGTGTGTTGGTACCAGTAAGGGATGTTAAAGGAAAAGTAAGAGTTCTAGGCCCATGCAAAATTGAGCCAAATCTTCGAAGCCCCGAGTCAAGGAGCTCCCAACTAAAGTGGACCCCAAGTTTCTCTGCGAAGTCCCCCTCACCAACAGCTTCAGCAGGCATGGCGTACAAGAGTGGCTTAAAGGAAGGTAATACGAATGTAGCCGTGACTCAAGGTTTAAAACAGGCGTGGGATAAGGTGACGATAGAGGGCAGCACAAGCCAGACTAGAATGAAGGGAAAGAAGAGGAGGAGGAGGAGGAAAATAGGAAAAATATAAAGAGAGAAAGAGGAAGGCTTTAATGATGTCATGGAAAAGAAATGTAGAAATCGGATGCATTGTAATTTTATGTAGAGTTGCCAAGCCAGAAATAGCCACATGAAATCGTTCCTAACATTTAAATACACAATGGTACCTTAATTATGTGACCATATAAAAGGAAACTGTAAAACCTGCAGCGTGACTAAAAAAAAAAAAGAAGTTTCCTGTGTCGTATAATGTCTCTACCACCATTTCATTTATACTACTCTACTGTCATTCTTATCATTATTTTCATATGTTCCTATGTGAAGATCATTGCTTCTCCATTTTCCTTTCTGCACGTAGCGTCACAGACTCACCTGTTCGGGTTAATCACCATCCGGGTTTTGCCTTGGGAAGTAGCTACATACGTTCTTGTAAAATATAAAAATTAGAATAGAATGAGAGACATGTTATACGTAAAATTTCTTAAAAGCTTTGGTAAAGATTGGTTATATATGGGCCGATATCTTTCCTACTTGTCAACTTAGCTCTTTCTTGTCAAATATGTATTCTACTAACTTTTAAACCTCCCAGAAAATCATAGAAAAGAGTGTAGGGGTAAAGAAAACTGTGAAAATGGCCATGGATCGTGTGTGGGAGGAGAAAATGTGAAAATAGGTCTTGCTTTGTGCATGAGTCAGTGCGTGAAGGTGGTGAGCAGCGCCACCAGATTGTCGTACTCAGCTTACTGTACTTGCTGATTTCTGACCCAAAACTATCATATTCCCACACATAAAGGACACTCAGTTATAATTGTACTTAAAACCATTATTTATTGTCACTGTTTTGCTGGTTGGAAGCATAATTCTACGGTCTTGAATCTGATGTAATTATCGTAGCTATTTTGGAATGATTCATTGCCTATCACACACCAAAAGATGCTATTAAACTATACTTATTATTGAAACCGTTAATTACTGATGTTTTAGTGGGAAATGGAAGCTATAAACTCTAAATCTGTCAGGCTGCTGATCTGATCGTCGTATTTTGGAATCATTCGGCGCACATCACACAAAAAAGCGACATTGAATTATACTCAATATTGAAACCGTGAATTATTGATCCTTTAATGCTATTTGGAGGCATAATAACTCTAAATTTCTAAGGGTGGTCTGGTTATCGTGTGTCTTGGCGGGTTGTCGCGCCTCAGCCATCCCCGCGGTGGTCAACAAGGGCAGCAGCAGCGGGAGGAGGTCGTCGTGTGTTTTCCCGTTTCCTCCCCGCCACCGCCTCGCCCTCCCCGCGGCGCCCATGCAGGGACCACGACGATGAACTCCCTCCGCAAGTGGTTCTACAGGCCGAGGGTGAGTGTGAGGGGCCTGGAGGAGGCTGTGAGGGAAAGCTGCAGGAGGGTGGCCTTGGTGGTGTTTCCGTGTTTGACTCAGCCCCACCACGGCCCGCCCTGGGGGCCTGCGCTGCCCCAGGGGCCGCGTGGCGCCCCGAGGAGCACACTGGGGCAGAGTGAGGGCCGTGGGTGGTGCGCAGTGTGTGGTGTGGGGGCCAGCAGGGGTGGTGACCTTCCCGCAGCAGCAGCATCCCGCGGAAGTGACCCAGCAGGGCAGGGTTATCTCGCCCGCCTGCCCCCGGGGCATGCAGCACGGTATGCCACGGTAATGTGCGGAATTAGAACCTTAGATTAATACCGTACCATCAGTCAGCACTGTACCTGAATAATGAGGTGTTATTACAGAGTTACACCCGTATCACTGTGAAGGACACCTTTGTGTTACATGAAGTCCTTTGTGAACACTGCCGTATTGCTTTGCTGTCACAAATCACTCGTTGGTGAGATATTAAATTCATCAAGTATGGACTGAGGAGAGCATGTCAAGGGATTTATGTCCATTTATTGCATTTTGGCAGCAGAGCACAGCTCAGACATAGTTAGGCTATTTAGGTCAGGTCAGGTTAGGATAAGAGTAGTACCACCGCCGGGTAATCCTAAATTCAGGTACACACCCGGGCACCTGAGCTGAGAACCCCACTCAGCTAATGAAGTCACACCTCAGCATTAATGTGGCCAAGATTGTCAATCATTGACCATCCCTTAGGATGAGAAGAGGTGACTTTACTTTGTCCTTATTTTACTCCTAGTATCTTGAGTAGGTATGAAAATGGTATAATTTAAGTACAAAAAGAATAATTATACTTTTGTACCATATCGTACATGAAATATACCAGCATTAAACTGTACTCATAGCTCCCAAATAACTGTATTGTACTGTAATTCCATACTGAACTTCAGTGTTCTACATGCCCTGGTTGAGACACACTGTCATGTCATGGGAGATGTTAGAGAGGTGTTACTGGTTATTTTGTGCCTTCTGGTGTTAGGGACCAGACCAAGTTTTGAGCTTGGTCACTAGTCGGGGGAAGTTTACTTAGTGGTCAGGGTAATCTACAGTATATTATTTTCTCTTTTTACAGTAAAGGAAACTGCTCAAGGGCAGAAAAAAAAGATATTAAAGTTTGCTAAGCACTGCTGCTTTAAAAGATAGAAGATTTGAGTGGCCGCAAGAGAGGGTCAATTTCAGGAGAGGTGTCCTGATACTCCCTTCCTGAAAGAATTCAAGTCGTAGGCAGGAGGAAATACAGCTGAAGGAAGTCTGTTTTAGTGTTTACCAGAGGAAGAAAATGAAGACACTAAAGGGGTTGGATAGAATAGGGATGAACTAGAGTACTAATATATAGGTTGATTGAGTGGTCTTTTGTGCAGTTATTACTTCAGGTGTTTGGCAAATGTGTAGTTATAAGGCTTGTATTTTTTGCCCTTTAACCCTTGGAGTACGGGCGGCAGCGATATATTTCTCTGGATGCTGTGCACGGGGAAAATTTAGGCATTTAAAAGAGGTGGAAACAGTGTCTTTGCAATAATTGTATATTCATCTAGTATAAAACTTCTCTCCTAATAGTAATAAAGAAGTTATGACAGCCGAAAATATTGCGCATTTTCTCGTGGCTGTGACGTGTCGCGTGGAAACACCCCACACACTCTCTCTCTCTCTCTCTCTCTCTCTCTCTCTCTCTCTCTCTCTCTCTCTCTCTCTCTCTCTCCCCCCCCCTCTGTCAATGTCACTACCATAGCAGTCATCAGAGTCACTGTCACTTTGATTCGCCCGCGCTCTACTTCCGCCCGGAGCAGAGGAACTGCTTGACGCGTCACGAGACATGACAGATGTATTCCGAACAAAAGTGGAAAATGATCTGTGGCCTTCAAGGCTGTGTGCTGGAGACAAATGAGAGTGTGTACGGATGCCAGATGCCTCCACCATTCTTCTGAGTCAAGAACTGGCGGAATATTTGAAACATAGGGAGCGTAGAGTGTGATGACTATCCCCGTATGGGTGGGGCGTGTGGTAGTGCACTTATATATACGATCGCTGTAATCTAAGGGTTAACCACAATATGAAGGTCTGTATGTTATTTTGAGGTGATGGACCTAAATTACACATTTACATACTAGTTTTTTTTTATATTGAGGTCTTTGTGGGTATTTATACATTTTGTGGTTGAGTTTAGTTTTTTACACAGGCTTGATTTTCCTTAATTCAGTATTTGATGCCTTAAAAATGGAGATAGTTTTTCCTTTCCCAAAAATTTACTTCTCCAGAAATTGGTAATATGAAAAAAAATAATATTTGCAGAACATTTCATTGTTCTTTCCACACGTTTTGACCTGAGGAAACATTAGAAGTGAATGGAAATCTCATCATAAAATGCATACTAGCCCAGTGGTGTGTGGTGCTGCATTTACTCATCTCTGGGAAAGATCTAGAAAGTGTCTTCATATTCAGAAGGTTGAGTGGTGACTTAAGTACTTGAAATTTATATTGCTGGATCCAGCAATATGAGCTCAGTTGTACCCGTCTGTCCTCAGAGTCTTGTATTTTTGGGGTTCCTGGGTAACTTTGGTGGGAATGAGATGCTGTTGACACTGACCAGTGGGTAGGACAGTTGTTGAGTTTGTAGTTTAATATTCTTAGGAATATTAAATAAAATGGAGATCCACAAGGATGTAATGTAACCACATATTATAGAGTTAAATATAGAAAGGTTGCCAATTTTAGTTTTGTGGCAGGTCGCTTTGCAGAAAGTTTGATGCAATTGCATTATTGTGATGCCTGAATCTGTAGTGTAACTACTATGTAATGTTGTAAACTTATCATACATACTCAGTCAATTGATTAAAAGAAGAAAAAATAGTAATTAGCCTTCTTGATAGTAACAAACTTTGCATAAAATGAGGATTTCAGTTTAGGACAAAATTCCCTTGACATACATTGCTTCAGACACTCAGTATATTCATCATGCACAGTATGTGATTGATGTTCAAGAGTGCCCTACATTACACTCTAAGAGACCTGCAGGGTGGGAGCCAGCACTGGTGACCTAGTAAAGGTGCAAGTGTACTACACTATCTTCAGTGTGTCTTGAGTTTCTATTTACTAAATGCCACTTCATTTACGGTGTGTACACACACACACACGCACACACATATGTTGCTATTTCCAGCCCCCCACACCCCCACATCACCACCACACAACAGTGAGACTGCAACATTTTCAATTCCACCAGAGTGAGGACAGACAGACACAAACAGTCCTGTCCCCACCATTGCAAACATCATCAACAACTTAGTACTTTTTCCACTTTGTATTCAAAATTATCCTTTCCATTTCCTTTTTTTGTTACCCACACCCTCATATGGAAATGACGTTTATTGTTCTCTATAATTTTTTTACCTTGTGAATATGTATTGACTTTCTATCTTTTTACCACAAGGCTGCCTTGTCCGTAATAAACTGTTTATTACTATTGTTATTATTATTATTATTATTATTATTATTATTACTATGAGCATTATTCTTATTATTTATTGTTATTAGTTTTATTATTATTATTATAATGGCAGCATCCTCTAAGAGTTGTTACTTGCACTGTGACTCGCATACATATGTACATACATACATGCATGCATACATAAGTGCATGGATATTTAAGTTTGAAAGATATCACAGTAGGAGGATCAGTTCATACTGTCTGGTGATGTGCAGAAAGTGAGGATTCCCTTATAGAAATGTATTGTTTACTTTGAGTCAGCAGTCTGGTGGCTGGAGAGACTTCCTTATTTGCTCTGTCCACTCCCCAGCCCTTCCTCTACCTGCAGCCACTTCCTGACACTGCTTAACTGTTTTCCACAGTGATCTAGATAATGAGGGATATTATGAGTTGGTTTTGAGTGTTGCTGTAAACTCAGGCCTTTATTTCATAACATCCCTCTATATATATTCAGTGATAGGTATTTCATTACCATAGAAATTGTATCAGATTCATCACCATAGAATTTGTATCTGACTGAATTTGACACCACATTCAGATACATTGAAGTAGCGATTAGTTGACTTTTTTTTTTTTTTACTGTAAAAAAAAAAAACCTCAAAAGTATATTTATTGGTAAGCTATACACTTAAGTACTACTAATAATGGGAAAAAAATAATGGAGATGAGGTTAGAATGAGTGTAGTAGGAGTGGTCAATAACAAAGAGAGGCTGTAAGAATCTGCTTATTCATCATGATGGAGTGGTCTTGTGACACTACTGCACTATGCTCCCCCCCCTGTGTAACGCTGCTTTTGCTTGTTGATGCTCACCACTAGTTTCTTATTGCTTTTGATCAGTACATTGGAAAGACTAAGCATTAACAAGAATTAGAAAGAGAATAGGAAGAATGAAAGCCGAGAAGGAAGTCTTAATTATTTTCACAAGATTGAGATTTAAAAGCGTGTTAAAAATTCAACATGTGGCAGAGACAGAAGAGGAACCTTCACACTCAAATTTCTGTTGTTGAGTGTATTTCTTTTATCGTCCACAGAAAGATGACCATTCTCTTATGGCACAGTTCTACTATGCCGATGAGGAACTCAATTTGGTGGCCGCCGAGCTGGACAGCTTTGATGGCCGCAAGGACCCGGAGCGCTGCACTGCCCTCGTCAACCAGCTGAGGCACTGTCAGGACAGGGTGAGTCTGCTGGAATTTTTTATTTCTACGTGAAGGACATTGCTCAGACTTGTTCGATCTTAAGTATTCATATACCGGAAACCTTCATTATTTAACGGGGTTCTTGCTTCCACATTTTTGCATTATATGTGATCAGATTCCTTTGTTAGTTTAGTGGTTCTCAAATCACAAAGAAACTTTAGGAGCATATTTCTGATACTTTTTAAAATTGCTGAAATCATTTGATGTTTTGTGATATTTGAACATATCATAACCCATTTTTCGTATTAACATTCTCCACTAGTTGTGACTGATATTTTCCCATCTCGTGATAAACCAATCAGTCTTTTCCATTGTGACATATTGTAGAGGAGTGTAGCCAATAGCCAGTCCATATCAAATACGTAGTTCAGTAGCAAGTCCTTAGAAATCTAGCCCATAGTGGAATTGTAAGGGTTTTCAATAATGGTACTGAGATTTTGGATGTTTGCAGGTGCTCAACATTTGCATAGAAATGATGGATGAAGTCATACCCAGTGAACGCGCTGCAAGGGACTTTCGTGTCAAGTTTCCTGATGATGTTATGCAAGAAAACCTCGCTGGTCAGCTTTGGTTTGGAGCAGAGGTGAGGATGACCTGTGTGGAGGGATGGTGATGTCAAGGGTGTCAGATTCATTGTCTCATCTGATCATCTTTCTCGAAGTAGTTTAAATGGTATTCTCTTCCTTGATTAATAACCTGTTTCATTCACATTTAGTCACAAGAGTATAATATTCTTTTTATATTTTTCCAGTGCCTTGCAGCTGGGAGTAGCATCATGAACAGAGAGGCTGAAAGCTCCCAGATGAGACCCCTCGCCAAGGCTGTCACCAAGACTATTGAGACGGTTAGAAATCTACTACGAGAACAGGTGAATACTTTTTCGTTGTCATTAGTGTGATGGCGATCAGATGACATAACTACCTATCTCATTACCCTTCTCCCTGCATATCTATTGTGCTCCAGATTTTGTGTTCAGTAACTTTAAAGTGGGGGCAAAAACACTCCATGCAGCAGTGAGGCAAGTTAGTCAAACAAAATAACTGGGAAACAAGCATTGAAAATTTAAAACCCCAACAAGGTCTGACTGAGTCCCTTCCAGCCCCTTAGAACATATTCTTTAGTCATGCAAATCCAAAGAAATTTTACCTATATCCTTATATCTTCTCTTTTTTTATTACCTACTTCATTGACACTATTAAATTCAGCCATGGGTTCCCTTTACGTATCTTTCCCATAGGCAACCTGTTGGATTCATATACCTGTGTAATGTGTAGTCGCACCCCTTAGTATTGCCAAGTAAAGTTTAACTAGATGCACCAGTGTATCAGCTATTTAACTCCTAACACCTCACAGTAACATATTTATTTGGTCTCTCCTCCTCAGTGCCTCAAGCCAGTGCCTGAATACACAGAGAAAATCAGAGAAAGCCTCAAGATTTTTGATCGTTTATTTGCGGAATTTGAACTGAATTATGTGAGTGCGATGGTTCCTGTGAAGACCGTGGAGGAGCATGACGTGCAGCAGAGTGTGGTGGTGCTGTTCTCGGAGACAGTCCAGAGGTGAGCACGGCTGGAAGGTCTGCTGTACATAGTTTTGACTTTCATTCATCCTTGGAAAGATCTTCATTATCTAGTATAAATTTTGAGAATGTGGGAGCTTTTATTTGTTTAATTTAATTATATCTATTGTATATTTCTTAAGTATGTATACTTAGAGAAACATTTATAAAGAGGATTATACACAGCATTTCATTCAATAAAACTCATAGTTGACTGAGGCAAAAGGTTGTTGCTGGGTAAAGTAAGGACAACTAAAAGCTTTTGAAATGCTAATTTTCATTCTCTTTTCAAACACTTGTGATTATTTTTAACAGGGCACTGAAGTTGGGTCTTACATCCCAAGACCAAGTAGATGATTATGACCCAGCGCTCATGTTCACCATCCCCCGCCTGGCCATCGTGGCGGGGCTCATCATGTTCCCTGACGGCCCCCTCAACCTGGACCGTGAACCACGCTCACTGTCAGAACTGTTCAGACCATTTAGGGTGAGTGGTGTGTTTCCTGTAAGAGTAATACTGGGTATTAAGATTAATTGTATGATAATTAGAGCTAAGAACATCCGTGATTTCAAAACAAAGTTGGACAAAAGCATATCTTGCTGTATTACAATTAGAGCATCATTTCTAAGAACATTGTCTATCTCTATGTGTATGGTAAGGAATGAGCCATTTATAATTGAAGTCTTTGTTTTATTGAAAATGAATACATCACTTACTGTTTCATTCCTTTTTTTTCCAAAGACTCTACTGACCAAGATCCGAGAGCTGCTGTGGACCATGACGTGCTCCGAGCTGGCAGCGCTGGAGAAAGCTTTATGCTCCATGGACGAGCCTGATCCTACTTCCGCACCCTTGCTGGCTGCCGACACTCCACCAAGTTCTGCTTATGGCCGTGCTGCCTTTACATCAGACTTCGTCCAAAAGTTTTATGCCAACCATCCATCCTGCCGCATGGTTCCCCCAGAGTTAGGCTCCCTTGGTGGCACAGGGAAGAAATCTCACCATGACCATCGTAAGCGTGAGCGAACAGGCAAGAGTCGGGGCTCCCGCGCCCGTGCCCGGCAGGAGCGTCAGAGTGAAAGGTTCCTTGCCCGACTCACTGCATCAGGGGAGGAGCGACCTCGAGCCAGACGCAGGAGCAGGCGCCACCACCATCCCCGTCCCCACCCACCCCGCCCCTCCCAGCAACCTCCTGTTCACGACAGTGATAGTGGAGATGAAGGCCGCCACAGTCACAGCCGCGTTCCCCCACCCTTTCCACTGCCCCTCCCCCAGGATCAGGAACAGTCTCATCAACTACAATCCCAACAGCCTATGACAAGAATCAAGACCATTGCCTGTTCCTGTGGCTCAATGCCTCCAGGAGCTGCCCAACCCTCTTCCCTGCCAAGCTCTGTCAACTCTGCTCAATCTTATGCTGATACTGCCTCTACCTGTGATACTGCCTGTGATAGCACTCCAGTCCCTGGCCCTCAAGCTAGGTGCCCCTGTCCTGCAACAGACCCCAGTGATGGGACTGGGGAGGCAGGAACCCTGGTGCAGGCAGCAGCCAGACTGTGTGTGACCCAAAATGAGGAGCAGGAGGGACCAGACTTGGGTGAGAGTATGAGCCAAGCCATGGAAACTGCTTCCACATCTAAGGATGTTAGCTGTTATAAGTTTGCAGAAGAGGAAAGAAGAGACCCCGAAGAGTCTTGTGAAAGGGACAGAGACTGTGAGAGCAAAGCGTCCAGGGAGGATGCCTCAGGCACCCCTCATCAGTCCCATGACCCCCAGAGCCCGGGGAGTGCTCGCTGCTCCAGTGGCTCAACATCACCTTACAACTCTGGTGCTGAGGATGACGAGGAGGTGGCCCTTGCCCTACAGGCTGCGGAGGTGGCAGCAACGTGGAGGGCTCGGGCAAGGTGAGTTTACAGTTTTCTGCTCTGCAAAATTCCAGCGTATGGTGGTAAGCTAGCATTCTCTTGTGCAAATATTGTACTGTACTGAATTCCATCTAACACATCTCATTCAGTTGATATGATGTATTCAAATCTTGTAAATTTTGGCATTTATTTTTGTGATTATTGTTTGTATTGTAGTATATATATACAGACATGTTTGCAGATCAAGATACACAAATAACTGCTGATTCAATAACAGTCTCGTTCTTTCCTTTTTAGATTTACAGACACGCAGGACCTTATCCACCGCCTCTTTGTGTGCATCTCTGGGGTGGCCGACCAGCTCCAGACCAATTATGCCAGTGACCTCAGGAAGATCTTGAAATGTGTTTTCCTGATCAACCAAAGTCCCCCGGAGGAACCTCTCCCACCCCCCAAAGGCCTGCACCGTCCAGAAGAGAACGAGGAGGAGGAGGAGGAGAGGCAGGACTGGTCAGCCTCTTCTCCAATCCATTCCTATGGGGAGGAAGAGGAGGGCATGGAAGGTCATTCTGGTGAAGGCAATGGTAGTTTGAAACTTGACCTTTGATTTACTAGGCTGTTGCTATTGTTTTTATTATTATTATTATTATTATTATTATTATTATTATTATTATTATTATTATTATTGTTATTATTATTATTATTATTATTATTATTATTATTATTATTTATTGGGAAACTGGGTGATGAGATATCAAAATGTCTGCAGATGCAACCAAAATCTTCGGTCCTACGGCTTTTGTGTGGATTACATAAGGCATGAGTCAAGTAAGAGAAAATGGGAAGTGTGCTGAGGAGGCATGATCATATTGAGAAAATAAAAAGTACAAGAGTAGATTGATATGCATGGTACTGATAGAGGTGAAGGCAGGCAAGGGTGATGCAGAAAGGTGGTGGTTGGATATGGTTAGAGACTGTACGAGTCCTTCCATACTTCGGTAGTTTGGTTTCTGGGTCTTAAACTTCACTGCATCCTCTAACTTCTCTTCCTCAGGTTGTCAAATTTTGTTTTATATGGCCTGTAGATTATTAAGGGTGTCAAACCTATTTACTGCAGCCTTGTCCAAAACAAGGAAAAAAGAAAAGAAATCAAAACATTCATTAAGGTTCCTTTTGCAGATTCATTCACTATTACTTTTCAACTCTTAAGGTCAACAGACAAGGGTTATTTGCATGCAAACTTAACTGGGGACTGTCTCACACTATTATCTACTTGTCCAAACATGTAGTGCCATTCAACAGTGGCATATCAGATAATCGAGCATGAAACTGGTTCCTTGCAAATTGACAGACTTTTGCTATAGTAGAAAAAGCTTGATTCATTCATAAACAGAGTAATTGATGAAATATTAAACCTCAACTATAACCAAGTTTGTAATGAAGGCTGGATGACTACGAATGAGTAAGAGACATTGTTGGGAGTGACTTTGCCTGTGTTGGTCAGCCTCTTGCAGACCCATTTTATTTTTGTACATTCTTGTATATATATAAGAGGCTTGCTCCATGTGTTCATTATTGGGAGCAACAGTAACACCCTGAGCCTGTTTCCATAACACACTGACTGATCACACACACTGGACTAATTGGTTTGTTACCTCAGGTGTTCTCATGCCTGTTTCTCTTCCCAGACTCAGAGCGACTCAGTGTGGAGAGTGCGGAAGATGCCCTTGTGGTGATAGGGAGCCCTGACTGCCACATCAATGCCACCAGCACCCACTCTCTTTCTTCCCCCTCAGACCTCCACCACCTCCACACAGAAGAGTACTCTCCTCACTCTTCACCACCACTGTCACTGTCCTCATCACTCTCACTTCCCCCTGCACCCCCGCCACCACCTCCTCCACCCCCACTGCCACACTCGCACCCTGTGGAGCCAGCAGGCGACTCTGACACAGCCCCTTCCTCCCCCTCCATCCCTAACTACCAACCTCCCGCATATTACTCACACCGCCACCACACCCACCACCATCACCTTCTCAGTCATCTTCCTCCCCCCACCTCCCCAACAGACATTCCCTCCCTCTCAGCCACCCCTGAGGCAATGGTGAGTCAGGCTGCCTCTCCCCCTCTGACGTGCCCACCCTCTATCCAAGTGCCGGCTGCCATATTCAACGACCACGCACTCATGCAGTTCTCTGAGGTGACGCAGGTATGGAGCAACTATATATGTGTCGTTTTTAGTGTCCGTAACGATCTTTGTGTGTGTGTCGTGAGTTGCATTTTTTATGTTATGCAAACTCCAAAATCCATGATATGATTACACAGTTCATTTACTTTTCCATATCCTTTCATCACCAGGCTTCTGTGCCCCCCAACGTTGAGCTGCTGCCTCCAACCCAAGTCCAGTATGCTGAGTCCTTTGCGGTGATTCCAGAGCCATTCACCTCAAGGTCCAGCCAAGAGCAGCAGGTGGGAATTCATGGCATGATTATAGTCTTTGTGGATAGAATGTGTGATCAACCTGTTTGTTAAGTCTCCAAAAACCTTAGAATGTTACTGGTACTGATGTATGTAGGTGTGTGTTTGTGTGTCAGAATTTTATTGTAATGAGCCAGGTTTATCCAAATTCCAACTTAACAAAGGCTTTATTTTATTTGTTCATTCTTGGGATTCTTTTCATAAGAATTTGTTCTACCCTTCAGAAACATTACTCCTTACCTCTTAACAGATGCAAAGAGACGAGGGCATTCCTGTAGGGGAGAGAGAGTCTGGTCGCCGTCGTGGGCCTCGCCTTCAGGAGCCGCCTCCGTGGGTACCAGACCAGCAAGCTCCCCGGTGCATGGCCTGCGGTGCTTCCTTCACCATGGTGCGGCGGAGACATCACTGTCGCAACTGTGGCAAGGTGAATAACTCCTTGGCTTGTTCAATTGTAATTCATGTGCCGTGGTATTCATCCCCCTTGAAATTATCTGACTTGAAACTACTTAATCTGTCAGAAGCTTGTACATGGAACTTAGACATTTTATAACAATATAGCACCAGCTCAAGGGCCAATGCAATGGAGATGAATGCTGAGGCCATGCACAGCTATAGTGTTACTCCACCCAACTTTACCTTTATCTTTTATCGCTAATAAGTTTGTAACCAGAAATTCAAGAAAAGATATTTGATTTGTTTAAGATTGGTAGAAAAGAGGGAAGGCACCTTCTAGTACCTTTATTTCTTGTTTCTCTTTCACAGGTATACTAACATTGCTCACCCATTTTTCTGGGTAGTTTTCTCAAGTCTACTGTATCTACTTTGCTCTGATGTACATTTATCCTCTGTCCTCTCTTCCTTTACCTCCAGTTGACTAAATCATCTCTGGATCAAATGACCCCAGTTGCCACCTGATTCTTTTGGTCATTCTCTCAGGGCATAAGTCTTTCTTACTTCCTTTCATTGGTTTCACAACACCAAATAACTGTCAATATATAAACCTTTTAATCAGATGTCAACATCTCACTTGTATATGTAGATACTTTTGTTCATTTAATACAATCATGAAGCCTCTGCCTCCATAATAGTTGGGGTTGTGTGCTAAAAATCAAACTGGTGTAACCTAAAGATTAAAATGGTCAGTTTTAGAACATTTGCATACATACTCAAGAAAACTACTAAGCTCAAATTGGACAGCTTGTTTGAAGTGTACCATGATGAATATGACATTATACTCTAAGCTAAAGTGACAGTGTTCTACCAGCTTGAAAATGGATACCCAATTGATGATGTCTTACTATACTTGACCTTCATAAATATACATTACTGACCCTGGTCTTCACATCAGGTGTTTTGTGCCCAGTGCAGTCAGCATGCTGTTCCTTTGCCACACTATGGCATTTGGAAGGCGGTGCGAGTCTGTAACGTCTGCTTTCTGTACTACGTAACCTTCACCACTGACTCCACCACAACCACCTCTTCCTGACCCCCCCACCATTGCTGGGGAAGCAACCATCACTCACCCTGGTACCTCCACTGAGGCCTGGGATTCGTGATGGTAAAAAAAAGTTGTTGGCAAGCGAAACACATCTGCTTCAGTTTCATCCTTGAATGGACGAAAACAAACTTGTAACTCGCAAGTAGTCATAAGTTTTATAGGCAGAAATGGTAACACTCATTTTGAGAATTATTGTTGTTAGTTAATTTAGGATAAATAGTCTTGTATATTGGACTAGCCATTAACCCTCATCTGTAGTCTTAGTGATACTTGTGATAAAGAACCATTGTTACTCTTGATCTACTTTACAAATTGACCAATGCCAGTGGAAAATGTTCAGAGAAACCAAAAAAATATGATGCAGCCCAATTTCAATAGCTTTTAGACACCACTAAGGCATGTACACAAAAAAAACTATCAGTAATGTGTAAAAATTTACGTTATATCCCTATGTATAGGCATAAGTGTATATATCTATATATATAAATAGTTTTTTTTTGTGGTTATACGAATCCATATGGGAGGCAATGAATAATGTCTTCAGCACATTTTCGCAAACATTTTTGGCAGGCTGGATTCTAGACTTTAAGCATAGTCTGTATGACTTTAATAGCTGCTCCTTACTTAATGTCAAATGCATTCCAGTGAAACATATAATAGGATTGTATGTACTTATTTTTGTATTGAAGTTAATTTTATAGAAAATTGAAACTTTCCAAAATTTATCTAATGCATTTGTGTATGCATACACACACACACACACACACATGCTTATACATTTTAACAAGACCAGTAGTAGGGAGTTTTCAATAACTTTAGACTAACTCAATATAATGTTGTCTTTTTTACTTTACAAACTACCTGTGGATCCTTATTTGTCCTTCCATTTCTAAAAAAGCCTCTTCAGCATACACAAGGATAGGAGGAGACTTAAAAAGAGACCAGTTGGCCTTCCCATGGTAGTTCCTGAGAATCCGATATTTTCCGTCTATTTTCCCCAACCATATGGCTTAACCTCCATTTGAAACTTTGTCATATTTCCATCAACCACATAACTTCTTGATTTGTTCCTGAACTTGAATTTATCTAATTTGTACACAGTTTTTGGTAACAGAAAGAAATTGTGGGCTTCAACATATATACATATACATACATACATTGGAGAAGCTAACTAGCCTGAAGATCTGTGAAGTGAGAGGATCTAAAATTGGATGGATAGTTGGCATTAATTTACAAGGCCACAGTAAGGTTGTGTAATCCCTTTTCCTCATAGGCAGGATGGAAGGCGTGAAATGCCTAGTAAAGGAGGCAAGAAAATGTAACCAATCCTGTGAAATATCTGTCGGTCCCTGAGCTTCTCCTCAAGTCCTGTTTGTCATTCCTTATCACAGCATTAGTCTATTATTTGACATTATGAAGGAGCAGTTATGATTTGTTGCATCTTTTATTGTTGATGATATCTATTTTTGTCATAGTTCACATATTGGTAAACATTTATTTTGTACAGTTTGTATACCACTAGATGTTAATATCATAACTAGCAATGTTTTCTGTACAGTTTCCAAGTCTAAACATAAATATACCTGTTTGTTTTATACATTTTGTAAGCATTTTAAAGATGTTTCTCCATATTCATCAGTCTGACACTAATGAGAGGCATCAGCAAAGCCCTGGATGAAGTATGGTAAGTGAACCCATTTTCACCACGGAGTGTGAAGTTGTTCTGTGAAGTTGCCCGATTGTCACTCTTTGTATGCTTGAATCAGGCAAACTGAACACCCTATGTGATGGGGGGAATTGCCACTTCTCAAACCACTTGAGAAATTTATTTACTCAAGCGAACAATTTCTTTTCCCAACTACTCATTTGGTATTGGGAACGGCCCCTGAGATGTTAAACGGACACTCCAGCGTTGAGTCAAGGCAACCCCACTGCTTGAGGCCCTCAAGTTTTTGGGCTGTTATGTCACTACAATTGCATATATCTTTAAATTGTAAGTCAGTGTTAGCTCTTATTATTTGCAATATCTATCATTGACTAAAAGACACAGGATAACATGCCACCCAATGGAATGTACTTAACTTACATTAGCTGTAAAGAAGACAGTCATTATGAATGTTATCCTGTATTTATCACTAAAAGTTTACCTATATATTACTGAAAACTCCCACAGCTAAAACAATAGATTACCTACCATTATGGGTAACATGTAGTTTATACCTAAATGCAAATGTGATCAGCATTAAATGGGAACATTAGGCTGCTCAATTTGCCTGATTTAAACAAACAGAAGAATGACACCTTGGAAGCTCCACTGAAATTCTCAGCACAGTGTGACAGAATCTGGTGCAGCTATTTAATGTTTTTCTTCGTCCAAGGAGTTGTTGATATCAGGAATTTGCCTTTGTTGTTCAGTAGGAATTCTTAAATCTTCCAATGTTACCAAGACAACTTGGTTTGTTCGGTGGTGTGCATGATGAGTGTACATGTAGTACTGTGTTACAGACAGTTTGTAACATTTGTGGGACACATTTTTTGCTCCAGTTCTAGTGCTAGAGACTTCTGCTATGGCCACACCCTCAGGGGGAGAGTACCTAGAAGAAACAGGGAATCAAAGCTGTAGATAATTAGATTGTTAGGTAGATAGAATGGTACATTCTTGTAAGAATAGCCAGACAACAAAGGGAGCAGTAGAGATGCATATACAGGCATCCTTTGCTATGTGAGCGGTTTTTGTTGCTCAAAAAATTATTTTAAATTGATCAATCATGAACTGCCACCTTGATAACACTAAATGAATACCTCAAAAATAACTTGGAATCGATGAGAAAAGAGCCCCCCAACAAACTCAAAAGTTTATTTGCAATAATTATTTGTACAAAATATAATTTTATTATTTTTTACAAAATCATAATGAAACCGACATGAAAATATGGGAAAATGAACAAGACTTGAATTCTTAAAACTGTCTTTCTGTCTGGCATTATTGTTTACAAGCCACTTCACCATCTCCAAGCTTCTCTTTGCTCTTGCCAGGCCGTCAGTCACACTCAGCTCCATAATGTCCAGGGTGCCAAACATCAGGCAGTGTGGTGACGTAGCTATGGGGGCACGTGCCCCCCATGAGGATCCAGTTCCCCACTGGTAATACCCTGATACCCATCACCGATCTGATCTTAGTATATGCTCTAATAATCTACTATATGGCATCAGACTGCCCCTGAGCTCCACTTGCCTAGTGCCACCCCATACTCAGCTGTTTCCCCCTAGATGCACCCCTAATGATAGTTACCTAGCTTCACCAATGAAGCAATGGCAAGTTAATGCATGGCACGTGTCTGTGTGTAGGGAAGGAGCAGGAAGTAACATTCAGGACCAGTGTTGGTCTGTGTAAGTAAACTAACAAGATCATGTGGCACTATGGTAAAGTGGAGTAGACATTGGTGGTAGAGAGACACGGTGGGTCATGGAAGAATATGACCGGTGAGAGTAGAGATGTAGGCTATAATGATATGGTTAGATGAAATGGAGGATCTGAGTGTTGAAAATAATTATTTACTATTACATAATGAAATATATTCATCAATTAAAACAGGACCAACTGGAGTAATTTGCACATGATTCTCATAACTTTTTCTTGCATTGGAGAGAGTACAGCACTAATTGTGACATTGTCGTCGTCGGCACCTGCTTGTGTACGAGCATTGGAACGTCCCAGAAGTCTCTGGTCTCACCTCAATTGTGACATCACATATGGAGTAATAAGAGAAATACTGGTTTTGGGTTTTCTCAAAATTACTTAATATAAGTAACCTTGTAATCTCTAAAACCATAAACACACATATTTGTTAATAAATGTAAAATGGTAAATAGCACCACAATCTCAGCAATGAACAAAACTTTAATGAAGAAGAAGGAAATATCACAGTGATACAGATGAATGCCTGACTGTCCTCACAAATTCTTAAATATCATGAATTTATTTCACCATTTTCTCCACTTCATTTTATGAATTCCTGCTATTGCCTTAATATGAAGAATGTTAGTAAACTTACTTTCTGGTCTTGAGGTAATGCCATTGAAAATCATCATCAGTATATATTCCCACTGCAGGACTTGGACTTGGGACTCTTAAATATTTATATTTGTTTCTGTCTTGTGCCTCGAGCTTCCAGTATGAGTGTAAACGTTCCATATTATACGTCTTGATTTCTGGTTTCATCATATCTACTTTCCCTTGGGTCATTATCTCGGTTATTTTCCAGGTTGCACCATCTGGGTCTTTAAATCCATTATTATACAGTCTTTCCCTTTTTCATAATCTGCCGTACATACTCCACATGTAGGTATATGTCCTTACCATTGTCATTTATTGATTTTAATTGCTTTTATGTCTTACTCCACACCATTGAAAATAATGTGCTTTAAATGACAGGACACTGTCACACTCACAAACAAGCTGAGCTTCAAGTTTTTTGTTGTTTTGTTTCTTGGCTCACTGGATCCACCAATAAAGATTTCTGGTTTACAGTAACTGGCAGATTCTGAAACCAAAGTCAAGGTGATTTTTTTGTTGTTCAGAAGACCGGTCATGTAACTTTGCTGCTCACAGCTGTCCTATTGCAACAGCTCCAGCAGGGTATCATCATGACCAATAGAAGTTAACTGAGGACTACATTGATTTGCTAGTAGAAAATAGGTTCATAAATTAATCGTGTATGAATGTTTGCTTTCCTTTTAGCAGGACTTCTGTTCGGACAAACTTTTTTTTCTTTGAAGAGGAAATGAGACTCAAAGAACCAAAAAAAGGAATGGAAACAAGTGCTGCTCCTGTAGCCTACTGATAGCTTGGTGTCACAAAAAATAAAACAATGTAGTTCATAATTCTACCTTCATGAAAGAATGTTAAGTTATAGGAAGGAAGGATTGCAGTAGGAGGAGTGCTCTTCCAGTTTGTGAGTGCAAGGAATGATAAAAGTGAAGATGCTGGATAACTTGCAGTATCAAATTTGACAGCACAGTGATGAGCTTCAGTAAAAAAATAGAAAAGCCATGGAAAAGGAATGGTGGAGGGATACAGTTAGCAAGTTTAAAAGCAATATGGGCATGAAAACTGTGAATTAGATAGCTAGGGGAAACATTGCAGTGGACTATTAATATGAAGATGCCCAAGAAAAGGAGGGGAGTTGGTGAGAGTATAGTTCAGATCATGTGTTTATCAGACAAGTTTTTTTTTTTTTTATATATATATTTTTTTGTTTTATAACCCAACATATTAGTCCGTGGGTAGTTGGAGTGGCTGCTGACAAGTATATTTATGTTTGGTTGAAGGATTTTCTTTTTTTTACTGTTTAGGTCTCAACTTCATATTTTTTTTTAACCCGCCTTCTGCCAAACAACTTAATCCAACATTGATTGATTGATAGTTTATTGTTGCAGGTAAACAACAAGGGAGAAGGGAGGAACATGCCATCCCAACCCCCAGGCAGGACAAAGTGTGATTATACAACTATTAATACATGTGTAGGGAGCACCATGAAATTAAAAAGATACAATGGCAACAGTCGGTGGGTGGTTGGACTGGCTGCTGACAGGTATATTTATGTTTGGTTTAGATTTCTTTTCATATTGTTTGTTAGTGTGATCAGAATATATACGAAGCCCCAGCGTCTGTATAGCGTGCATGGATTCGCGTGGACTGCAGTGCCTCACATAATTGCATCGCGTTGTGTCGAGCTCCTCCTTTCTTGTGGCCTGTGACAAAAGCAGAATAAATGGATGTTATCTTTCGCTTATTTCAAAGCCATCCCCCTAAAGGAAAAGAAAATTACTGATAGTCAGGTTTAGGGGGTCAACTGATATATTAATTCAGTGTAACATAAGAAAAAAAAGGTAGAGTAAGGGGGGATACGGTGCTGCTGCGCGTGGCCTCAGTGCTCATCTTCGTTTCCCTTGAGAATTATACACAACAATTAAAGGAGAATGGAGAAACATCCCATCCCGGACTCCAAGCAATACATTGGTGTGATTTGCAGTAATACAAGAAACGTACGTAGCTACAGACATACTCAACACTTAAGCCAATGATCCTAATCGCCACTGTAGTACATGATACCGATTATGAAGAAATTAATAGATAAGTTCTAAAAAAAATATATTAATACGTTGACGGCGGAAGTGTTCGTGGCGAGGTGGCAACACTGGCCGAGGTAAACACTAAACAAACGTCACCCTCGGCACGTGCGTGAGAGGGCGGACGGAGGACGGCTGTACGTGCATCCGGGGCGTGTCTGGGTTCCGTGGGGTCAACAATCGGCTTGCAGGTCATGGCACAGCGTTGAGGAAGTAATGGGACACCGGATTATCTTCACACTTACACGGACACTATTATAGGTATGTTCAGTTGTATTTTTTTTATAGTAGCCATGCAACCTTCAAGTCTTTTCCTCGTATCCTCACTAATTTTTGCTTATCTCTTAGGTATAGATTATGTTGAGGTTTAGTTGTGTATTCTAGATAAGTTCAGTTCTGTATTTTTATAGTAGCCATGCAACTATCAGATCTTTTCCCTAATTTTTACATATTTCTTAGGTATAGATTATTTTGAGGTTTAGTTGTGTATTCTAGATAAGTTCAGTTCTGTATTTTTATAGTAGCCATGCAACTATCAGATCTTTTCCCTAATTTTTACATATTTCTTCGGTTTAGATTATTTTGGGGTTTAGTTGTGCAAGTTTAGATATGCAAGCGATTATCGACTTCCAAATGACAATCAGATCAAAGTTTAAGTTTAATTGTGTTCGTAAAGAGTAGATAATTATCACAAGTGACCTGATATGGAAAGTTGAGCAAGAAAATGTTGTTTGTTTTGGCTATCTAAAAATCATATTCATAATTCATTCATTCACTACACTTTTCCACTTTTTCATTCTTATTCTCAATTATGTACCTACTATAATATGCAGCTTGGGGTTCATAAGTTTAAGGGACCCAAGGCACCAAAGATTATTTTGCATCACATTACAGACTGAATAGGAGCTTAGAGGAGCAACATTAATTTTTGTTTGTTTGTTTGTTATTTTTTCTTTTTTTTTATTGCCCGTGAGCCTGTTCCTTACTTTACTGTAAAAAAAAGTAACCATTATTTTTCAGTGAACCCCTCCACAATGGAAGAACCTGAAGCAGAGGAATACACCTATATTGTGATTGGTGGAGGCATAGCAGGTGTCACTTGTGCTGAACACGTGAGTAGTTGAAAGGCACTGTAGTTCTCAATATTTGTCAAATGTGAGAGATCTCATAACCAGAATATCTTCCCTTACTATCTATCCCCATTTCTAATTTTTTATCATGGTAAAGATTCGTTTTAGTACCGTGCCAGTATTTCATTATCTATCTTATGGAACATCACTAGCTCTTCATATATCTTTTCTACAAACATTCAACAATCATGGAAATGCTTTCAAAATCCAATTCAAGGACTACATATTATTGAAAATAGGCGATAATATTCACGAAAACGTAGCCTCCTCTGGCGGCGGCCGCAGCGACGGTGCCACAGCCGCAAAATAGCTCGCAGAGGGTTTAGGGTTGGGGAGCATATTTAAACTACTCCAACCAAACTTTACGACCCGCTAACAGGGGGGGCCCCCCTCGACCCCCCTTCTAACCCGGGGGTGCACAGCCACCCCCTGGACCCCCCCCCCCCCCCACACACATGTATATGAGACTTATTTCTGCAATGAGGTATTTCTCACAACACCGGCTGCACCGCTGCTGCGGCCGCCGCCAGAGGAGGCTGTGCTTTCGTGAATATTATCCCCTATTTTCAACAATAACTAGTCCTTGAATTGGATTTTGAAAGTGTTTCCATGATTGTTGAACGTTTGTAGAAAAGATATATGAAGAGGTAATGATGTTTCATAAGTAAGGTAATGAAATACTGGCACGGTACTAAAACGAATCTTTACCTTTATCACCTCAATCCTTTTTAGTCCATTGCTTTGTCAGAACTCCCCATAGATTAAAATATGTCTTTAATTTTTGGTCACAGCTGTACATTCTACACCCTGAGGTCAGAACACTAGTCCTCACTGCCTCACCTCTCATCAAGGCAGTCACCAATGTGCTGCCTCTTACCAAGACTCTTGACTTCTTTGAAGTGGAAGAACAGCTACCAGAGACTTTACAAAGCAAATGTCCAAATGTGAAAGTGTTACGAGACACTCTGGTTCACTTGGCAGCAGAAAAGAAGGTGGGTACTCAATCTCTTCTAAATATTGTGCAGTATCTTCAAGCAGCCAAACAGTATCATACAGGGATTACAACCTGTAATGTAGTTAGTCTATGTATATGAAAAAAGGTGAATATTACTTTGCTCAGAAAAAAAATGGAGAAAATATATATTATTGCAATCAAGAAAGAGTGATGATAATAGTGTGTGTGTATAGTAAAGGTAAAGTTTGTGGCCTCGGTGTTCATCTCTATCTCATTGTCTCTTTAGAGGGAGAGAGAAAAAATCTTAAGTGCATGAATTTTCCTCATTTACACTCCACACAACATTTCTCTGAATCTCTCCTGATTTTTTTTGTTTTTTGTATAATGTTGAGCGTATCATTAAGTGACTTCCTTATCTAATTTTGCGAATTTTTTTGTGTCATGGACTTTTGTGACCCTATATATAGTGATATATATTAAAAATTCCTGTATTGTAAACTTATCTAGTTGCAATGTCTCAGTTTAATTACCATATTTCAGCTCATTTTCACCTCCTCTGGTAGATGTTATTCCTATCAACAACTTTGTATCTGCACTGGTGGCAGTCCTAAACTTCTAGCAGAGAAAGGTCCACATGTAGTGTGGCTGAGGGATACAGAGTCAGCCCAGCAGTTTCAGACTCGAATTAAAGATGCAAGACGAATCATGATTGTAGGAAATGGAGGCATTGCTACAGAGATGGTCTATGAAGTCACAGGTACAGTCAGTAATTTTTATTGTTGCAGTAATTAAAGTAATGCAAGCTTAAATTTGAGTGTTTACAGAAAGTATCAGATTCCTCTGTGTGATTCCATATCTCCCCACCTCTTCTAGAGTTTATTCTGCTTACCTTCCCCGATGTAGGGTCTTCACACCACTTTTATCCCTTTCATCCTTTGGGAGTTCATAGCATCTTGAAATGTTTTCATATTCCCACCCTTCATATAACATACTCTCATCCTGCTTATCCATATGAATGCATCTTGGCATATTCATCTCCACCAATTTACTATTTGCTTCCACTATTCATACTCCCTCTTCATAGAATCATTTATATTGAATTATCATGTGTCCAAGCCATCTCAGCAAATTTTTCTTTATCCATTCCAACATTAGGGGTTCTGGCAAGCATTTTTTTTATAGTGGTGCCATTCCTGCTTGGCTCATGCTGCCCTCCAAAGCTCTACATGATCCTCTCGGAAGAATTTTACTGAACTCTGGGTTGATAGGTGGTTATCAGGACATGTGGGGGTAGTCTTCAGCCACTCAGTTATGTCTAAAAATTGTTAACTTGTAGTAGCAGACCGGACTTGAACCACACCCAAGTGCTCCTTGGCATCAATCATAGAGGTGAGATGTTACAGAAAAGGAATGTATCAAGTGGGAAAACTGGAGACATACTATAGCACCTCATTTAGGACGACTTTCTGGGGGGGAGAGGGCTTCTGAGCTATAGGGAGGTAGATATACTTTCCTGGTCCCACTGATATTCACCTGTTTATTGTAGATCATTCTTACCTTAGTTGATTAGTTCTAGTTATCAGCTGTTAAAGGATGCTCACTTTACAGGAGTGGAAATCATCTGGGCCATAAAGGACAAGCATATGAGTGCCACCTTCATTGATCCTGGAGCAGCTCAGTTCCTGCAGCCTGAACTGACCAAGGAAAAAGTAGCAGCTCCAATTCCAAGCAAAAGGGCGAGATACACAGTTGAAAAATCTGAGGTACTAATTGGAATTTCCTGGTTTTCTATATTAACACCTTTAGTCTACAAAAACTATGATTCCTGCACCACAGCATATTGTCACAATATTTAGGTGTATATATCATAGTTTGCCCCTTTTAAGTATGAATAATAGCCAATAGGAAATTACCTTGAATTGAGCCAGCCCTAGTTTATATGGCAGTGACTGGTGACAAAATCATTCTATGTTAACTAAGTCAACATGTACCCTTGTATACCATTTCGGGCTTCATGAGGTTAAAGTTACATTAATATCAGCTGGCCATTCCAAGTATGGATGCTAATAAAAAAATCACTATGACAGGTATCAGGAACATCCACACTTGGGGGAGCTCTAGGACCTGACTGGCTGTCTGGGCTCGATTTAAAAGGAAAAACTCAACGCAGAGTTATCATGGAAACTGAAGTGGAAGTCAAAAGCATTCTTGAGCCAGAGGAAATCAAGAATCTGGAGTCACAAATAAATCAAAGTTCTGAGGAGGGTAAGCAAAGTGCCTGTAATGTAGGGAGCTCCTGTAATTTGGTTGACAGTAGTCTCTTAATGTATGTGTAAAGTGTATTTAGTAGCTTTCATTAGCAAAAGTAGTATGTGTGCTTTTGGCCTCACAAAACTTAAATTCCTTATTCTGCATTCTTGGAATCCAGTTTTATTGCAGTATTGACTGACAATAGCTCAAGCAGTGAACAATGATTTATGTTTCTGTATGGACAGTGAAACATGGCTTCTTGTCTATCAACAAATTTTATGCTCCTATTGTCACCTGCTCATTCATGATATATCCCTAGACACTCAAGTCTTATATCTTATACTCATTGTTCACTTGGAATGAACACCTTTCCTCCATCTGCATTGAAACCCTAAATTATTTTTGGCCACTATAAAAATTAACTTCAAGGCTTGACATTTCTCCTTATCTGTGCTCAGACATGTTCATAACTCTATAAAGCCTTTCCACCTTTTCTTGTGTCCATCTCCCTCAGTAAGGTATTTTGACTTCTTGTTATACCTTTGTAGGAAGTAGGGTTACTGATAATGATGCTAGTGGTGGTGGTATTTTCATAGTGGTGATGATTTACTCTTACCTTAATGGAGATGTGGAACAGTAGGAAAAAGACATACCGATACCGTTTAGATCCCTTTCAGTAAATTATAGCAAGAACTTTTTCTAGTGTATATTACATGTACTTCTGCTCTATAACTTTTTGTGTGTGCGCAGCTTAAGTGCCAGCCACTATAGCCAGCTCACAAGTCAGTTTGTTTCAGTAGGAGAGGTGTTGGTGATGATGGCATTAAATTCTTGCTCTGAACCAGTGTAATAACTTCACCATCCCTTGCAGGAAAGTGGCCGGTCTACGTCCAGCTGACAAATGGGAAAATATATGGCTGTGACTTCATCGTTTCAGCAATAGGAGTGACACCCAACATTGCAAGTGTTATGCCAGGTATGGTAATGAATTCGGGTTAACATATGGAAAGGACACCATTTTGATATTTGTAATATAATTTTTGTTTCACATTACTTTTAAAATTTCAGTTCAAGCCAGAAATCTGTTCTTTTATTGTGTGGATCTTGTTAAAGTACATATATACATGAAAGAAGCCTCAGTTTGAATGCCTTATTTTGCAGGAAATAATTTTTCCCTTGGAGAGGATGGCGGGCTGTTGGTGGACGAAAAGATGAAGACAACCATGGAGAATGTGTTTGCAGCGGGCGACGTGTGTTCACCTGGCTGGCCATTGGCTCCACACTGGTTCCAGGTAATCTTTTAGAAGTAGTGCTGTAAACCATCACCAGGTACATAAATAAAAGGCTGAGGATTAATATAGATGAATTTTTAAAAGCAATTTATGGAATATTTTTTTTGTTTGTATCAGTAGCTTTGAAAATGACACATACGAAGACTGGGCATTTGTAGTGCTTCCTGAAGAGACACTCAGACTTATCTCTTTCTTGTTTTGTTAAGTCTGTTTCCAGTATAAAATCACAAGTGTGAAGACTTATTTACCTACTTCAGTCTAACAAAAAATTAGAATCCCTCTCTTCACCATTGTTCTTTTTTTCCCCAGATGCGTCTCTGGACTCAGGCACGGCAAATGGGGTCCTATGCAGCCAAGTGTATGTGGTCAGCCCAAGTTGGGGAAGAAATCTATATGGACTTCTGTTTTGAGCTTTTTTCCCATGCCACCAAGTTTTTTGGGCACAAAGTTATCCTCTTGGGGCTCTTCAATGGGCAACGCTTGGATGGAAAGTATGAAATCTTGCTCAGATTCACTCAAGGTAGGTGCTGATATAAAGTATATACAAAATTCTCTACTTATACAAAAGAAAATATGGATTACTTATACTTGTAACAGCTAAGACTACCTTTTTTATTATCATCAGTGTAAAACAAAGAAAAGAGGAAAAACTAAGGCTGGGATTACTCCTGATTAGAGTTCCTACTGGGTTGCAGTGCCTGTGAAGCTTTGTTCAGGCCAGGATACCTTGTTGTGCTACACTACATCTACATTATTCCAAAAACAAATCTAAAAATATCTGATAACTGCTGGGGAACAGTTGCAGGGCAACATTGAGAAATGGTTTCATATACATGTCCAGATTATGATATGTTATAAAGCCATGAAACTTTATTTTAACCTGTTGGGGTGTTAATGGGTAGTTAGTTGGGTCAGTCTGTTCAGGTGGTGGTTTGTTCATGTTAGATAGTTATTAGCTGGGTCACTGCCCGCAGCCTGTACATAGGTTAGGTCGTCATCACCTGAAACTCGATGAGGCAGTTCAGTCGTAGCAGTCGAGCAGTAAGCCCACTTTCCCTGACTCCACTGTATCAATAATAAACTCACATCGGCTGCTTCCCTGTGTCTGCTCCGCCCTCACTGGTCATCATGTAGTGGTTGCCACCAAGTGTTGTAGTAGTTGTAGGTGAAGGAATAGGCCTGGCTCCTATTCTTAACTTTATTGTAGAATGCAGGAGTGGTGAGGGTCGGGCAGCGAGACCCTGCCAGAATGAGTGTCTGCCCCAGACTGACGAATGCTGGCCGCATCAGTGGACATGTGGGAAGCGGAAAGCGCGCCAAAGCACGGGGCACACATAGGGCGCGACATTCAAATAATATTTATAAATATACACATAATAAAATTATATATACACTACAACAATCACCCAAACTTGACCATTGTGCAAATTTAACCCCTTTGGACATAGCATGCCTCATATTCTTGATTCGTATGTCTCAGAATGTAAAAATAACTAACGACATGTTTTGCCAACTATAAGCGGTAATGTTAGGGGCATACGCTGTAGTGGTGTGTGGCTCGGTGCTCGTTTCCATCCAATTGTCCCTTGAGCCTGTGGTGGGTGAAAACCAGTACAGCATCCAAGTTACCAATTTACCCATTTTCAACCAACTCAAAAGGGAGGATGAACAGCTGGGTGGGCTGAGCACTAACTTCCCATACCAGAATTTGAACCCAGCTCATGAATTTGTAGCTAGGCTTGGAATCAACTACACCACAAAGATGCTGTTTGCCAACTGCCATGGTGTATTTTTAAATGTAACTAAAAAGAAATACTGACAAGGTCTCAGTTAGTGGTAACCCATAAAAGGAAGACACACTGTCAAAAGAGTATGGGAGATATTACGAATGGTCCCTGCAATGTTTTATAACAACTACAAATTTGTCTTGTCTTGCAGGTATGGAGTACATCAAATGTGTAATGGTAGATGGTAAGATGCAAGGAGCTGTGCTCATTGGGGAAACTGATATGGAGGAAACATTTGAAAATTTAATCCTCAATCAAATGGATTTATCCGTGTATGGCGAGGATCTCCTCAACCCAGACGTTGATATTGAAGACTACTTTGACTAATGGATTGCACTGAAGTCCCACCCACTCATATTAAGAGAAAGGTGGGTAAAAAAATGAGTTCAAAAATTTACCCACAGTTTTGGTTGTTTTCAGTGAGCAGTATTTGCATTATAATTTAAAGTTAAATGTTCAGTTTTTATTATGGAATGTTACTTCAATTATTCTAAAAGTCACTACAGCTGTCAGTTTTAACTTTGTGCTCCAGTACAGTTTAGGGTACAGGGGGAATCCTAAGAAGTGCTAGATAATATTCCAGGGATGAAATACTACAGCAAGTTCTTTATTTTGTCTTTCTACCCCAACAACAGATTACACAGCATTAACTTTTGTGGCCAGGGACTGTGTGTCCTGCACAGGTGTCGACAATGCCATACACTCACGCTGAGGGAGTCCATAACACCATAGGACAAGCCAGTCCGCCATAGGAATTCTTGACAAGACCCACCATTGTTCTGCACTACGGTACCCAGGTATGTGAAATTTTCCAAGATATCAATGTCATCGTCATATGCATGAAGACTACTTTTTCGTCTAGTTAGCCACCATACACTTTTACCTTTGACCTGGAGCCCCAAAGACTTTATTTCCTCATGCAGTGCATCAAAAGTAATCACCAGAACCTCCAGTAACTGTGTGAGGACTTCTGCATCAGCAGAAACAAGGTCGGTGACCTTGGTATTGCTAACAGATGCTCTACAATGACTTCGGTCCACAACTTTGCTTTATAACCTTTTCATGCAAGTGTTGAAGAGTGATAGGGCAAGGACACAACCCTGCCTCATTCCCATGTAAACAGGGAGAAGCTGGACACACCTCCCAAACACTTCACAGCACTCTAGTCCCAGACAGTAGACCAACAGTTCCAGCAGGTGCTTGCCTGGTAAACTGAGCAGTGTAATACTGCATTAGTTGTTGCAGTTCTGATGGTTCCCTTTCCCTTTCTAGATAGGGATGAACAGCCCCTTTTCCCATTAAGATGAATGGTATCAGGTTGCCATACAGTGAAAACTGCATGCAACCCAATGATCATGGCCTCACCTCCAACTTTGAGCAGCTCTGCACTGATGTTACAAACACCAGTTGCCTTTCTACCCTCAACCTTGCCACAGCTTCTCTGACCTCATAAATACAGGGTGGGGTGTCATCAATGGGTGAATCAATATACAATGTTAAGCAGTTAGGAACTGTCTGCTCGGAGGGTTCACAGAGTACAGCTGCCCAAAACACTCGGGCCGAGAGCAGTTGTACACGGCCAAGACTAAGATGTTTGGGGGCTTACTGGATTAACAGTGTGGTCTGTTCATGTGTGTGGTGAGGACACTGATATCTCAGAAACTTTTCACATACCTTGGTAGTATAGTGCAGAATAATGATGGGTCTCATCAAGGCCTATTGTGAATTAGTTTGCCTACAGTGTTTTGAATGGCTCAACACTGTCAATACCTTTGCAAAAGGACAAAGATTCAGGTCTTTGTCACTTGTGCTCAGTCTCCTCTATGGCTGTGAGGCATGGACACTGAAAAAGTGCTTATCTGTTCCGACCCGTGGAGATTATTTTTTTATTTTATATGTGGGTTATGGTGCCAATAGACTACCCATCTGGGCCTGATGGTCGGCCCCAAGCCCGTCATGGCACAGGCAACTGTTTATAGTGGCGCCATTATAATTGGCTCATGCTGCCCCACAGAGCTCACTTTTTTTCCTCCTTTACTCCCTTATGTTAAAATACGTACCTTGGAAAAAGGGAGAAAACAGGAAGAGGGAACGGGTCGTTTTAAAGCAACAGATGAAGCCTTACGATTGGCTGAGCTCTGAAAACACGCTTGTGGTTCGCTGGGAGTCCGATGATGCATCGCCGGCGCTCACTGCCTTGGGGCAGTGTCACACTGGTCGTTTTCCTCTAACCGTAGTGGATACTGGCAATGCCCATGCGCCCATCCAGGAGCAAGTTGTCGGTTGTCCGTTACCTGGTGTCACACTGGGCCTTTTTCTTCCCACCGCGTTGGCGGCAGCTTGGTCAACCAGCAAATCCAACTTTTCTGGGTGTGCGTCACACACGGCCAAGGTCGGTTGCCCGTATCCACAACCACAACGTTAACAAAGCACTTGCCCTATATCGACATGGCATCGTCTGCTAAAGTAAGGGCTGTCGCGGCTTGTGCTGCCGTTACGGAAGTTATGGACTTGTTGCTGCAGTTAAATTGAAGGAAAAAGCTGTTGTGGGTGTGGCGTGTCTGTGGTTCCTCCATGCCAGTTTTCATTGTCACCATTGCGCGTGAGCAGCCAACCCACCCATCTAGACTCCGACCACATAAACATGTGGATCAAGTAACAACAAAGACACACACACACACGCACGCACACACCAGACTCATCACGAACCATGGCAGATGTTTCTCACAAACAAAAATGGCTTCGACATTTCCTAAAGTGTGTTAGAACTTATTTGCCCAATGGCAAGAAGAGAGCAGTGTTAAAGACGACTGCTCACTTCTTGCCAAGAGCTAGGTTTGGTTCATGTGAGCCACTCACCAAATACGTTCTAACACACTCAAGAAATGATGAAGTCATTTCTGTTTGTCAGAAACATCTGCAATGGTTCCTAATGAGTCTGGTGAGTGTGTGTGTGTATGTGTGTGTGTGTTGTTATTCGATCCATGTGTTTATGTGGTCGAGTCAAGATGGGTGGGTTGGCCGCGCACGCGCAGTGGTGACAATGAAAACTGGCATGGAGGAACCACAGGCATGCCACACTCACAACTGTTTCTTCCTTCCATTTAACAGCAGCAACAAGTCCATAACTTGGGTATTGGCAGCACAAGCCGCGACAGCCCTTACTTTAGCAGACGATGCCATGATGATATAGGGCAAGTGCTTTGTTTACATTGTGGATGTGGATACGGGCAACCGACCTTGGCCTTGTGTGACGCACACCAGAAAAAGTGCTGTGTGACACCAGCTTACAGATAACCGTGAACTTGCTCCCAGTTGGGCGTACAGGGCCCCAACGGTTGGACGAAAACGGCCATTGTGACACCGCCTTAAGGCAGTGACGCCGCTGATAGGGTGAACGTCGGCGATGACGTCATCGGACTCCCAGTGGATCACGAGCATGTTTTCAGAACTGTCAACCAATCGCCTTCAACTGCGGCTTCAAAACGACCTGTTCTCTCTCTCTCTCTCCATAGCCACAATGTTTGGAGGAAAACGTCCAGTGTGTTATGCACGCTACCTTTAAAGGTGGAGTGCGTGATGCCAATGGTAAGTAGATGTGACCTGTACATGTCAAAGCAGCGCAAAAGTCGGTATGGTAAGAATTTAGGACTAACCGCGAAACTCGTGGATCACGAAACTCAAGAGGGTACCGTATTTGAGGAGTGCATGTGGTGTGAGTAGAATGGATGGAATGAATAATGAAAGTGTGTATGAGCGTTTTGGAATGTGTCTCGTGGGTGAAGGGAAGAAGTGAAGTGACAGACTTTAAAGTGGTTTGGCCACATGGAGCAAATGGAGGAGAGTAAGATGACCAGGAGGGTGTATTGAGTGAGATAAAGGGAGGGAATGTTAGAGGACGACCTCCAGTGAAATGGAGAGATAGGGTGCAGGAGTATGTCAGGGAGAGGGGTGAAAGATCCTTGAGAAACTTTGAGCAGGCATGGAGGGAGTGTCTGGATAGAGAGATGGAAACTCTTCTGCCGTGGCCATCCCCTGGTGGGAGCTCCTAGGAGCAGGCGTCAAAGATATATGAATGAAGGAATATATACACACACATACGCACTAGTTTTACGGAGTTTTACGGAGTGCTTTTAGTCATTTCAAGACATTATGTTCAGTTTACATCAAAACGTGGGGAATGACTATACAGTCTTGTGAGGGAATGTAAACAGTCATATCCCTATCCTCTTTGATAGTAATAATCATAGTAATAATCAAATTAATAACTTCTTAATTTTGTTTCAGAAAACCGGGACTGCAGCAACACAATAAGGATTTCCTAGAACATATCAACCAAGCACCATCTGAAAGTTAGCAATAAAAACATGTTAAAAAGTTTTCTCTTTAATTTCCTTGATTTACCGATTCAAAGAGCTACGTGCTTTCAATGGTAAAGAAATACAATGAGTATAGACAGTCTGCGAGGATTTTTCCAGCAGATGGCACTCATGTCTTGGGACGTTGGGTGATGAGTTCTTTGTGCAGTGCAAGGTGGCAGTTTTGTATTTTTACATGAAAACTAATGTAATAAAGTGACATGGAACTTTCAGCATACATTCTTACCTCCCTATTAGTGGATAACCAGAAGATATTCAGTGAAATGCTAGAAATTATGAAAATAAACTATCACTGTCGATGGACGGAAGTCTGCATCCTCATCTAACTATTTATTTATTTTTTTACAGCATTTTATATTGCCTTAAAGGATTTAGGAGTGTTTGTAAACAATCCTAAATCCTTAAAGGTAATTTAATAAGCTGTGAAGGGCCACAATAGTTTGATGAGAATGGAGGCTTCTGTCCACTGCCAGAGCGAAAGCGACACCCTAGTGCAATTTTGATTTTTTCTTGTTTTGATGCGGGCTGTGATTTCAGGGGCAAACTATCAATTTGAGTTTCACATCAGCCATAACAAGTATTTCATAACCTTTGTGCCAACACAAGTAGCAGGACAGGAAGCAGAAATAGGGTTGTGATAGAAGAGGCCCAACAAAGAGAACAGTTTAACACAGGGGTTCTCAACCTTTTACAAGCTGGGCCCCCTCCAAAGCTGGTTCAATGCAGTTAGGGCCCCCTCCTCCCTGTGATACTCACTCAATCCCTCCCCCAACTATGCCACCATAGATAGATAAATAGCCCTTGGCCAGGCTATTATTGTATTGGGCCACACTATTATTATTGTTATTATTATTCTTATCATCATCATCATCAGTAGTAGTAGTACTAGGCCTAAAAGTAGGCTATCATCTGCATTTTTTATAGAAGCTTGCAGGTAGGCGATGTTAATGCGAGACCTGAGCCTCCTTTGCCTTGCAAAGATCCTCAATTCTTGGCGCAATGTTCGATAAACAGCCTCAAATCATCCTCAATTTGCACACAATTATGGTATTTAGTTTTGAGTGCAGTCATTTTTGAGAATCCTGCCTCCTTCTCCTCCTCCTCTTCCTCTTCTTCCTTCTCCTCCTACAAGGGGGGGAGGGGGGAGGGGGGAATATCCCGGAGGGCATAACAGCTGCATCTCCTGTGTACTAATGGTCAGTGAGTCCGTGATTTTTCACCCTCCTGTCCTGTGCTCGTGCCCCCTCACCCCCCCAGGGGGCACGCCCCCCCGATTGAGAACCACTGGTTTAACAGAATAAAGTGTAGGGTTAGAGGTTGAGAAGAAGTTTAATGTGATGGGTGTGTATCCAAGGTGGCCAGGGATATGTGTAGGGTGATGAAGATGCAGGTAAGTAAGGGAAATTAATCTGTATTAAGACAAACGTGCAAAAATATTACAATATCCATATAACTTACTGTTAAGTAGGTGAAACGATGCACAAAACTATCACAATCTGCATAATGCACGAGTCATCTGGGATTACTGTGGCATAGCACTTGGGAGGTACAGGGTGAGCGGGCTGCAGATGGACTTACCCACGCTGAAAGAGTGAGGGGGAAGTGTGAATTGGCTTGGGGAGCAGGAATAAAATAGTGATAAAAGAAAACCAACTGCAAATAGCTAGTTGCCAAATACAAAATACATGGGAAATTAGAAAGTTCTTTCTGTAAGGTAAAGGAATCTAAAAACCCTCATTCAAGAGTACGGCAGCCTAGATGGCTGAGAAAATAAACAAGTAGTAAACTCAAGAATAAGAATGAAAAGGAAGAGGAAAAATAAAGTAAAAGTTATACAAGAAAAATGAAGACTGTGTACTTCCTAACAGGTGATTTATTTCAACATCTAGTTGAAATCCCTACTAAGAATGATAACAGTAGTGAAAAATACAAATAATTACTACTAATAATATGACAGCAATAGTGATAGGACATTGCTTTACTGACTTCATTGGTTCTCCTAGCAATAAGTGGCCATGTAATACATATTACTTACTTACTTGGTTTACTTGGTGTTGTTTAGAGGCTCCGCCTCAGAGTCATGGTGGTCCACCGCTGCTCCCAGTCCTGACATCCCTGCTCAACAGGGTGACTTGGTCCAGTATCGTGTTGGAAGTCCTACATCTTGAGGTGTAGCCCGGCACTGGAGGTTCGTCTGAGACCGTTGGTAGCAGCTTGTCCAGCCCATTCTTAAACCTGTTTACTGGGCAACCTGTTAGGTTTCGGACTTCCTTAGGCAGGCTGTTAAGATTTGTGGCCCTTCATGGGACAGACTGGAGGCCAGCAGGGTTCTGCTTCTGTAATACTTCTGAGTACAGAGACATGGGGATAAGATGTTTGCATACAACCACCTCATACACCCTCATACATCTTAACAGTACGTGCAAATTAGGGTACGGTGAGCAAGTATACTAACTGAGGGAGGAATGGCTGGCAGGGCCATGTGTCTGGGAATGGGACTGGAGACTGACCTCTGCTGAGCATTTCCTTAGCTGGGCAATTTCATGGTCCAGTTTTCAGGGGAGGTGGCAGTGTAGGGACACCTCAGAGACTCAGTGCCCCATGTTGGTAGGAATGAGGCAGAGTGCAATGCTGAGGGGGCATGGGGAAGGGAGTGAGGAGGATGGAGGTAATGGTTTAGAGGAGAGGGGTAGACAAGGATCTTGCCATGAGGTATGTATACTTAGGATGGGATAGTAGTTCCACTGCATGATGCTGAAGATGGCTATTTGCTGTAGTGTTTCAAGGCATCAAGGTTTTCCAGAGGGTGAGCATGACTTGGGCCTCTCTGGAGTTGAATGTTCTCAGGATCCAGCCAGCCAACCCTCTGGGCTTTACTGTCTCCCTATTGCGGTGTGGTGTGCGCCCAGGCATATGATGGATTTACACATGGAAAATCCTGGAAGGTACTGTCCCCGACCCCACACCGGGAATGCTGACAGCCCATATCTCTGGAAGAAATGGACGATTGTGTTCAAGATACGCCCTGACAACAAGAGCGCCGCAGAAAATTAGAACACAGCAGGTGGCCAGCCTAGCCCACGACGGCCCCAGAATCTTCAATGCACTACCAAATGAGGTGCAGAAAATTACAGGCTGCTCAGTGGAAAGGTTCACAACTGCACTGGACGGGTTCCTTAGGGCAGTGCCCAATGAACCGCCAGTGCCAGGCTACACAGCTGCCTGCAGGGCAGCCTCAAATTCCTTACCGGACCAAGTGCGGCTGAAGAGAAAGGACGCCAGCAACTTCCTTAACAGTGGTGGACCACCACGACTGTGAGGCACAAGACCTCTAGACACAACTAAGTAAACTAAGTAAGTAAGTAAATATGTGTGTGAGAGTGGGGGGGAAGGGGGCTGATATTTTGGCCTTCAGTGTACAGCTTGGTTGGCTGATATTTTGGTCATCAACAGTGGCAGCGTAAATGCTATTAAAAATAATTATGACCAGCATGCTGACCAGTGTTGGGCGTAGCAGCACTACTAGTAGCGCTGCTACTTTTTTAGTAGCTGTAGCAGTGCTACAGTTTTAGGTAGGGCTAGTCACTATTCGCTACTCGGGGTGGACCAACTACGTACGTGGTGAAAGTGCAAATGAAACGTGTACAGTTCAGTGGGCTGAGCCGCGGCCCGTCACTCTTGTCAGTCACGGTCTCAGTTGCCTGCCTCGAGGCATGGGACAGTGTTTGGGTAGCAGGTTACTGGCAACAACGAGAGTCAGACGTACATTATCCTCCTGCTTGCCGCAATAAACGTCAAGAAAGTGTACTCCTGCCTTTCCCTGCCATGGACACACCTAAGGTATCTCGTGGATATTTCTGCTCACGGTTCACGAAGCCTCGGAAACTGGTAGAAACTGGGTGAGTCAACTAGCACAGCAGAGGGGGGCGAGTGAATTTTCTAGCCTCACTTACAGGAAGTGTAAAGTGACTTACTCAGTACACTATCAAGGACTCGGAACGTAACACTATGTATAAAAGAGAAATATGTTTTTTCAGTACTTATTGTTCACAAGTAGCGGTATTGCACTACATTTAGAAGTGAGTAGCTGTAGCGGTAATGCAACGACTTTTAGCAGGCAGTGCGCACAACGATGATGCTGACAACCTTAAACTCCCTTTACGAGCACAACAAATCACCGGTGAGCCGCGTGTTTGTTTACATCAACCAGCGGTCACTGCCTTCCTTCCTCCCAGACACACACGAGTTATTTAGCTCCCACGACCCCCCTAACCTAGTACCCGGCCGTCACTCACCTCAAACCATGCCCCGGAATCATGGGCCGCGCAATAGGGGCCTCCTCCTGCCTCCGTCATGAACAGAAATACAATAATACTCCCGGCGAGCTGCTCCTCCTCTTGTCTTCTGCCCGCCACCCGCCACGACGAGCCTACAAGAAATTTACTGAGACTAAAAATGTATTACAGTGAGGAAAGTTAAGTAATACAAAACCACTGAAAAGCAAAGTGTGTGAATAAAGAGAAGAGAGGAGGAGGACCGAAGAAGCGATACAAAGCGTTACAGGTCAAAAGAAAAAGAAGACCTCTATACTTCTCATGTTGGTGTATTTTATGGGATCGTGGGCTTCATTTAGCTATGAGACAAATGTTAATGTACTAACTGTATGATTATGTATAGGTGCCCTACACATTATTTATCAATTAAGGTCAAGATGGGGGAGGGTAGTGTGGTAGCTAGGTAGTACCTGATCAGTCTCAATTAAGGCTCAGGTGGATTGATAAAAAAATATATATATATCCCTGAATGAGTAACTTGAGAAATTAAAGAGAAATTCATCTATATGGGAGAATGGAAGGCATGCAATGGCCTGACATAGAAATAAGGCCTTGAACGATGGGGTACCCTTTGGCGCAACACTACAATCCACCTCGAATCTCGAGGATCCGGGTTCGATTCCAGGCGAATTGTTGAAAAAAAATCTATTTATAGAGTAGATCTGTTTCATGTGCTTCGAGTGTGGCTGTTTACCCGAATATTGCAGGGATGGTGTAATACTTAATTGTTCCAGGGTCGAGGCCCAACGATCGAGGGAAGACACTAAGGGGAAGAAGAGCTGCCGGTGGATGGACAGGGACTAGAGTTGACAGTCTGACTATTGGAGGATGAGGCTAAAACAGGATTGATGGAAAGGTTAGATGAATACATGGTTCAACGGTGGCAATAGGGAGGGAGGAAAGGAGGGGGGTCCACAGGGAAGGGGGTTGATGGGAGCAAGGGAAGTATGTGCAGAGGAAGGAGGTAATGAAGAAGGTGGAAGAGAAAAAAAGGGTCACAGGAATGCAAAAACACCAGGTTTAGGGAAACCGAGAAGCCATGGAGATTGATTCGTCAAAAGGGTTCTCCCAAAACCCCTCGTAGAGTGGTTAATTTAATTATTGGCCATGGAGAGCCTTTGAGAGAGTGGGGGTGCTGCATCCATGGCACCACCTGGCCACTCATGAATAGCTTGTGACTGGCCTCACACCCTAAACACTCCCTCCATAAGAAAAGGAAAGGTTGAATAAGAACAGGAACCCAAGGCCAGAGGGAGACCATACAGCCTCCGTTCTAGCGCTGGACTTATCTTTGCTCCTGGGGCCTCAACGACAACAATAAGCCTGGAAATGATGGGCTGCATCATCTCAGCTGACATGGATATCAAATTGGAATGCTATGAACACTTACAGCATACTGACTCACTTTGACTCCTTTAAATATTTTGACTCACCATTCTGCCGACATGATATGTGGTTACATTGATAAAGATCAGTGCATTATACAATGAGAGATATCTGTGTACCTAACTGTGACTGTATAAGTACAATCAGTTCACTGTTTATACTTCAAATAACTAAACTCACTTATGTATACTTTTTAGCTTTTGTCTGATAGACATTAGTATTAATAAATTGAATAGGTAGTTAAATTTCTGACGATCTTTGGGATCACTACAGTGTTATTTCGTGTAGTATTATTATGTGATGAAATAAAAGACACATTTGTACTCTAATACTTGCCAATAAGAAAGATGAAGTAATTGTGCTACTTTACTGTCGTCTTTTTTATGTATGTGATTTCAAAAATCATCATATACCTTTTCCTGTACTTTAATGATCACATAAGAAGCTACATACCATACTGCTTAGAAATATCAGTAGAACATTACTGGATGGAAAACATTTCACAATCATCTGCTTAATGAATTCAATGTCATCTCCATTAACTTCTGATGCTACTGTTTGTTTCATTTAGTGCTTAGTGAATGATCAAGAATGGAGCCATACTGTGGCAGAGGTCAGGACACAAGCAAAGTAAGACATCAGTAGAGCAATATAATGAGCAGCAAGATCATACTTACGAATTCCCATAACATGAGAAAATGTAATGGATTTAACAAAAAGCAGACGTAATAGAAAATTGTCATCTATCATATGATCAGCCATTGGACAAGAAAGCAAAGTTAAAGTTACAGGATAAAACTGCCTGTAATAAATAGGTATAAAAATCCTAGCTAGTTGATTCTGAGTAGCAATTCTAGCTAAACAGTTCATCAGTCACTGCAAAAAAATGCACTTCACAATATGTATGTGCACACAGCTCAAATATACACTGAAAACGCAGACACATTACGTAACCTAGACAAAACACGACAGTTGGGATATAAGAGGGCTGGGCATCATCTTCAAAAGACTGGAAGTTACTCACACAAGTTACACTTAAGGACCCTGTGCCACTAAAATAATATTCCAACATGCTTCAATGACTTGGGAGCAAAAAACATGGGAATACAACAAGCTTTAATGAAAGACTATCTACAGCTCCAAAATCACTGAGTAAATCATGAAGTACATTTTCTTTCCAGAGGACAAGTTTGTACTTTGATTCCCTGATGGCTTGCAAATTACTACATTACAACATTCTCCATGCTAGTCACACTACATAACCTCAAGTTTCTGAGATGAGACCTATGGCTCCTTCCCATTTGGCATGATGTCTTTTTACAAGCCACAAGTTAGGATGAGGTACACTTTGATACATATCCACTGACAGCACTGGCCAACAACATCAAGCCACAGAGAACAGCTGTGCCTTTAACATCTCTGAAGTGTAAGTCTCACTGCACTGTGTGCATGTATGACTCAATCATAGACTTTATATAGAACACACTTTCCATTTATAACCGTATGTAATCATATAAAAAATCTCAAAAGCCTTTTATATTTTAAAAACTTAGTCAGTCCTAGTAAGAATGACAATTGTGTTAAAAATCATCAGAGCTTAAAAAGTTTTATAAAACCGAAGGCTTGAGTCAATCCTTATATAAAGAACAATTTGTTTGAATAAACGCAATGTTTATGTCAAGAACATTTCATAGCTAATTAAAAAAAATCATGTTCTTTCTCCTCTAGGTTACATAAATATGAAAACTGTTTAACAGCTGGTTCTAAACATTGGCAGCTACATCCTCAGTCTATGAAAGAGCTCATGTGAAAACTTTACTATTATGAACTGTTACTTGGAGTTTGAGCAGTGTTGTCATCCACTTAGTCTTAAAAGTATTCTTAAATGATAAACAAACTAATAAACAACTTAAAATGAATAACATTACATAAATATAATAAACAGATGAAAATAAATTACACCTTTTATGCACAACAGCAATTCATAAATAACATCAACAAAATTCAACTAAATCCAAAATACACTTGAGCTTCAGGTACAAAATACACAGAATGGAGGGGGAGTTATATTCAGATTAGCATAGAATCTATCTGAAGGAGCACAGAAATAGTAGTGCTTAGCACATCTATTGAAGGAGAACATTAACATCTTTTCTGGGGACGTTCCAGTCAGCCTTGACAAATTATTTGTGTAAACATTGTCAATACTACTTTGTAAATTTAAAAATCAATATTAGCTGCTCTTCCTTAGGTCAAATCAATCATACTCTTAGCAGCACTCAGTTCCATGTTATAATTAGTGTCTATTATGTATATAGCTACCTCTTGGGAAGAGAATTTACTTTCAAAATACATTCATTAAATATTTTCAGGCACATTCCCAACAAGCAACACTATTATTTTCTTTAAGGTACATAAACCATTTAAATGCATTCCCTGAATACGTGCAACACAGAAATTCTTTTGTTATAAAATCATGGGAAACAAGAAACCAGCCTACATGATTTTGTTCTGTAGTACTTGAGTGCTAATAAAGTTGTCTGATCCCTGACAGGGGTTTATTTCATTCTTTAGAGAGCATGTGATGCTCTTTTACCTTATATCCACAACTTAAAAGCTTCCCTGGATGCTGGAATGAAGTCTCAGCTTACCTCCGATTTACTTTTACTTTTGACATGCCAAACTAAATTATCACACAAATCACTCATGGATTTCATAGCCACATTCTTAAGTTATTGTTTTACACCCAACCTGCAGTGCCTTTTGGTTCTTCCTTCACCTCTACTTGGGTCACTACCTTGGCAGCCTGTTGTGAAATGAGGGTGTGCTTTACACACAACTGAGGTTCTAAATTTGAAACCTGGGTATGGCAGACACCTTTAAGTGACTAACCTTTCATCCCATAGCTCCTGCTATGGTTGAAGGCCTTCCTGAGCTAGGCAGCTAAGACTATGTATATCTGCTAGGACTACGAAAGACTGCTACCCCTCTGAGAAGCTGCCGTTAGCTTAAGTTGTTAGTGTTTTGGAGAATGTTAAGTGTTTAAATCAATGTGTGGTGTAATGAAGTGTAATTAATGGGTAAAAAAGTTCAAACAGTTGGAAACTTGTGGTATGTATCATAAGCTGAATCATTAGAGTATGGTTGTTGGGCTCAATGGGTCTCCAATTTGAAATTGCAGGTAAGTCCAGCTTATTCTTGAAAAGTAGGGATTAAGAATGTTCTACATTTGTGTTGAAGGAGATAACTAATCGGGATGTAGCTTATACACTACCTCCTTGACTTTTAAAATCATCATATTGATTTTTCTGACTATCCACCCTGTCTCTGTGGAACAGGCTCATTGACCAATTATTATGACGATGATAAAATCTTTATACTCTACTTTTTGCCTTCCTGGTTAGTTGGATATACTTCTTTGCTCATTGTTGTAATAATGCAACATGCCTCAGAGTATTTTTTACAAAAAATCTCCTACTAATCATGATTCAGATACTGAAATTTTTTCATCACTTCATAAGTTTCATTATTTATGTCAGTGTTAAAATTTCTCTCCATTTTCCTAATGACTTTCATGCCTCTGCATACATATATCTCAAAAATTTCTGACATGTCAGCATGGCTCGCCCTCTGATTTTGCTAAAATAATGATGACGGTGATAATAATAATAATAATAATAATAGTAATAAACACTGATAATTTTCTAGCTTCAACCCATGAATAAAAGAATTAGTATCCACCTATGAAGTCCTCTGTTATTATCCAAAATTCTGTATGAATATCAGACTTTATCTATTAGAGAAATTTTGTTGAGGCAACTAATGTACATAATGGAACACTGCACTCATTCTGACTATGCCCCTGACAACTTATGGTTTAAATGACAAACATTCAGTGATAACTTGCATGGCTGAAAGGACTTGTAGGACTCCCTAAAGGTCACTAGGTCACCAGCACTCAGTACCAAACAGAAGATTTATGACCTCTGGACCACTAGAAATACAGGATACTTGGTAAAAGACAAAAAGGAAGTCACCTTCAGAAACTCCTCTATCCCAACAAATTAACCACATTTTATTGTTGTTGAATCTATCTACTTGCCGTACAAAAACTGCATAACTGGTGTCAGCACTAAGCTAATTGTACTGAGGTCAATATGGGCCAGGTCATTATCATCTATACAATATATAAATAACATGAGAAGGATCCATAAGACTTATATTTACAAGCTTGCCCATGTAATTTTACTATAAATCCTAATATTAAGACAAGGAACTTCTTTTTTTCTGAGACACTGTTCCCCCAGTCTCAGGCAGGAACACAAACGAATGACAGAACCTTGTCTAGATAAAATTCCATAATACTTTTGCATTGATACTACAGAAATGTACAGGTGCAAAAGGGCTAAAACTGGTGACGTCACAAACCACTGTGTAATTTGTAGGGAACCAGGTGGTAAACATAGTGCATGGATCCACTCAGAATACAGTGTTATTATAATCATTATTATTATTATTATTATTATTATTATTATTATCATTATTATTATTATCTACATGATGAAAGTAGGTACAGCCTTAAATAAAATATGTAAAAACTTTTAATTTAGTAAGCTTCACTTTAAAATTGGTCCACATATAACGTTCAAGCAAACAGCCACCGCTCAGGCAACTAACAAACTATCATCCCCAGGTTGATGTCCATTCCTCGTTGGTAAACCACATCCTCAAGTAACACTTTTGGAGGAATATTTCTTCTATTATTTTCTGCCATTTGTGCAAGCCTTTCCACCATTGTTCTTGCAGATCTCACTTTTACAGATATGCATACAAGCCTGCCGTTATTAATAAAATTTTGTAGCGTTACCTATGAGCCCAGATGAAGGTGGGAGCTCCTAGGAGCAGGCATCAAAGATGAATGAATGAAACACTAGAAAAAGAAGTAGAGTCACTGAACTTTCAAGGTGGGCCATGATATACATATCCCCAGGTTACACTAGGCAACTATTTTTACATCTACCTACAGTTCAATGCGATGCAGCGGTGTTCTACATCAGAATGCTGAAAACATGACCCTTGCATTACTTGAGGATGTGATGCACCTATTTTGATCTTTGCCAAGGATGTTCCAGCTCAGATTGAATATAAAAACTTTTAATTGAATTCCAGCTTGATAAACAAAATCCTGCAAGTCTGCCAATGCCATTTGTACTTTACTAATAACCATAACCATAATTAGACTTATATGTAAAAACATCAATAAAACACATGGGGAGTCTTAAAATGTAGGTATGATTAGTATACACTACAGTATGAAAACAATCTCACTCTCAACTGCCACCGGGGCTGGAAAATATCGTTTGGCTCTTCATGCACCAGTGAGAGAAACTTTCTACGTACAACAGCTCTCCTCCAATAAACTGAAAACACAAGGTTTCAAATTCTACTAATGAAGTTAAGCCATTGTCACCTTACTTCTTGAACTGACTACAACACCTCTACATGGGGTTTCAAAGAGTACAGCACTCATTTTCACCAGGAATCAAACTGTCTTTCGAGGGATTCCATTAAAAACCTTGATCAAGTTTTCTAAATACACAGTCTTGGGTTACCATAAGTCCAGTCTCAACATGCAAGAGGTTCAAGTGGTTCACCTTGGTTTGCCAGTTACTGGATTGTGAATACTTAATGAGTGGTGGTTATCCCATACTCAAATTTTCACCAGGAGCATACAGTTAAGAATAAGGCTACTACTCTTCTCCCTTACTACAGGCCCAGGCTCATAAAAGAGATATCTGGAGCTGTTATCTTCTAGTCCTAGCCCAGGAGTCTCTGTGTCATCTCTTCTCCATGTTCCCAGTTGCCCCCCGACCAGACTCAACTAGGTCACGACGCATCACCTGGTAGGAGAAGCAACTATTAAGAGTTTAAACTTTGGTACATAACTTCAGCGTGCACCTTGGCCTCAAACAGTTGTTTAAACTGACTGCCTTCTTGAACAAAGTATATGATTAAAGAAAAATTACAATAATTCTTATATGATAAGCTATTTGACAAGGGAAAAAAAAATCAGACAAATATGGCAATGTGTATGCCCTTTAATCTGAAATATGGCAATGCTGAGATGATATTTCAATATTTCCAGGCACTTCAACTAGCCTTGGAAAAAAAAAAAAAAAAAAAAAAAAAAAAAAAAAAAAAAAAAAAGGTTGGTGGTTTTAAATTGGTGTGATATGACAACTCCTCTCAAATTTTCAAGATTCAAACTTCAACTTTACCACAATAACAGCAACAAATTTTTTGAAATTTGTAATAATTTCCTCTACTTTCAAATACTGGTAGTCTTCTATATAATGCCATCTGTTATCTGAAAAACACTATGAAGAATACAATAAACATTTTTTTGTTTGATATGGTAAGAAATAGAAGATATAATTTTAGTCTTGCCACAACACTGATGGAATAAGTGGTGCTCTTTTATTCAATTTAGAGAATTGCTGTCTTCCAAAATGGTGCTGGATAATTCATGAATGAAGGATCATTACCATGACATGTTTTCAAAGATCCCTTTAATGCTCAGCAGAAGGATTGTACCCTGAGCAAATGGATCAGTGGCCGTGATCTAGTGGCCCGAATCCTGGATACAGTAACTGAGCCAGCAGAGATGTCTGATTTCCACAAAAGTGAGCTGCCTGCCTGACCTCTCCCTGGACCTCACATTTTGGAGCTACATTTTTTTCTCTGCACAATTTATGCCCTGGGAATATCTTGTTTGAGCAGGGAAGTCAAAATTGATAGTACTTAATTAATACTAATTTTCCATTACCCACTCATGGTTAACCTTTCAAATCATGATGGATCTGTATCTTTGCTTTCAAATAAACAGTTTTCTAGCCTTTGATACCATAGAAATGATGACAACGGGATGATAGGAACAAAATAAGTTTAATTGCAAGCATTCATTACCATATTCTATTTTAGATAACTCTTAATCTTATTGAAACACAAGATCCTTTGACTTTGAGAATTCAATAAACACTTCCATCAGAACATAGCAATGCCTTGTGATGCAGGCCACTGCCAAGACTGCTACTGGCTACCCCTTACTTGGGCATGAGGTGGTGGGTGAGGCTGGCTCATGGGTGGCACTGGGGAGTGGTGTGGCCCAGGCACTGGAGACACCATCTGGTACACTGAGTAGCCGCCAGGTCCAAGGTTGGGGCCCGAGTGTTGGGGCGGTGCTGGGGGTCCTTGGTGTAATCTCACCATCTCTCCACGATGGTCTGACTGTCTGCTAATGGCTACACTGTGAGCTGAGGTTGGAGCCACAGACACCATTGGTGGTGGGGGCCCATGTGGAGGGGCTCCATGGGGAGGAGGTCCATGTGGTGACCCATGGCTGAGGGGTCCCTGGCCATGAGCTGAAGGTCCATGTGATGGAGGCATGGAGTGATGGGGAGGTGGACCATGGGAGGAAGGAGGATGACCATGGGGGACACCAGAAGGACTTGGGGAGCCAACTCCATGTGGAGAGACACTTGAATGGTAGTTGCCTCCAGCTGGACTGTGCCTGAAACATTCAAGGACTCTATTTTACTGCTACTTTTATACTATACTGCCATTGACTGAGACAAAAATATAGTGAACTTTGCTCACTATATCATCCATCCAACAATTCCCATGTAGTTCTTAAAGTAACTTTGTACCATAACAATGGACCCAAATCATGCCATGGGGAATTGAAAGGTAGAAATGGGTAGAAAAAACTGGCCCTTTCATTTGCTAAAAGGAATACTCCTGAAAATAAAGTAGCTACAGTGGGTGGAGAAAACGAAATTTCACATTTGTTATAAGAATTTATGAAATAAGCAACTACAAATGGATGGCTCCCTGCTGTAACTTAAGGAAATTGATAATACCTGAGAGATGTAGTAGGACTTGGCTGGGCCCCAGGGGGTAGCATGGGGGATTGCTGTCTGTGCTCTGTACCAGGACTTCGATAGCGATACTCTTGCTCCCCAAGGCCATTTTCAACTGGAACCTGAGGAGGCGGAGCCCGCCTATCATGGGGTGAAGTGCCTCTCCTGTCTTGTGGTGATGGTCCTCTTCTATCATGTGGAGATGCCCCTCTGTGTCCTCCACCTCCCCCAGGTGGGGCTACTGTGTGGCTGCCAGCTCCTGAACCAAAAGATATACGTATATGAATTACATCTACTGCACACATCAAAGGCAAAATATGATACAATAGCTCAACTTGGCTTTCAAACTGTGATGGCAAGCCTCTGTAACTCGAGCCACTAATTGGCCTTACATCTACCAGACAGTGATAGCTCTTGCAGCTGTATGATTTTCTGTTCACAGCCAGTGTTTGGGTTTATATCTGCCTACTGTGGAATTAAGCAAAACCAGGAGACGTGCAAAGGCAGTATTTGGGGAGTCTAGGGGCCATAACAAAATAGTGGATAAGGGGTAGCTGCCAGGCAACTGGAAGAATGTTTGCATAGTTCAGTTATACAAGAGAAAGGGTGACAAGCAAGAAGTTTTCACACTATAAGTTTGTTGGGTGTTCCTGTGAAGATGTACTGAAGTGCTGATTGAGAGAACAGCAGAGAGACTGGAGGGCCAAAAGGGAAACTAGCAGTGAGGGTTTAGGAGAGGAAATTAAAAATGTTGTCTCAGAGAGGCTCAAAAGTCCATGAGGGTGAAAGGCACGTAAGAAATAGTGTGAATTGGTGTTAAGAGGTTATAGGGGACGATACACTGGACTGAGATGTTATTTTGGGTTAAGGTAAAAGCCCGTATTTGGAAGCTGTGGCCTGGAAGTGGAGCAACTCAGGCTTGTGGATGCTAAAGCAGCAACAAATGTGTATATGAGCAACTGAAATTTGAAAGGAAATCCAAAAAATAGGGTATCACTGACCAGACTGATGGTGTCCCTGAGAATGAGGGCGAGGAGGAAGGGGCGCTGGAGCTGAGCCCCGACTTGATGGCCGAGGATTTATGTTGTGGGAGTTGACTGATGTTGTGAGAGCAGGGACTGAAGACGGTGTTGATGATGAAGAGTTAGATGAAGTGGCAGACACTGAAGGAGGGGTAGGGTTAGTTCCCACTGGGGATGAGGTGCTGGCGGGTGTTGGAGAGCTGAGAGGAACCGAGAGACGCGCATTGACAGCCAGAAGATGATCCCTCCGTGATATTAGAGAGCTCACAGTTTCTTCTAAGCGAACATTTTCTTGCCTCAGCTGATGTAGACAGGACAACAGTGATGCAACTGGAGAAAGAAGCAAAAGATTATATTTCATTAGTAAAACCCATGAAAGTAATATATATAGATCTTATAAAGGGAGATAGTTCAGCAAACCTACAATCTACCTCTCGTATAACCCATGTATTCTATGAGTTTTGCATAGGGTTCTAATTTTCATGAGCAAGTCCACAGAACTTTTAGCATTTCAAATAATATTATCAATTCAGGTGTGAAGGAGATTACAAACAATTTTCTTTTTTCATTCCAAAGCTACTTACTGTCAAAATGCTGAGCTTGCTCCATCAGAAACTGGCTGCCTTGCTCCCACTGCCGCTCCAAAAGCTGCTCCAGACTTTGGGGAAAGGGGGGAGGTTGGTTGCTAGTTGCCAAGTTGCTGCTACCATTGGTATTCTGTATGAGAGAAAAGAAACTCTGAAAAAACAGATTATCAAAATAATGATGACAATATCCACACACCCACACCAAAAAAAAAAGACATGTTTATTTTTGGTGAATAATATACTTGTGCGGAGACAAATATTGCACACCCTTCCCTCCCTCTTCCCTTTTCTATCCTTGCCCACACCACTCCTAAGCCTTCCCACAGCCTCTCTCCATCCCCACAGCCATTCAGGTGTTTAATCAACATCTAATAGGTCTAACTTTCCTTTCACACATGCTTCTATCACTTCTCTCTTCTTTGCTTATTCCCAGAGGGACACACCTATAACTACACTGGAAGATATGCTCAATGATAATAAAATTACCTCTTTTTTCCCAGGGAGTGATGGCCCGACCAACATGTTGCTAATCTTGTCTTCATCTTTGTAAATGGAGTGTGCTTCAAGCTCAGCATGGAGGGTATCAGTCATCTTCTGAGCAACAGCTGATGAAGGGTTAAGTTGGTTCCCCAGCAGAAGAGTATTGGCTCCTACACCGTTGGTTATCACTGATGTAAGTGACCTATAAGTAAACACAAGAGTTTTTGACTGGTGGCAGAGTGATGAAGGATGGACAAATACAGAATGAAGGGGCAATGCCCATGCCATTACATTTTGAGACCTTTAAAAACAAACAGATAAGACACGCGAATATTTTCACTTTCACAGAACATGCTGAATTATTGATCCTTCCATATTAGTGAATTACCATTATTTGCATATGCAGAAAATGGGGTGTGCTGCTTTAGCTATTTGTCATTCTGGATAATATGAGGTGAGGCTGAGACCCAGCTGTTACCCTTCAGGAGCAGATATAGAAAACAAGAAATGTGGTGAAGTAATAAAATCTTACTCTTTAGAATCCACTTTCTTCCTTCCTCGTTTTGGAGCTGGCGCGGACTCGCTAGTGAAGGAGTCTGGGGAGGAGGCCCCAGAGTCTCTTCCACCCGTGTCCCGGCCTCCTCCAGGGCGGCCACGTTTACTCATTCCTCGCTTTGATCTCCTTCCTCTCTCTTGACTATAAGACCTGAAATTTTAAAACATAACTGCCCACAAACACAACAAAATTATATCAAAACAAATTACGAAACTAATTAAGTATACTGCCAAAAATGCACTTCACTGCAGAATTTTGCACACTTTTATCAGCCTGTGTAAAAACACAGCTGCTGAACTAGGAATGACCAACTTGTTGAGATGTCATAACTTTCTAGTGTCCAATAACCAGTTGGAATATCTAAGTGATGGGGAATATTAATTATCATTTGGAGTGAATTACGTCACTGTGGCATTTTGACACCTAGTCCACAGGCATGTAACACCACCAGTGTCTCCCAACAATGTGTTCAGACTTGTCTTTTTCTCTTTCCCACCACTTCCTTTCCTGGGTGCTACATTCCATCCAGCTCATCCCAAGCTCTGCCTTCACCGGATACCAGACACACCCCACACCACTACGAGGGCAGAGCCTGGCACCACTGAACTTTTAACTTATGGAACAGCACTGAGTCATGACAAAGCTAAACACCAAGGTGACAAAAGCTAGCAGGGGTGTTGGTGCTGCGCCACTACTGTGCAGGTGAGGTGGTTCAGTGAGGAGGTTCAGCAATACTGGTGAAGCAACAATGCAAACTATCAGATGGTGTTAGGCCACTGCTTCTTGTATAACTGCTGACAGTGCCACAGGCTTGACCGAGGCGGGAATAGGACACACAAGGTCGCAGCTACATGGTGGCAGTGTGACTGGATTTTTTAAATATACATATTATGGTTGACACAAACTTTGGTTTTGTGGGATATACAGTAACCTTCCTCCCCGGCCAATTGGACTAGATTTTTGTTTCAAGTTTTCCAATGGTGTTAATTTTCCTGTAGTCCTTAATCTTACAAAACCCAACTAATGCTAATGGAACTTGCCTTCTCCTCTTCACTGGCTCATTAGTACTGAAGTCAGCTAGAGTTGGCGTGAAAGGATCAGATACACTTTTTGAGCCAATGTTTGGAGTGAACTGCACATTCAAGCTTCCACCATCATCTGAGGAATCTAAAGGTTTACTTGGCACTTTGTTTGATTCTTTTTCAACACTAAGATTTTTTTCTTCACATATATTAAGCACTAAATCACTGGACTGGGCTTCATCATTGGAAACAATTGATTCAGTGTCTCCAAAATTACTATTTCCACTTGGAGTCCTCGGCCCATTTCGGCGCAATTTTCTGTTACGTTCCTGCTGCTTGTCTTTATCCTTCTCTCCTTCAGCAGATAGGGAAGGATGTACCTGGCTTGTTGAGTGGTTGTGTGACAGGGGGTGTTGGCTGGAGCTCTCATGAGGGGTTGTGCTTGGGTTCTGTGGCTCAGACAGTTTGGGTCGAGCGAGGGATGCCACAGTGGTCACAACAGAGGATGGCACACTTGTTATTATTGATGACAATGACGAGGATAATGACGATGGTATGGATGACGACACAGATGATACTAAACTGGAAACTGTGGTTGCCAGTGAAGGAGTTGTTGTTAAAAGTGATGCTGTAGATGAAACATTTGTGTGTGTAAAAGGAACTGCTACAGAGGGCAGTGAGGTAACAAAAGATGGGGTCAGAGATGAGGTTGTTTGAGGTGGGGGAGCACTTGATGTTGAGCTTGAGGCAAAAGCACTGACTGTTATCGAGGCCATTGTCTTAGTCACAGTAGCCACAGATTGGGAAGCACTCACACCAGTATTAGGTTCTGTTACTTTTGTCGTTCTTTCAGTCTTGATTGTGGAAGGTAAGGAACTAGCACTGGTGGCTCCTAAAGACATGCCAGAGCTTCCAGGGGTGGTACCAGTACTGTCTTCACCCAATGGACCTCGCTCATGGTGTTCCACTGTTCCACTAGAACCACTACCACTGCTGCCAGGTGCTATAAGGTCACCAATTTTCCCTTCCCGGTTGGCTGCGGGTTTGACACCAGGGGGACGTCCTGTTCTCTTCTTGGACTTTGGGTCTCTGGAATCAATTGCGCCAGAGGTTTTGTCGTCATCTGAAGTTCCAGCCTCCAAAGGGACGGGACGGTATGGAGGGATAGTCTTCACATGGCTTCCTTTCCTCTGTTGGGAATTATAGATAACAAAACATTCATTAAAAATACAATCTCTATTCCTAAATAAATTATATCACTTGGTATATTTCATGAATTGAAGTAAACATCTCATCCATATGTTTTGAGAGAGAGCTCTAAAGATAAACTTCTTTCCATGGACTTTATGAATGGATTTGAATAGGGTTCAGCAACTAAAATGATTGTGGCAACATTATGCAGCCAGGAAGTTAGAGAAGAGGTGGAAATAGAAGGAAACAAAGAAGAAAAATAAATAAATAAAAAGGCATCTCACACCATCTGTTAAATTTATGGATAGTGCTAACTCTCCTGTTGTTGATAAGTTTTGTCAGTTCTGCCCACAATCAGCCGCCCTTTGCCCACCTCCCCTCCTGAGTGCTTTTACCATGCCCATTTTGTTCCCATAGAACCAAACCACTGCATCCAGGCAATCCTAGACCCTGACCTCACCCTGACCTCAGACTTATTTTGTGATGAAAAGCAAGTCTTATATGCCACCAGATACAGTGAGTTATTTTAAGTGGATATTGTGATAGTTTTGCACATCTCAATGCTATGACTCTTAACCATACTACTGTGAACAAGTCACGGCCTCAAAGTCTGGCCATGTGCATGAGTAATAGTGGATAGGGCTAACACTGAGGCCAAAGTGCTTTACAGGCTCATTCCTGTGAAAAATAATAATAAATAGGTAATAAAAAAGGAACTCAGCACTTGTGCAGAATCTTTACATCCACAACCCAGGTGATGACTAGGTGCTTGTGTGATCCTATCAGACAAACATCAGTGTCTCGGTATCTGCGCTGTTTACTAACAAAATATACGTTATTAAAAAATCTTCACAATAAACCACAATGGAGAACTGTTAAGACAAATTTATTTAGTTTGGATGATTTTCATTCTTTCAATGTAATATATGAATGATGTCTCCCTAACTTGAAAACTGTAGTGGCCTATGTCTCGACCAAGAATATCATGAACTGTGAGGTTGGGATTAGATTTTATCTGCCACTTAGCGTGTGGGCTTCGGCTATGGGAAAGCCGAGAAGTGGCATTTTGAGACTAAGAAAAGAGCATGGAACGTACATCAGAGTACTCCTCTCATAACCATAAAGCTGTTAAAAATATTTACTTTTACTCAAACTCCATTCATTTTGGGTGGTGTTTGTTACAAAATAAACAGTCTTGTGACGTGTGGCATCTAGCCTACAGTTGCTTGTTATCTACTTTAGAGAATTTGACAAGTGATTACTGTGTGGACAGCTAATTCAGTCTGCCATGACCTTACAGCACCACCTGTGACAAAACAGCCCATCTCAAGATCACTCACCCACCACTATGACCCAGGGCATGTATGGTGGGTTGCTCTATGCCACCACCGCCTACAATTAGCTCAAATTAGGGATTTTATGGTGAGCCCTTTTTAGGGTCCATCGTACCACAGCCACGACTTGTGAAAGCCCAGAAAAGGGTCTGCCGACGTTCTCGGGTTAATAAGCACCCTCAGCAACCAGCTGGAGATTTCCGATGGCTCTCAGTGGAGGGATAAATCATTGCCTTAAAATCTTGTGCCTATCTATCTACAGCTATGAGTCCATTCTCTCTTGGGAACCTCCCTTGCCAGGGTGGCCATGGCAGAAGTCTACAGTTCTCCCTGTTCATACATTCTCTTCTTGCAACATTCACACTCTCCTTTCCACCTCTTTCCTCAATTTATTCTTCAATCTTATTATCAACCACCTTACCAGGGATCTCACTGCCCTCCAATTCGATTTTCACACAAAATTTGGGCTGGTAAGTAGGTAACGACTACTCTACCTAAAAGCAGCTTTGGAAGTTCCTCATTATGTGAATATGGCAACAAGTATTTATGCAGACATTAGTAAATGGATAAATGAATTGCAAGTAAGTAAGAATCTTCAATATCAACATTCTTAGAGGTTATAGAACATTACTTGACTAATTTCATAAAGGCTAGAGAGTAACAACTGATGGTAAATCTTACAGATGCACTCAATATAAATAAACCTGTACTTACCAGTTTAGAAAAGTGGTACTGGCAATAGCCACAGTACTTTACATTATCCAGGTAGTTGCCAGCTTCTTCACATAAGAGTCCCATTGACTGGGCACATGTTACATGGAAGTGTTGCTTACAACCTGACTTGTTGCACTGCATGCACGCTCCAATGACGGCTCTGCTTTCCTTGCCACTTTCCTCACAAATGTAGCATGACTGTAGAAAATTATCTTTGTTTTAAGACAAAATACATTCCTTGGAAATCGGTGAAAGAATAAGTCTTGATAAATATGACAATGTATTCTTGTAGATTATCATAATTATCAATAATTTTACTAAAACAGTACATCACACTGACAAACCACTACTGCTAATTACATTAATACAATCACAACCATCATTTCCAGACTGATCAAGAGAAAACTGCCACTGTTTCACAAATTTCTGGGTGGAAAGAGGAAATACACTATGGCAAGCCAACATGTAGCATAGGATTGTGCAAACCCACATGCTTTTATTGTAAGAAGCCAATGAACCTTGAGAAACAAACAACTTGAAGTATTAGCATTTTCTGATTGGGGTGAAAAACAACTGTTGAAAGTATTCAAGGAGGCTACATGGAAGCATGATGTGCTGATAAAAAGGATGCTACAGCTGGTTGCCTTTTACCAGCAAAATGTTTCATTAGTTTCTAATTTTGCTGCTACTACTGACACAGTACACACACAACAGTGCAGTGAAATATTAATACTGCACACACCCAAACAGTCACATTGTTAGTGTAAATACTAGTAAAGTTAGGGTAAAGATGATATGCACCATTATAAATTTGGCTCGCAATATGCAGAGTGCACAAGTAACATTAAATCCACCTAGAAGTCAACTTGAGACATTTTTTCCTACCTTGTTGAATCTTTCCTGAGGAATCAACTGCAGCATGATGGGCTCCATGGTAGTGACGTTGCCAAAACGCACCTCAGGGATGTAAAGCGCACAAACCACGTGTGCCCAGCCCCCAGAGTCGGTGCGCTTGAGCGCCCCATCTTTACTCGGGCACAGTTCGCATCTCTGTGAAAAAATGCGCCTCCCGCCTGAGTGCTGGGTGAGCGGCCACAGGGTGGGTGTCAGTGGGTGTGGGGTGCAAAGGATTGAGGACAGGGTTTATGGCAGTCTAGGAGTGAGGCAAAAGCAGACCAAATGTGGCTAACATTGTACTCATACTGAAGGAAAAAATAAATAAATAACTATGCAAGTAAATGAAAAAAATAAATGCCTCGGTCAACATTCATATATATATTAATCTTATTCAAAATATTACAGTGTATCATCGTAGCAACCCTTTAAACCAAAGCAGTTACTTTGCTGCGTCTCACGCCCAGTTTATCACACTACCTCTTCAAAAGACTGTTATAAATTGGAAGAAAGACCAAATTACATAAATGCAACACAAGGGGATAAATGAATAATAGCAGTCTGGTATTAACTTGGCAAAGTATGTAATAGCTTCAAAGAACTTGTCCATAATACTAGTATGGATTACAATCCTCTGTAAACAAATAATATTCTATAAACTCTCAACCTTCTCTTTGATCCCACAAGCAATTTCTGCAAATTCATTCTATTGGTGATCCTGCTTTCTTAACCAATTCCTCATCATCCACTCTTAAAAGTTTCAGTGAAACTTCTGCTGTTGCCACAGACATCATGAAAGCTTTTGAGAGTCTAGCATGAATCTTTGCTTTCTAAACAACACTAATAAATAACTGAAGGAACATAAATATACATAATTAACAAAAAATGTTAAATGCATGAATAAATTGAAAACAATCCTCAATATATATAAAATTTTGAGAAAAGTGTGTGTGTAATAATATTTGTTTGGTTTGTCACCCCAAGTAGGACTGTGAGACAGTACATGTTACATATGACTGTGGCCCAAATGTAAACATTGCCAAAATAATATACTGTAGAAGTGTATATATCAAGCATTTAAGATTTTATCTATGACAAAGCAAGCTTGTTCTGAAAGATACCTAACTATACATAAAGCAGCTGCACCTCTGAACGTTGAGCCTTCGTGTGGTGTACAGACCGATGGCAGTCCATATAAAGGTTAGTGTCCACTGATACCGCAGGACTAAGGGTACGCTGTGACTCAGCAGCATCAGCCTGCGCATGATGTTTCTTGTGTGTATTTAGCAGGCAGCACTGCACACGGGAATTCCAAACTTTCTTTTTAAAAATTATTTTACCTTTTAATATTTTTTAATTACAGTTGGTCACACCCATGGATGCTAAATCCACAGATAAGGCAGGTCCACTCTGTCTGAGTGCAAATATATATATATATATATATATATATATATATATATATATATATATATATATATATATATATATATATATATATATATATATAATTTTTTTCACACCTCAGATATATTACTTTTAAAAATACAAATTATAACTCCTAATTGGTAAATTTGTATACACCCAAATAAAAATATAATTCACTGAATGCAGGATTTCTAAAGCCAAGACACACAGTCCAGCTCTGGATGAGTTATTACAAGTTGAAATTTTGGTTGGCCTATTTTTCTTTGCATCAAGGTAGTATTTTTTCCTTACCTTCACAGTATATACTTATTTTTACTTTGCTTCACAGTATAGTTTTCATCATTGCTTCACAGTATAATTTTTTTCCTAAACTTCACAATACAAATCTTTCTTTTGCTTCACATTACATTCTTTTTGATTCACAGTATTAGTTTTCCTTTGCTTCACCACACTAATTAAAAAATATATAACAAAAATATAATATATACATATGTGTATTTTATGAAGCTCAATACTCAAAGCAGCGACACTAAAGAGAACCAACTACTTTACCACGTTATCAGCCTTCGGTTACTAAGAGATACATGGTAGCCACACCACAAATAATCATAACTGTTATCACTCATTAGAATACAGGTTTGCTCTGCGTAACACACCACAGTGATGTACTTACAACTCTAGCAGCACGTTCTTGACTCTCACACTTGCGACAAAACCAGGCCCCTGTTGGTACTGTTACTATACCATAACAGGCTGAAAAAAGACAACATTGTTAAGCTAAATTACAACGAATATTGGTTTGGAGTGGTGATCCTTAAGATTAGCCATAATAATTTCTAGACTAATGACATGTGATGAGCAAGAACGTATAATGAAATATTTTTTATAGTACTGGAGGCAAAAACTTGTTTCAGAGATTATCAAACAAACCACACAGGAAAAAAAAAATGTTGCAATTCCTCAGGCATCAGATGAGTCTTTACAGATTCAATTTCCTCTCTATTTAATATCAAAGTTGTCACACCAGCAGTGTCTAGTTCATCAAAAATGTTTTTACTTCCTTTTCTCGGAGTTACTGACTAAGCCTGTGATTTCTTAACCTGGACAATTTCTTTGGGGGTAACTTTCAGCCCATGAAAAGAAGTATTCATGTAATAGTCAACCCCACAAATTTAATCCTGTAAAATAGCCCGAGTTTGAATCCCAGCCTGGGCAGGTGGAGCGCAACTTGCCCAGATGTTCATCCTCCCTTGCAGGCTGGTTGATAAATGAGTACCTGCCACCTGGGGAAACCCAAGGAAGGTTAACTGTGATAACCCAGAAGTTGCCCCATGTCCCAGGAAAAATGGGTCCTTAACTCCTCCAGGCTCAATGGGCTAAGGCGATGGATATGAGCACTGCAGCCATGCAGTTATATTGTATGCCCCAAACTTTACCAAATATCAGTAAGTAAGCAAAGGTTAGGTGAGACACAAGTTAGTTATAAAGGTATAGATGAGTCCTTGGCCAAGATATTTGAATGAATGCAACATCTTGGGAAGCTTAATTTTCATCTCACCCGCCCTTGAGCTTGTGGTGGATAAGAACCCATTACCACTTTACACAGGTAAGTGTGACATCTGGGTTTCCACAAACAATAGGCCAAGTTATTAACAATGGGATTAGGCTACTATTTTGGTGGAGTTGACTTATAAATTTAGAGATTCAAGAATACTATCTAGTTTAGGTTGGAGTTGGTTGTTTAAAAATATTGACAGTAGCTTAATGCTATTATTTCACAAAGAAAATGTAGGACGGTTTTGTTAAAAACACACATTTGTTTACCTTAATAACATAGGTCAACTTTGCAATTCTGAACTATAAACTGTCCCACAATTGTTGCAAGGCACCACAGTGCTGGAGGGAGGGAGGGGAGGGGAGGAGCAGCCAGTGAGGAGGCAGTGGTCAGTGCACAGAAAACAATGGCATGATATTGCAGTCTTGGAAAACTTCATATTTTGAAGCTTGTAATATAAAGTTCGACTTGCACATTCCACATACCTAATAATTAATTTTGGAGATAAGGTTACTCAGTGAATAAGGTCAATGTAGTATGTATATATATTTGACGAGAAGCTCAGCCATACCAGTAAAAATAGTAACCACTCTCAACTAATTTAAGAATTATATGTAGATTTACGGAGCCCCACCGTAACCTATCACTGTCAAATATTAACGGCAAGACCAAGACTAACACCCAGCTTTGTTTAAGACGGATAACCCATTTCCAGGATAAAACAGCAAGCAGGCTCTTTAGCTTTAGAAGATAACCAATTATTTCACCAAATATGAACAGCTCGGGCTCACCCCAGGCTTCAGCTAACTATTAACAATTTTGCATTCACTGATGTCTGGGACAGATAGTCAAAAGGCGAATAACTCTTTAACCCCTAAAGGATGAGTGACACGCAGGTGGAAATTTTGGTGGGTTCCGTTAACGGACGAGTGTCTCACGTGCAGACAGCTCTGTTTTCTTATATTTCTTCTGTTTCCTTATGACCTTCGCTATTGTTCTACATCTGAAATTCACTAATTGACAACCTTAAGCCAAAATACACACATAGAAAGGCCTAGAGGTTGTCACAAGACTAGTTGTGATGGATTGCTGCATTTTTCTTTTTCTTGGTTTCAGAATACCAAGAAATTTGTACATAAAGCCAAGTCCCTTACCTCATATTCACAAACAGACCTTAATTGTTTATTTTTAATTGTTATTATTAGCTGTTTCATTATAACTTTCAATTGTAGTATAATAAGTATCACATATGCTTTTCCAGGGTGTTATGCAAGGTGCTCCGTGCATTATCAGCCAGATCCAGACCTTAGATATTTCTTGCATCCTTAAGGGGTTAATGGGCATTTGTATATGGAAACTTTATATTAGAAAACTTGCAATGTGAGGTTGACTTAACTTGGCTGGAGTTGAGGACCCCCCCCCCAAAAAAAAAAAAATAAAAAAAAAAACATTAGGTTGTAGCTGATAGTGCCTAGTCCCTGGCAGCCTGGCCGAGGAACAGCCCCCCGCCCCCCGCCCCGCCACACACCCCTCACGCCCCAGCCCCGCCACACACCCCTCACGCCCCCGCCCCGCACATACAGGTCAAGAGAGGAGGAGGAAGAAGGGAACATAGACGCCAAAAGAAGAGGAGGAAGAGGAGAACATACAGGTCAAAAGAAGAAGAAGAGGAGTAAGAAGCCTGACCATAACGCAGCCCCCCGTCCCTAGCACACACACACACACCCGGGGCCTCTCACACCCCGGGGCAGCGCACACACCCCCAGGGGCGCCACAGGGGGACTACCTTGGTGCACGGCGACATTGCAGCCCTGGCCATCGCAGTACACGAGAGGGTTTTCAGTCCAGCCATTCTCGTCCGAGCACACGCAGCAGCCCCCCACCATTTCCTTTGGGTCTTCCTGTTTAGGCTTCATGTGTCTAGCCCCTCCCGAGACCCGCCAGTCATCTTACAAAGGGTCTGCACGTCCGGGGTTTTGCGCCACAACAAAATGGTAGACCCCAAATAAAGTTCCAATACTCCCCTCAGCCCTCAGGGAAAAACTGTTATATTACCCTCTAACCCCACAAATACCCCAAGTACTTAAGTGTTTATCAATACATTTACTTCAAACTTAATTTCTCTAAGAGTAAAAAATGTATGTGTCGTATATTAAGTCGTATTTCTTGTATTGTTGGTGTTTTTAAGAGACCGTCCCCGCCCGAGGTAAACATGGGCGGCGCAGGCGCTGGTGTCCTTTGAAAACATAATATGCTTTGTTTGTAATATTAAAACCTCGATTACGGTGTACCTATATTGATTTGGTGTCGTATGTGCAGACAGATATAATTTTTGCTGAGTGTGGCAACGTGTATTTTTTTGCTGTATGTGTTTGCGTGAGCGGAGTTTTGTTGATGTAAGTTTGCGTGCTTTGTGTGCGGATTCAAATGTGTTGCTGGATGTGCTTTTTGGCGAGCATGTGCTGGTGGTGGGTTGTTGCTAAGGTGGATATTAGTGAGGGGGAAATATTTGCGTCATGTTGAAAGAATAGATAGATAGGTAGATATATAGAGGGATACACACGTACAGATAGATACATACATACACAGATAGATAGATAGATACATACACAGATAGATATATAGAGATAGATAGTTACACACAGATGGAAAGATAGATAGATACACACACACACACACACACACACACACACACACACACACACACACACACACACACATATATATAGATAGATAGATAGATAGGAAAGAGCGGTCATGCATTTCTATAGCGAGGCGAGCCCGAAGGTAGCAAGTAGGAATATGAGGCTAGAGTCTTGCTTCACAATAGTCTAGAAATAGCACCAGCCCACATATGAATCAAAGGATAGATACAGAAGATAATTCATGTGTATGCCCAAATATCTAACTATAGCGATGAGGTTAATACAAGAGGGCTTCTGTTTATGTAATGTGCTAATGGGTGACTTTAGTGCTAGGCGGTTGAGAAGGTAAAAATTCCGCAGGTGATACGTTGGGGACCCATGGCATAGGTCGGTATTATGATATTTTCGCTTCTCACATCAGCTATTTCTAAAAGTCAAAGAGGGGGTCAGTCGGATTCTAATGAGTGTTTCTTTAGGTTCATGGTACAGAAGAAGAGTCAAACTACCACCAGGGTCATAAAACTACTACTGGAAATGCCCATGACTCCTAAGAAAGCCTTGTTAAATATGTGTTCTTGGGCGACGAAATATTTTATAATACAACCCATAGATTGACAAAATGAGGAGGACCTAAGTAGAAATTGCTTAATATCGTTCCCTTAACATAATAAATCCGTTCTGAAAAAGAGAACACCGAAAATGGAAGTGGAAACATATGAACGTAATGAAAAGAAAATGGAACAGTCCTTATGAAGGTAAATGTTAGGTAGTGGTTACATATAATGGTTAGGAGAAGTCAAGCTAACCATCTATCTATCTATCTATCTATCTATCTATAAGAGATCGAATAGATGAAGAAATATCGTCCCATCAACCTTCTGTCAGTCAGGAGGGAGACGTGACAGAACTGGGAGGAGTCAAGAGAGATGATTGTGACAGTTGCAGCATCAGAGGCAACTACATACGCCTTGAAGAATACGCATTACAGCTACACTGATGCACCACGCCTCCTGCTCGTAACCAAGCCGCTGAGACCATTCACTATCACTGACTGGGGGCGGCAGTTCAGCAGTTGGTGGAAAGCGACTGTGGTGGTGGGTGGCTCTCTTTCCGCCGCTCCCGAGTTCCGTGACGGCAATCTGAGCACCGTAGAGTTAGCGCGGCGCGGCGGGTTGGTTACACTATCATCAGAACATTAGAACATAAGGAGTTTGCAAGAGGCCGGTGCGCACTTTGATATTGAAGTACGCAATAGCTCTAGTGATGCACGTAACCGAGAGGAAAGTCTTTGAAAATAGCACACGGACTTCGCTTCCTCCTCCTCCTCCTCTTCTTCGTGGAAAGTCAGCCGGCCACAGGTAAAGTTTGAAGTCCGATGTGGCGCTCAGTGTTCTCATAAATGTTTGTCAGTTTACAGGTGTATTATGTTTATCTTTTTATATTATGGTCAGGAGTTAGTCACAAAATTAAACTACATCTTGATATATTTCTGCTACTTAGAATCTAAGGCTCTTCGTCTCATCAGCTCTCCTCCTCCTACTGATAGTCTTCTACCTTTTAAATTCCGCCGCGACGTTGACTCTCTTTCTATCTTCTATCGATATTTCCACGCTGAATGCTCTTCTGAACTTGCTAACTGCATGCCTCCCACCCTCCCGCGGCCCCGCTGTACACGACTTTCTACTCATGGTCATCCCTATACTGTCCAAACCCCTTATGCAAGAGTTAACCAGCATCTTCACTCTTTCATCCCTCACGCTGGTAAACTCTGGAACAATCTTCCTTCATCTGTATTTCTTCCTGCCTACGACTTGAACTCTTTCAAAAGGAGGGTATCAGGACACCTCTCCTCCCGAAATTGACCTTTCTTTCGGTCACCTCTTTTGATTCTTTTTTGAGAGCAGCGAGTAGCGGGTTTTTTTTATTATTTTTTTTATTTTTTTATGCCCTTGAGATGTCTCCTTTGTTGTAAAAAAAAAAAAAAACTACTACTACTACTACTACTACTACTACTACTACTACTACTACTACTACTACTTTTATTACTACTACTACTACCACTACTACTACTACTCCCTTTCCTTCTTTCTTTCTTTCTTTCTTTCTTTTTCTTTCTTTCCTTTTGTCCTTCTTTCCCTCTTTCTGTCATTCTCTCTCTCTCTCTCTCTCTCTCTCTCTCTCTCTCTCTCTCTCTCTCTCGTGACTTCATTCTGCCAAAAGATTGGGTATATTTGGTCGATCTCGCCTCCCCTTCCCTTAAACTCATCACCACCAAGGATGAAACTTTTTTTTTACAGGAGAGGAAACAGCTTGAGGGCAAAAAAAAAAAAAAAGAAGAAAAAAGTTCTATCAGCGTTGTTCCTGCATACAGAAGAAAATAGAAAAGAGCGGCTAAAGAGAGAGATGTTATTTATAGTTTTGATATGTTCTTTGTAATCTGTTAGCTGTTTATCTTGCACACACTGGTGATGATAAGGAAAGTAAAGGTTGGAGAGAGAGAGAGAGAGAGAGAGAGAGAGAGAGAGAGAGAGAGAGAGAGAGAGAGAGAGAGAGTGTGATATCAAAACACATCGAAATCTATATCAGAATTAAAAAAAAAAAATGTTGGTTGGTTACACACACACACACACACACACACACACACACACAAGAGGACAGTAAAAAATTGAGGAAAGGAAGATGCTTGAGAGACATAAAGAAATATAGCTTCCCGCAAAGAAATATAGAGGTTTGGAACAGACTAAGTGAGGATGTAGTATCGGCGAGGAGTGTGCAAAGCTTTAAGGAGAAGTTGGATAAATGCAGATACGGAGACGGGACCACACGAGCGTAAAGCCCAGGCCCTGTAAAACTACAGCTAGGTAAATACACACACAAGTAATCAATCACATTACATAAAACACTTTGTACACATTATCTAGCCAACTTGTTCCCTCTTAAACACACACACACACACACACACACACACACACACACACACACACACACACACACACACACATGAGAGGCTGTCATTTGTGTGTGCCCGATGAATTGATAATGCATGGATCGTTATCAACATACATGAATACATTTATTAATACCTTTTAGATTATGTATGATTTCACCCCACAGCAATTTCACCTTTATATCCTCTAACTAATTGAATTATACGAATTGCTGCGATTTAGTGTGCCGAACGGATGGATGAAACGCTAATAACATGAATCCAGGTATGAAAAAAACAATTAATTTACGTATTTTTTCTTCCATATAACGATTTCCTTTTGTAACTGTAACTGATAAAATTGTCAAGCGTTTGCAGTATGTAATTACGTAGAGAGAGAGAGAGAGAGAGAGAGAGAGAGAGAGAGAGAGAGAGAGAGAGAGAGAGAGAGAGAGAGAGGCTTTCATATATTCTTGCAGCTCCATCATATCGTTTGCGTGCGTGCGTGCGTGAGCGAGCGTGCGTATACGTGCTTACATATGTATTTTTTCTTAACTATTGCTCATATAATCCTACAAAAGCATCATTCAATAATAATAACAATAATAATAATAATAATAATAATAATAATAATAATAATAATAATAATAATAATAATAAACTAGAGCGTCCGTCAACAAAATGGAAATTAGGTTACATAAATACTTTTTCTGCACTAAGCCACGTTACTTAATACTTCAGGTACACATTGCTAACCACACACACACACACACACACACACACACACACACACACACACACACGTTAACATGGACTGCACAAAGACAAATTACATGAAACACTCCAGAAACAAAATCATCCCGTTAGTTAGGTCAATTGTTTTCCTTCGACACACACACACACACACACACACACACACACGCAAGGAAGGAAGGAAGGGAGGGTGTCTGGCTCAGCTGACGGAAATATCATAACCCGGAATCATTGATCACCACCGGAACACAAGCTGGCCAAGTTTTCTCTTCGCGCTGGACTTTCCGCTCCGTTTCGGCCATGCAGCAGCAGCAGTATTCGCATCCGGTCTGATTATTAAGTTTCCATAAGGGGTTACAAAAAAGAAAAGAAAAAAAAGAAAAAAAGGAAAATAGAGGAAGAGAGAGTCCAGAGCTATCACTAATTTGGTTTATTATTGTTTTTATTTTTTCTCGTGCAAATAAAAAAAAATACGAAAGGAAAAACAATAATAAAGATGAAGAGTTGAGCGCCTTTATTAGTTTTATCACACTTTTCAGGAAAAAAAAAAAAAAGATTACATGGTCCACTGTTCCTGCTGACTAAAGGAAAGCGGTCACAACAAACATATTTTCGCGGGTCAGTGCTAGATTGGAAAGCAAAGATGAAGAAACCGCGTGGATCTGGTATAAGTTTTATTTTCGGAGTCGTGTACGTCAGGGTCAGTTCGGTTAGGCTACGTCAGGTATATTGAGAATCTCTGGCTCCTATCTCATAATACGCACGGTCGCTATTTCACTTATATTTCTTTAAGTACGCGGCTATCAGTTCATGTGTTTATCTGCCACTTACTCAAAATGCATCTGAACTAACGACTACAAATCACACTTATTAGTTAGGGTGGTGGTCTCGGCGGGCAGTCTGCTTGAGCACGCGTAACTAACTCATCAGCGCTCGTGTGTAATTATTTCGATGCGGGAGAAGCGCCGCGCTCCGCCTGCAGGGGACGACGCTCCTCCCTACGGCAGAAGTTGTTTTTCTCCTCGCAGCCGCCCGGGGAAAGTAGCGTGGCTCCCATCAGTGCCTAACTAGAGAAGGGTAAAAGTAAGTAATGGAACGAGTGTGTCTGTGGTTGTGGCTTGGAGGGTGAAAGCAGGACGAGGTGGCTATTAGTGGTCATGCTCTTGAGAACCGCGTGGCTGGCACCGCTCTTCCATGTTGCTGCTGTTCTATTTATGCTCTGAAGCTAATCTGAATACACAAAAATTTATTGAGATTCAGAAACTGTCCCGACTATAGAGGTGGTCCCTGGTTCCAGTCGTCTCTCCTATTCTGTGTTGTAGATCTCGTATGAAGCAGACGACTGAACTTAACGAAATGAGCGCCAACAAGTAACAGATGTTGGTGGAATAGCCGCCTGAAGCACTGAAGAAGAAGAAGAAGAGGAACAGGAAGAACAAGAACAAGAACAAGAACAGGAATAAGAAGATGAACAAGAAGAACAAGACTAAGAAATATAAGAAGAAAAAGAAGAACAAGATTAAGCAGAAGATGATGATGATGATGATGTTGCTGGAGGAGAGGCTGAGGGGCAGAGTGTTCGTGGGCTTTCGCTAACACCGTCACGTCAGCTGGTGGGGCTATCTATGCATGGGCCCTTGGAGGCAGGCGGCGTTTTCTCGACAATCCTTTGGTGTGTGCCGAGGGGGTACTCAACCTAAAATATATTCATACAGTGGAACCTCGTCTAGGGCCTGCGTTCTTATATACGATATGTTAAATGATTGACAGACTATTTTCAAACGTCGTATTAGTATTTGTTAGCAGTTATGTGGCTAGTTTGGCTATTTACTTTCATTCTTTGTGATGGAGATAATTAGAGGTATTGGATGCTCACAGTTAAGTCGACAAATCACAAACTCAGTCGTAAAAAATAAGTTATATGTAAAAAATCAACAAAATCAACTTAACACGCCTTGAAAAACGGACCTAAATGAGACAAAAAAAACCGCATTATTGTTACTAAAGACTTACGACGTTAAAAAAATCAGGCGGATGTGTTGTGTCATTGATCAGAGGCGGCAACACGTGGGGCTCGGCTGTCACGCCCGACCAGAGAGAGAGAGAGAGGGCAGGCGACGGGCGGGGCGGCGAGGGGGCAGAGGTCAGGCCGCCGCGCTGTAACGAGGCGGCGCGGGTGTCGCTGACGGAGCAAAAGTCATTGATTGGGTAATGGTGTTCAGCCTGGGGGAGATAATGCTATAATTCCGTATAATGATAGCTAACGGGGCGAGGGGAAGTTAATTGAGCGTCTTTAATTTTTAGGGGAGTCTGATAGGTACAAGAAGAGTAGGGAGTTCGTGTTAGCATTACTTATTTTACTACGAGCATTGATCCAGTTAGAAAGACACTGAATAACGTTTTTTTTTCTTCGAAGGGGAGTCTAATAGGGGTATAAAAGAGTAAGGAATTCGTGTTAGCATTACTTATTTTACTACGAGCATTGATCCAGTTAGAAAGACACCGAATAGCGTTTTTTTCTTCTAAGGGGAGTCTAATAGGGGTATAAAAGAGTAAGGAATTCGTGTTAGCATTACTTATTTTACTATACGAGCATTGATCCAGTTAGAAGGACTGAATAACTTTTTTTCTTCTTACGTTTAAGTTATGATTTACCGCAAAGAAAAAAGTTATCCACTTATCCATCTCATCACCATCTTTATCTTCTTTCCTCCACTTGAAATCCAGAAAGAATCCAGAAATCCAGAATCCAGAAAGAAAAGGAGAATGATTTATCTGTCTACCTACCTATTTATCAATCAATCAGTCAGTCAGTCAGTGTGTTAATCAATCAATCTATTTATCCATCTGTCAATATATATATGTATGTATGTATGTATTCGCGACCCCAGGGATGGGAAAGGGGGCTCTTGGGGATAAGAGCATGGCAACAACAGCACACGAGAAGCATCGAGTCTTCATCCAGAACAGGTTTTAAGGGAGAACTTTGACGTATACAGGTGAGTGGGGCAGCGAACCAGTGCGTTTAGTTCACAGCAACCAACACGTCTTCTTGGCTTGGGAGCAGGACGGAAGCTTTTACATATATCCATGAAAAAAGAAAAGGAAAATGATCTATCTGGCTACTCGTATCTAACTATCTATCTCTCTGTCTATTTATCTATCTAACTATTTATCTATTCATCATTTAATCAGTCAAACAACCAATCAATTAGTCAGTCTATCTATATTTATCTATCTGTCTATCTATCTATTTATCTATTCATCATTTAATCAGTCAAACAACCAATCAATTAGTCTGTCTAACTATATCTATATATCTGTGTGTGTGTGTGTGTGTGTGTGTGTGTGTGTGTGTGTGTGTGTGTGTGTGTGTGTGTGTGTGTGTTTCGCCAAGACAGACGCGGATAAAAACAAACACAAGAGGTGGCACAGGAACAAGGAACTCTTAAAGCTGCACCGGTCTATCCCTCAACCATCCCCTCGCATCCTCGGTCCTGCAGGGCGGTGATCTTGAAACCCCCCCGATGAGCCTTGCACCTTCAGAAATATGGACCCAGCGTGGCGTGGCGGGTGTCTGGCGATGTGGGTCACAGTTTGAAGACGCGCGGGAAGAGTGCCCATGGATTTGGAAGGGGAAATTTGACAGGAGAGGAAAAACGGGAAAGGCGTGTAACGATGTGCTTGCCAGGATGGAATGATGGCGGGGGGGAAGGGGAGGAACACGGGGAATTGAAGTTGATGGGAGGTAGTAACAGGAAATTCTGCATAATGGAAGATGAGGTACAGAGAAAACAAGATATGAAGATCGGAAGCTGCCTGAAATTTCTCTTTAAAATCAACAACAGTATATAATATCTTTTTTTATTGGGAGTGACTTTTTTTTTACGGTTAAGGAAATGGCTGAAGGGGAATAAACAAAGAGAGAAAAATAAAGTCCGCTAATCGCTTTGAAACTCTTTGAAACTCTTTATTATACTTGCAAAAGAAAATATAAATGGAAAAGCAGACAAAAGGAATGGTCAGAGGAGAGATCAACAGTAACACTCCCAGAATGTTTGTTTCACCCTTACTGAAGAAGAAGAAACATTAACCTTTGGCGTAATCACACAGTTACTGAATTTAGCGACACCTCAAAGATTAGGTTGTGCTTGCATCCAAATACCATCGTGAACAACAGTGCTTATAAGTGTTGCTAAGGCGCCTTGATCGCTTAGAAGAGGAATCCAACACTTCCCCAAATCAAGGGTCACATACAAATCGTTGGAAAAATAAACCGTATGAAAAAAAATAAGTAGAACAAAAATAAATAAGTAAAATAAAAAGAATCTACCACATCCCCGAATGATAAGTCACACATTAGACTTTCAAAATAAACGGAATAGGAAAAAAAAATTAGATATATGATACTAATAACAAAAAATAAATAAATAGATAAATATACAAAATAAAATTACCAAATATAAACAGAAAAGCAAAATATAATATCTAATACTAACGCCCATCTACTGGTGAAACTTAATATATCCAACAAAACAACAACAACAACAACAAAAACAAGAACTAGTATCCGAAGAAACAAGTAAAAAGAGCAGAGATAAAACGAAATACAGCAGAATGTCACACACTTAAGAGGCCTCATATAATCGTAAACACTAAAACCTTGAATATGAAGAAGAAAAAAATGACCCGAGAGGAAAGAGAAAGACGTAGGTATGACGCCCTTTTATGAGTCTCCGCTACATTCTCAAACGCTCTCGGCTCTTACATCAAATACTTCCAAAGGCCACACGGGAGACTGGTCGGGTTCTCATGAGTGTTTTTTTTCCATATTCACGGTGTAGAAGCCTTGTCAAACTACCACTAGGCTCATAAAATATCCACAACCTCTATTTTACATTCACGGTGCATAGGCCTTGTCGAACTACCACTAGGCTCGTAAAACAACCCATGGAAAGACCCACATCCTCTATTTTACATTCACGGTGCATAGGCCTTGTCAAACTACCACTAGGCTCGTAAAACACCTCCTGGAAAGACCCACAACCTCTACGTCATATTCACGGTGCATAGGCCTTGTTGAATTACCACTAGGCTCATAAAATACCTCATGGAAAGGCTCACAACCTCTACATCTACGTCATATTCACGGTGTAGAAGCCTTGTCAAACTACCACTAGGCTCATAAAACTATCCAAGGAAAGACCCACAACCTCTACATTCACGGTGCATAGGCCTTGTCAAACTACCACTAGGCTTATAAAATATCTCATGGAAAGACCCACACCCTCTACGAATGCCTTATCAAATGTGGGTGTGGTGTATTAGCCTCGAAATGTTTGAGAATTGGGCTTATTAGAGGGTTCCGAGGTGTTTCATTCTCGGTCGTCGGTCCCCTTGATGTGGTGCAAATGATTCTTCGGCCCCAGCAATCAGTCTCTCTTGAGTGGTTACGTTCTTTCGGTGGTTTCGGGTCCTGTTGGGTAACGCGGAGATGGCTGCTGCGGGCGGGAGAAGGGGAGCAGAGATGTGTGTGTGTGTGTGTGTGTGTGTGTGTGTGTGTGTGTGTGTGTGTGTTATTTACCTGTTTGTTCTCACCTTCTTGTATATTTGCGTAAATGAGTCAAGCTCGCAGTGACTTGTATTTCATCACGAATACGTAAATCTTATATAACTTTCAACGTGTGTGTGTGTGTGTGTGTGTGTGTGTGTATTTACCTAGTTGTTGTTTCATAGGGCCTGGGCTTACGCTCGTGTGGTCCCGTCTCCATATCTGTATTTGTCCAGTGTGTGTGTGTGTGTGTGTGTGTGTGTGTGTGTGTGTTATTCTATTTCACTGTACTATAAATAACTCTAACGCAAGAATCACCCATCCTACCGTGTGTCTTTCATCAACATCATCGCCTGGCCCATCACTTCAAGGTTACAATCGGTTCCAATTTACGGCGTGACTCTCTTGAAGGACGGCTATAGACAGGCTTACGTCACGGCTCTTGTTACACACCTCTGTCTCTGGCCGTCTTCCCGCCCCGTTCATCTCCCCGACACCTTCATTACGTCACCACAAGGACTGCATTACCTTTCTCAGTGGTTACAACGAATAAGGCAATGAGGGGAAGGGCTAACAGGGTAACACACAAAAGAACCAGCGAATGAAAGATCAGATTTACTTTACTCTTATTAATAAAGTTTCGAAACCTTAGTAGGCTATATCTGTTTGAAAAGGCTCTCACAGAAGCTATAGAGGTTTCCATGGGTGGTTTCATGAATAAGTGATCAGGGGCCCGTATAATCAAACTCTTCGAAACCTTAATAGCCTATGTATATGTTTAAAACGGCTCTCGTAGAAGTTGTAGAGGATTCCATGGGTAGTTTCATGACCCCAGCGGTAGTTTTGCGAGGATTCTGCGCTTTAGACGGGAAAAACCATTTATGACAACTCGACTCAGGATTAAACGAGGAAGGTTAGTCTTGGTTAGTCAGGTTTAATCCTTCTGCTAATCCCTGTAAAGTAAGCAGGCTGGTGGATAGGGGTAGGATCTTTTAGTAATCAGTTAGTTAGTTGGTTAGTGAGTAGTTAGACATTTTAACTTTTTTACTTCATTTTCTTCTGTTTACTTCTGTTTTTTAAGTTTTTTTTTTTTATACTACTCCTCTGTCCCTTCACTTATATAATCATCTGTATTATCTCGTCTTCTTTCAGCTTCTCTCTCATTCATTGCTTTCATTTTCTCTTTCACTGCGTCTCAGGTGTTTGGGGGCACCTGAACAGGCAGCTTATAGGGTCCGCACTCCTTCCTTCTCTAACTGATTCGTCTCATATAATACTAATAGAGGGGAGGAAAGGCAGACTATACCAAAGGAAAACTGGTGGACGGGAAGGGTAACTATGCCAGACTTATATCACTCGCAGGTTCGCGCACACACGTATCTTCTTTGCGGCTCCCATAAATAACCATAACAAGACCCCGACGCGTTTGATAATGTGCGTCTTGTGGGTGGTGGCTGAGGATGTCTTCTTCTATACGAGGGGGGGACTTGAAGCTAATGCGGAGGATCTAAGAGGCTTTAATCTTCTCTGCAAACACCTTCCCGTCACTCCAACGCCGGATTAACTTCATACCCATATCAAGCTAAGGATTAACGAGCAGTTGGTTACAATGTTTGAGCAAGTGGGAGTTAATTACATAGTCGTTCCTTTGGCGTTACACTTATTAATTGTTCGTCTCATTACCGCAGACTTATGGTAAAGCTGCGCGTGGTCTCGGCGCTCATCTCCGCCCCATTGACCCTTGCGTTGGTGTTAAAGTCTTCAATGGGTTATTACTGGAATCGTCTATCAAGTATGAGCTTCACGAAATTGACGTACATGAAGTTGGGTAATTCTTGCTTGTGGCGTTTGGGGGGAGACTAATCTGTTTTCTTCTTAAACGTGTTCTTCCTTAGAGGTGTGGTGTTTGGGTGATAATTATGTGTTGGTGTTAAATATTGCACACACACACACACACACACACACACGCGCGCGAAGTTGACGTTCATGAAGTTGGGTAATTCTTGCGGCGTTTGAGGGGGGAGACTACTCTGTTTTAGGCTTCTTAAAACGTGTTCTTCCTTAGAGGTGTGGTGGTCGGGTGATAATTATGTGGTGGTGTTAAATATTACACACACACACACACACACACACACACACACACACACTTTCCCTGCACCCGCCACTCCCCTTCCCCTCCACCTCGCGCTGACCATCACCACCACCACCACCACTTCGCTCGCCGGGTCGTTGCGTCACAGCCATTCACTTCGCGGAGACTGTCATTGGCGCTCGTTACGACACACACACACACACACACACACACTCACACACGACGAACCTTTCCTTTCTCCTTTCGTCGCTTCGCCTCCGTATTCTTTTTTTCTTCTGCTCCGTTCTTCCGCCATGTCTCTGTCACGCTCTGCCGGTTAATTTGAGGCAAGAATGGAGTGTCGCTTTGGTTGAACTCTCGTGAAGAAGGAAGGGGAAGCAGAAAAAAGACGATGGATGAGTATAATTAGATGGGAGAAAGGAAGTGTAGGAGGAAGAGGAGGAGGAGGAGAAGAAGAAAAAGAACAAGAAGAATAAGAAAGAAAAAGTACAATAAGAAAAGAAGAGGAAGAAGAGGATGATGAAAAAGAAAAAAAGCAGGAACAAGAAAAGAAGGAGGAAAAGAGGGAGGAAAAGAAGAAGAAGAAGAAGAAGAAGAACAAGAACAAGAAGAACAAGAACATGAAAAAAGAACAAAAATAAGAAAAAAGTGAACAGGAAAAGAAGAAAAAGAAAGAAAGAAGAAGAAAGAAAGAAATAGAAAAGGAAATAGAAAAAAGTCTGCCGTCTGAGTATAATAATTATAATCAACAGCTAACGTACCATTTTTTTACCATTCCCTCCCCCCTTCACCCTGTCACGCACCCACGAACACTCACACTTCCTATTCGTATGCATCATGTAAACTTTCCCTTCGGCCGTCACACACATACGATAATAACTTGACGCTCGCCGACCGCCGCCGTCCACTGCGTTGCGTCACACACCGTCGGTCACCTCGCAATATCGCCGCCTCACAACAGATTCTTTTCCTCTGTTCCGCTGCGTCTTTCGTGTTTCCTCCTCTCTATCTTCCTGTCATGGTTGGAAATGTCACGTTACGACAGTCATTTATTATTTTCTTCGTCTCTGTTGGGTGTCTTCAGCTCTTCGTTGATGCTAAGTTTCATAGTATCTTTTTTTGCGTCTCAAATGTTTCCTAGGTGTTGTTATGCGTTGAAATGTCACGTTAGAGCATGTAATTCTTTCTCGTTTTCTGTTGAGTCTCCTGTAGTTCTTCCTAATTTTTTTCATTTAGTTCTTGTTCTTGATCTTCTTCGCTTCCTCCTCTCCTTCATCTCCTTCCTTCCTTCCTATAATTTTCATCCTTCGTCTTTTCCTCCTCCTATTCCTCCTTCACCTCTTCTATTTTTTTCATCTTGGTCTTGGTCTTCTTCTTCTCTTCCTCCTCTCCTTCATCTCCTTCCTTCCTTCCTATAATTTTCATCCTTCGTCTTCTCCTCCTCCTCTTCCTCCTTCACCTCCTTTCTTCCTTCTAATTATATTCATGCTTTAAAATGTCGAGTTATAGTATTTTTTCTCACTTCTTATATCTTAGGTCTCTCTTGCTTCTATCCATTTGCTACGCTCCGGAATGTCACGTAGCAACAAACGACCCTTTCCTTTTCTCTGTTGCGTCTCATCCATTTTCTCTCAGGGCGTCACGCTTCAAAATGTGATGTCACGGTACAGAAGACGATCCCATTAATCTTCCTTCTCTCTCTCCTGTTTGTTCGCGTTCTCATGCTTTGGAGTGTGACATAACAGAGGCAATCTTTTACACTTTACTGTTGGGTCTCTTTCCTTGGGTTCATGCTTCAAAATGTGATGTCACGGTACAGAGGACGATACCATTTATCTTCCTTCTCTCTCTCTCTCTCCTGTTTCTTCGCCGTTGTCATGCTTCGGAGTGTCACATAACAGAGGCAATCTTTTACTCTTTACTGTTGGGTCTCTTTCCTTGGGTTCATGGTTCAATATGCGATGTCACGGTACAGAAGACGATCCCATTTATCTTCCTTCTCTCTCTCTCCTGTTTCTTCGCCGTTGTCATGCTTCGGAGTGTCACGTAACAGAGGCAATCCTATACTCTTTACTGTTGGGTCTCTTTCCTTGGGTTCATGCTTCAAAATGTAATGTATAGCAGACGATCCTATTTCGGTTTAACTCTCCTATCTTTTTTTGCTGGTGTCATGCTTCGGGACGTCACGCTACGACATACAATCTTTTTTCTCTTTTTACGTTGCGTTTCTTTTGTTTTTCCTTCCTGTCATGCTTCAAAATGTAATGTTATAGCAGACGATACCATTTCCGCTTTCCTCCTTTCTCCTGTTTCTCACCTTTTGTTATGCTTTTAGGTGTCACGTATAATAAGAGACGAGCTTTTCATTTCTTGGGTCTCTTCCATTCTTCCTTGCTGTCTAAATGCGGCGTTACAACATATATAGACGATCCTTCCTTCCTTCCTTCTCCAGTTCATCTTTGCGGTCATGCTTTGGAATTTCACGTTACAGTATAGATTCCATTCTCTTCTCTGTTACTCCTCTTCCATTCTTCCTTGCTGTCGGAATACGGCGTTACTACAGGAAATCCTTCACTCTCTTCCTTGCGTCTTGCGTTTCTCCAGTTCATCTTTTGCGGTCATGCTTTGGAATTTCACGATACAGTAGATTCCATTCTCTTCTCTGTTGCGCCTCTTCCATTCTTCCTTACTGTCAGAATGCGGCGTTACAACAGGCGATCCTTCACTGTCATCCTTACTCTTGTGTCTTGTGCTTCTCCAGTTCTTCTTTGCGGTCGTGCTTTGGAATTTCACGATACAGTAGATTCCATTCTCTTCTCTGTTGCGCCTCTTCCATTCTTCCTTACTGTCAGAATGCGGCGTTACAACAGGCGATCCTTCACTGTCATCCTTACTCTTGTGTCTTGTGCTTCTCCAGTTCATCTTTTGCGGTCATGCTTTGGAATTTCACGATACAGTAGATTCCATTCTCTTCTCTGTTGCGCCTCTTCCATTCTTCCTTACTGTCAGAATGCGACGTTACAACAGGCGATCCTTCACTGTCATCCTCTTGTGTCTTGTGCTTCTCCAGTTCTTCTTTGCGGTCGTGCTTTGGAATTTCACGTTACAGTACATTCCATTCTCTTCTCTGTTACTCCTTTTCCATTCTTCCTTGCTGTCTGAATGCGGCGTTACAACAGGCGATCCTTCACTGTCATCCTTACTCTTGTGTCTTGTGCTTCTCCAGTTCTTCTTTGCGGTCGTGCTTTGGAATTTCACGTTACAGTACATTCCATTCTCTTCTCTGTTACTCCTCTTCCATTCATCCTTGCTGTCTGAATGCGGCGTTAACAGATGATCCTTAACTGCCTTCTTTGATAATGCGTATGCGTCTCAAGTTCTTCTTTGTGGTCATGTTTAGGAATATTGCAAGAGAGAAATAGGATGTTAGCTTTTGATTATTATATTCAAAACGGCAAGCCTCATTTTCACCTCCTCCTCCTCCTCCTCCTCCTTCTCCTCCTCCTCCTCCTCCTCCTCCTCCTCCTCCTCCTCCTCCTTCTTCTTTCTTTCCTCTTCTTCTCTTCGTTTTTTCCCCTCTTTCCATGCGTCGCCGGTCTCAAGACAATGATGAGTGAATTGTCCCGTGGGAAACACTGGGGCTGCGAACAATAAGCGAACCTATACTACTTCTAATTACGTATAATAACAAGGTGTGATGTTCCTCCATTGTGCCGCCTTCTCAGGTGTAACAGCGTGGGTGTGACGCAAGGTATACTAAGCTTATTATTTTCTTGTTAGACTTTGGTGTGAAGTTTTCTGTCCGTCACAACTATCGCTCTCTCTCTCTCTCTCTCTCTCTGATGCTCTCTCTCTCTCTCTCTCTCTCTCTCTCTCTCTCTCTCTCTCTCTCTCTCTCTCTCTCTCTCTCTCTCTCTCTCTCTCTCCTTCTCGATCGCCTAAAGAAACACTCATTAGAACCCGAATGATCCCCTCTTTGACCTTCATAAATAGCTGATGTGGAAAACGAGTGTCTTATAAAACCAGCCTCTTCGTGTTTTAATTAGAAAGAAAACGCAAACAGAAAATTCTCTTTCGTTTAATTTGATACTACGTCTTTCGAAACTATCTTGAGTCCCATTTTCCAAGAACTCCGACGTTAGGTGTGTGCTGTTAGTAAGCGTTATAATTGTGTTTGGGTGTGTAACAGTTACGTCCCGAGAGAGTGAATGGTTGGCGAATTAAATGAAGGAGAATTTTCTGTATGCCTTTTCTTTCTAATTAAAACACGAATAGCCCGGTATTATAAGATACTTTCGCCTCTCACATCAACTATATCTAAAGGTCAAAGAAGGGGTCAATCGGGTTCTAATTAGAGTTTCTACTAAGGAAGGGTCAAACTACCACCAGGGTCATAAAAACTAGTTAAACTACTCCTGGAAATGCCCTCAAATCACACGAAAGCCTTGTCAAATATGTGAACCTGGGCAGCGAAATGTTTTAAAATACGAGCAATAGTCTCAGAGAAAAGCTTACAATGTGAACCGACAGTGAAAGGTGTACCCAAGGAGACTATATACTATTCACAGAGTCCTCTTACGTGTACCCGAGGCCCCCGTGCGGTGGAGAGGCTCACTATTTGTTGTGTGGCGGCGGTGAGGCAACGGCATTGTTTACGTCGGGGAGGCGAGGCGGGGCTGGGGCAGGGCAGGGCAGGGGCAGGGCAGAAAGTGAAGATGGCATGAGGGGCGTGGCGGGAAGGAACTGAGCCGCTGCGGTCCTGTGAAGTAAGACAAAGGAAGTAGTGAAAGGCCTCACGATGAACGAGAGTGGGACATGCATATAGAGGCAATACCCATGTCAACCTGAATTTCGCACATGTCAACCTGGATTTCGAATTAGGACGGGAGTTTTTTTAAGGGATGGAATCAAATATATTATGGCTGGTCGGGAGGAAAGTTAGAATACAAGGGATATAGTGAAAGACTTTAGAGAGATGAATATGGAAGCAAGGTCGACATAACCCTAACATCGTAGGAATAGGAAAATGGGAAGACAGTTTTTGCAGAAGTGGAATCAGATTAATTATGTGATCGAGAGGGACATATGAAGAGAAAAAAATAATGTTAGCAATAATCATGTCGGACAGGGCACGTTATACCAAAAGATAGTATATAAAAAAGCTTTGTTTCTAATACTTTGCGTCACATAACACCCACGGCATCACATTGCGGAGGAGGCACAAAGGGACCCATAGAGTTATATAGGGGAGGCACGGAGCTTCCCAACATAGTACTCTGAGGGGGGCGGGTTGAGAGGGGTGTCACTGCGGGGTCAAAGGTCAGAGGCAAGAGGGAGGGAAGGGGGTTCTGCCGTTAACTTCCGAGGGAAAATTTCTGTCAGTGAGTCTGTGTTGTAATCGCGGAGCGTGTCGGAGCCTTCCCCCGGAGCTTTCTAACGGCGGAAGCCTAAAGAGAGGCCCCTGGGTGTGCGGCCCACTTACGCCCCGCCCCAGGGTAGTCGCCGCCAGCTGGGGGTTGAGGCACACAGGAGAGGCTGGGCGGAGGCAGGGGAGGGGGAGGCGGGTGTTTTGTATGAGAGCACGAAGGAGCAAGAGCGTTTGTTTTAAAGTGCGAGTTGAAGCTGAGTGGGCGGCCAGCATCGATCTCCCGCTGGAAGACCTTAGCGGCCCCGACAGCCAGTGATTTAACGCGTCTGTCGCTAGTGAGTATTCCTTTATAGTTTGCCGACCGCATGAAAAGTTCCACTCGCTAAAGGGAATCAGCGAATTAAATACGGCGCTAAATAACCCGGTGAAAACAAACATAAAACGAGTCATTAAAAAGAAAAAATCCGCATAAAAAATACTTTGGAAAAAAAAGTATTTCCCCCATTTTTTTTTTTTTTTGGTGTGTGTGTGTGTGTGTGTGTGTGTGTGTGTGTGTGTGTGTGTGTGTGTGTGTGTGTGTGTGTGTGTGTGTGTGTGTGTGTGTGTGTGTACTCTCATTTTTTATCATGTAGTAATTTCCCTAACCGGACAACAAAACGGTGAATCAAGTAATTTTGTTGTTATGTTAATCGAAGGGGCTGTGTGTGTGTGTGTGTGTGTGTGTGTGTGTGTGTGTGTGTGTGTGTGTGTGTGTGTGTGTGTGTACTCTCATTTTTTATCATGTAGTACTTTCCCTAACCGGACAACAAAACGATGAATCAGGCAATGCAACTTTTCTTTAGTCCCCGAGGCAGGCACTCTTACATTACCTCCGTCGTAGTACAAGGCATCTCATTCATTCAACAAGTGACAAGAGAGGGTATCAGGACACGTCTCCTCCCGAAATTGACTAAATTTCCCAAGGCCACAGAGATGATTAACCGGGTTTGCATGGATGATTTCGTGTTTAACTTTGGTTTAACCCGGTAGCTGCGGGGGTCATGCTTCTTAGGTTAGGTTAGGTTAGGTTAGGTTAGGTTAAAGGCCCCTCTAAGTAAAATAATGAGAAGAATCATCACTCATATAAACCATTTCATAATATATATCAACGCATGTGTGGTCAGTTTATGCATCATCTAGTTTTGGGGGTTCATATCATGGCACAAATTTGGCCCATCGCTGGTACATGGTAAAGCCACAAATTTGGCCCGTCGCTGCTACCGGGTTAAGAAGCATAAAGGGGCTATCACATTGGGCAAATTTTCCGTGGATCTTCAGTCAAACCACGATTCCCGCTAGCGTGGTTCTCATTTGTTTCTTGTTATTGCTGCTGCTGATGATGGTGAGTAATACCGTCGTCCCTCGGTGAAATCTATCGTAGCTTTGGAAGATCGTGGACACGTCAGAAAACCACGGAAATATGAGAACCACGCCAGCGGAAATCGAGGTTTGACTGAAGATCCACGGAAAATTTGCCCAGTGTAATAGCCCCTTAAGTCATGTAAAACTATCACTAGCAACACAGACAGTCCAAGTAAACCCCAGCCACTTCTAAGAGAGGCTTTTGAAACAGGTGAACTTAGGCGCCGATACGTTAAAGGGTTATATTCTTAAATCTTTCAGCACCCAAGCACATACATTTAACAAGGCTTTCGTAGGATTGTGGGTATTTCCATGGGGTAGTTTCATGACCCTAATGGAAGTCTGACAAGGCCTCTGCACCATGAACGTAAGGAAACATTCATGGGGACAAGTTTAACCTCTTTTATCCATGGCTTTTATAAATGATTGATGCCAGGGCAGGAAGCGTCTCAGAATACCGACCTTAGAATACGAAGTAACAGCGCCGTCACGTCCGGATTGGTGTAAGACGTGCGTGCGGTTCGCCTCAGTGTTAAGTAGAGATCGTTAAGGGTTGCGGAAGTCTCAAGTGAATGTATTCGTAAATCGCTCGTAATTGCATCGGAAACGGAACACATGCTGCAAACCGAGACACCAGATTGCTAGCTTTCATTTCAAACGTAACTCGATAATGATGTAATTGTATCGTAACTTGAGCTCTCTCTCTCTCTCTCTCTCTCTCTCTCTCTCTCATATCTTTATCTTCCTCAGTTTCTTTTTCTTTATCTTAATTTTCCTTTTCTAGTCTCTCATTTTGTTTTTTCCTTACTTTCTTATTTTTTTTACGGCCTCCAAGTCACTCCTCCTTTTCCTCTTTACCTCCTTTTCTCCCTCTCTCCCTCTCTTTCACTCTCCCTTCCTCATTCCCTCCCTCTTCCCTCCATTGATACCGACTATTCAGCTATGTGGCCCTCTGAAACCTTAACTCTCTCTCTCTCTCTCTCTCTCTCTCTCTCTCTCTCTCTCTCTCTCTCTCTCTCTCTCTCTCTCTCTGACTAAGTGGTTACATGTGACTCTATTCAAATTGTTAAGTAAAGAAACATTGCAAACCGAGACAAATGGCAAACTTTCACTTCTGACGCGAAAAAGATGATCAATGTAAAGATGATCTGTTAAAGTACTGCATGTGAAGGCTTGGACGACTGTTGGAAGTTGTCTTGACATTGCAGATTTATATAACATAATGGCAACGCTAAGAATGTGTGAAATTTGCAGGTGTGTGTGTGTGTGTGTGTGTGTGTGTGTGTGTGTGTGTGCTTCCTACCAGAACACATAACCTAAATTTCGTGAAATGTTGTAGTTAAGGAGAGAGAGAGAGAGAGAGAGAGAGAGAGAGAGAGAGAGAGAGAGAGAGAGAGAGAGAGAGAGAGAGAGAGAGAGAGAGAGAGAGAGAGAGAGAGAGAGAGAGAGAGAGAGAGAGAGAGAGAGAGAGAGAGAGAGAGAGAGAGAGAGAGAGAGAGAGAGAGAGAGAGAGAGAGACTTAGGAATTAAAAAAAAATGTACAGGATTAAAATTAAGCGGACCGGAGTGGCTTATTTTATAAACACTGACTCCTTATTTCTGGATAATGTATATTGCCTTTCACGTAAAAAAATAGAAACGGAAAACATATATGACAGTGGCAAACCTTTTTTTTTTTTTTTTGAAGAATCACAACGTAGCCATTCCAAGTAAAAATTAAAAATCTCCTCGACAAACAATATCATAATTACTCAGAAATGAATAGTCAGTGTCTTTCATAACTGCAAAACCTCGTGAAACCAAATTGTCGAGTCCTTTTTGGCTTTGGCTCCCGCGGGTCCATTTCTCCCCTCTGCTCTGCCACACAGTCCCAACACCTATTTTTTCCTCTCATATGTTACCTATAGCTTACATATGAGAGGAAGAGATAGGTGTTGGGACTGTGTGGCAGAGCAGAGGGGAGGAAAGGACCCGCGGGAGCCTACGCCAGACCGGCCTCGACATTATTTGGAAGACTATAATTCTTGTGAGCCCCGCGGTGCATTGTGGCTGTCAGGACGAAGGTAAACTCTGCGGTGACAAGCAGCGGCGTCCAGCGTCGGGCGACTCGACCCTCGGATAATAATTTAAACTAAAAATACCCAGCCTTAACATGATACTGTGGCAACATATCGCAGCTATAATGGTAACCTGTCGGCATTAGTAAAGTAACCAGTATAAATGTGGACCAGTTTTTCGGCTCCCACACAGTTATTACTTCGACAAATTTGTTCCAGCGTTTCCGTAGCTGTTTTTCGTTGAACACAAAACCTAGCATCTCCACGTGAAAAAATAAACATATATTATCCAGATCTGGGTGTTCTGACTCTCTGGAACGTAAATATCATTATCATTCCTAAATACAGGCTACGTAGATCCAACGGCCTATAGTTGATTGATAAGTGAAACGCACACAGTTATGAATCAAGAACATAAGAACATAAGAACGCAAGGAGTCTGCAAGAGGCCGGTTGGCCTATACAAGGCAGCTCCTGTATACTCAACCCCACCTTACCTCACCATCCATGGCTTTATCTAATCTCTTCTTGAATGTATCTATAGGTATCTTAAATTGCTGACCTTCTTCATCAACACCAAGCACCACACAAGGAGTTTTCGTAGTATTTGGTGTCTGGTTTGGGGGCTTACAAACTTGCTGTACTGTCTGTGTGCTCTGAATGTCTATGTATATCCATGTAAATTTAACTCTATTTATGTATCCGGTAATAGTATTAATATCTGGTAGTAGTAGTAGTAGTAGTAGTAGTAGTAGTATAAGAAGTAGTATAAGAAGTAGTAGCATATCAATAATAATAATAACGATAATGATATAATTTTAGTAAGAGTAACAACATTGTTAAGTATACTTAACAAATAAGAAAGAAGCAAGAAACAATAATTATAAGCCCCTCCGAGGCATACCCATTGACTAACTTTGTAGCAAATTTTGAGATTATTGAGTAAATGGTGAGTGTGTAGTGTGTATGTAGTTTGGTGTGAAAAGTAAGAAAGTGAGAAAGCCATTCGTGAGTTTTTGAACTCTTCTTTTTGTTGTTGAGAAACATTAGAGAAACGTCGAGATATTGTCCGGAGGCATTGTTCTGAGAGTGGTCAGGAAATGTCAGGGGGCATTATCGCGTGGTTCGTCATCGGGTTGTCCATCGTGTCCTAAGAGTGCCAGGGGTCTGTCAGGGGTCAGTTGGTCGTATAATCGAGTTATCAGTCCGTGTCCGAAGAGTGCCAGGGGTCTGTCAGGGGTCAGTAGGTCGTATAATCGAGTTATCAGTCCGTGTCCGAAGAGTGCCAGGGGTCTGTCAGGGGTTAGTAGGTCGTATAATCGAGTTATCAGTCCGTGTCCAAAGAGTGCCAGGGGTCTGTCAGGGGTCAGTAGGTCGTATAATCGAGTTATCAGTCCGTGTCCAAAGAGTGCCAGGGGTCTGTCAGGGGTCAGTAGGTCGTATAATCGAGTTATCAGTCCGTGTCCAAAGAGTGCCAGGGGTCTGTCAGGGGTCAGTAGGTCGTATAATCGAGTTATCAGTCCGTGTCCAAAGAGTGCCAGGGGTCTGTCAGAGGTCAGTAGTTCGTGGGTCGTCATGAGTTGTCAGTCCGTTTGTTTTTTTAGTCTGGCTGAGCCGCTGTCTCCCCAGAAGAGTCTCAGCCATAACTTTGGTGTTGTCTGTTGGTCTGGATAAGCCACAGTCTCCCCAGATGAGACTCACTCTTACCAACACACAGCACCGTTTTTTTGTTGTTTTATGATTTTTTTGTTGTTTTTATGTTTTTATAGTTAGTGACGCTCTGCCCTGCTGGGGGGATTTCTTCTTCCCCGCGCGGCAGTTCCTCTTGAAGGCGTCAGTCATTATGATTACGGTGATTTGTACCGGTGACCTAAGCGGATATAAGGGTCACAGCTCGTCTGGTTACTTCTTAGGAAGGTCAGCACGTCTTGCGGGAACTTCAACGCCCCCCCCGCCGGACCTTCGGGATCCCCGGCACCTCCATGGACGCCCCGGGGGAGCCAGGGCGCCCTACCTGGGCCCCTTCAGTCCTGCGATGCTCACCAGCAAGACCAAGGACTCGCTGGCGCTCCCCAGCCCCGACGATTCGAGGAGGGCGGGTGCAAGAACGCGCTTCTCAAAAGTTCCAGACGGGATTATTAAATCAATCACAAACACTGTGAGGGCGCCGCGCACCGCGTTTGTAGGTTCTAGGATGGAAAGTCGGAAGGCCTCGGGAACCGGACAGCATCAACAAAATAGAAAGAAAAACTCGAGACGGCTTTCGGCGCGGCATTCGATTCCCTCTTTCTTTCTCACTTCCCTTCCACCCTCTCTTTCTTCCTTGCTCTCCAACTCTCTTTATATTTCTTTCTTATTCTTTCAAACCTTCTCTCTCTCTCTCTCTCTCTCTCTCTCTCTCTCTCTCTCTCCAATAACTTTGGAAGCTTACCATAGACGATAAGACTAAAAAAAATTAACTTGCATTCTTTGGCAAGACGTGGACTGCGTGGGGACTCACTTGATGGGTTTTAAATTTATAATGGAGATTAACAAGGGCGATTTAGATGTAGTAATTAAATTATTATATGTCTCCTCGCTCCCGTCTTGTAAAAAGGTAAACATCTTAAGATATTTACATTACTAAGAAATGCGTCCATACTTGCCTCTTCCTAACTTATCCTAATACTAAGTCCCCTTATACTAATTCTTCCTTATACCAACTCGCCTTCATGCTAACTCACTCACCCTCCCAGTAATAAGTCGAGTCACCTGTGTGGATCAAAGGGTCTGTGTGCTCTGAATATCTTTGTAAATCCATGTAAATCTAACTATCCCCCTATTTATCTCTCTGGTAATAGTATAAATATCTAGTAGTAGTAGTAGTAGTAGTAGTAGTAGTAAAAGTAGTAGTAGTAGTAGTAGTAGTAGTAGTAGTAGTAATAGTAGTAGTAGTAGTAGTAGTAGTAGTAGTAGTAGTAGTATAAGTAGTAGTTGCATATCAATAATAATAATAACGATAATGATATAATTATAGTGAGAGTAACAACATTGTTAAGTATACTTAACAAATAAGAAAGAAGCAAGAAACAATAATTATAAGCCCCTCCGAGGCATACCCATTGACTAATTTTGTAGCAAATTTTGAGATTATTGAGTAAATGGTGAGTGTGTAGTGTGTATGTAGTTTGGTGTGAAAAGTAAGAAAGTGAGAAAGCCATTCGTGAGTTTTTGAACTCTTCTTTTTGTTGTTGAGAAACATTAGAGAAACGTCGAGATATTGTCCGGAGGCATTGTTCTGAGAGTGGTCAGGAAATGTCAGGGGGCATTATCGCGTGGGTCGTCATCGGGTTGTCCATCGTGTCCAAAGAGTGCCAGGGGTCTGTCAGGGGTCAGTTGGTCGTATAATCGAGTTATCAGTCCGTGTCCAAAGAGTGCCAGGGGTCTGTCAGGGGTCAGTTGGTCGTATAATCGAGTTATCAGTCTGTGTCCAAAGAGTGCCAGGGGTCTGTCAGGGGTCAGTAGGTCGTATAATCGAGTTATCAGTCCGTGTCCAAAGAGTGCCAGGGGTCTGTCAGGGGTCAGTAGGTCGTATAATCGAGTTATCAGTCCGTGTCCAAAGAGTGCCAGGGGTCTGTCAGGGGTCAGTAGGTCGTATAATCGAGTTATCAGTCCGTGTCCAAAGAGTGCCTGGGGTGTGTCAGGGGTCTGTAGGTCGTGTATTCGAGTTATCAGTCCGTGTCCAAAGAGTGCCAGGGTCTGTCAGGGGTCAGTAGGTCGTATAATCGAGTTATCAGTCCGTGTCCAAAGAGTGCCAGGGGTCTGTCAGGGGTCAGTAGGTCGTATAATCGAGTTATCAGTCCGTGTCCAAAGAGTGCCAGGGGTCTGTCAGGGGTCAGTAGGTCGTATAATCGAGTTATCAGTCCGTGTCCAAAGAGTGCCAGGGGTCTGTCAGGGGTCAGTAGGTCGTATAATCGAGTTATCAGTCCGTGTCCAAAGAGTGCCGGGGGTCTGTCAGGGGTCAGTAGGTCGTGGGTCGTCATGAGTTGTCAGTCCGTTTGTTTTTTTAGTCTGGCTGAGCCGCTGTCTCCCCAGAAGAGTCTCAGCCATAACTTTGGTGTTGTCTGTTGGTCTGGATAAGCCACAGTCTCCCCAGATGAGACTCACTCTTACCAACACACAGCACCGTTTTTTTGTTGTTTTATGATTTTTTTGTTGTTTTTATGTTTTTATAGTTAGTGACGCTCTGCCCTGCTGGGGGGATTTCTTCTTCCCCGCGCGGCAGTTCCTCTTGAAGGCGTCAGTCATTATGATTACGGTGATTTGTACCGGTGACCTAAGCGGATATAAGGGTCACAGCTCGTCTGGTTACTTCTTAGGAAGGTCAGCACGTCTTGCGGGAACTTCAACGCCCCCCCCGCCGGACCTTCGGGATCCCCGGCACCTCCATGGACGCCCCGGGGGAGCCAGGGCGCCCTACCTGGGCCCCTTCAGTCCTGCGATGCTCACCAGCAAGACCAAGGACTCGCTGGCGCTCCCCAGCCCCGACGATTCGAGGAGGGCGGGTGCAAGAACGCGCTTCTCAAAAGTTCCAGACGGGATTATTAAATCAATCACAAACACTGTGAGGGCGCCGCGCACCGCGTTTGTAGGTTCTAGGATGGAAAGTCGGAAGGCCTCGGGAACCGGACAGCATCAACAAAATAGAAAGAAAACTCGAGACGGCTTTCGGCGCGGCATTCGATTCCCTCTTTCTTTCTCACTTCCTTCCACCTCTCTTTCTTCCTTGCTCTCCAACTCTCTTTATATTTCTTTCTTATTCTTTCAAACCTTCTCTCTCTCTCTCTCTCCAATAACTTTGGAAGCTTACCATAGACGATAAGACTAAAAAAAATTAACTTGCATTCTTTGGCAAGACGTGGACTGCGTGGGGACTCACTTGATGGGTTTTAAATTTATAATGGAGATTAACAAGGGCGATTTAGATGTAGTAATTAAATTATTATATGTCTCCTCGCTCCCGTCTTGTAAAAAGGTAAACATCTTAAGATATTTACATTACTAAGAAATGCGTCCATACTTGCCTCTTCCTAACTTATCCTAATACTAAGTCCCCTTATACTAATTCTTCCTTATACCAACTCGCCTTCATGCTAACTCACTCACCCTCCCAGTAATAAGTCGAGTCACCTGTGTGGATCAAAGGGTCTGTGTGCTCTGAATATCTTTGTAAATCCATGTAAATCTAACTATCCCCCTATTTATCTCTCTGGTAATAGTATAAATATCTAGTATTAGTAGTAGTAGTAGTAGTAGTAGTAAAAGTAGTAGTAGTAGTAGTAGTAGTAGTAGTAGTAGTAGTAGTAGTAGTAGTAGTAGTAGTAGTAGTAATAGTAGTAGTAGTAGTAGTAGTAGTATAAGTAGTAGTAGCATATCAATAATAATAATAACGATAATGATATAATTATAGTGAGAGTAACAACATTGTTAAGTATACTTAACAAATAAGAAAGAAGCAAGAAACAATAATTATAAGCCCCTCCGAGGCATACCCATTGACTAATTTTGTAGCAAATTTTGAGATTATTGAGTAAATGGTGAGTGTGTAGTGTGTATGTAGTTTGGTGTGAAAAGTAAGAAAGTGAGAAAGCCATTCGTGAGTTTTTGAACTCTTCTTTTTGTTGTTGAGAAACATTAGAGAAACGTCGAGATATTGTCCAGAGGCATTGTTCTGAGAGTGGTCAGGAAATGTCAGGGGGCATTATCGTGTGGGTCGTCATCGGGTTGTCCATCGTGTCCAAAGAGTGCCAGGGGTCTGTCAGGGGTCAGTAGGTCGTATAATCGAGTTATCAGTCCGTGTCCAAAGAGTGCCAGGGGTCTGTCAGGGGTCAGTTGGTCGTATAATCGAGTTATCAGTCCGTGTCCAAAGAGTGCCAGGGGTCTGTCAGGGGTCAGTAGGTCGTATAATCGAGTTATCAGTCCGTGTCCAAAGAGTGCCAGGGGTCTGTCAGGGGTCAGTAGGTCGTATAATCGAGTTATCAGTCCGTGTCCAAAGAGTGCCAGGGGTCTGTCAGGGGTCAGTAGGTCGTATAATCGAGTTATCAGTCCGTGTCCAATGAGTGCCAGGGGTCTGTCAGGGGTCAGTAGGTCGTATAATCGAGTTATCAGTCCGTGTCCAAAGAGTGCCAGGGGTCTGTCAGGGGTCAGTAGGTCGTATAATCGAGTTATCAGTCCGTGTCCAAAGAGTGCCAGGGGTCTGTCAGGGGTCAGTAGGTCGTATAATCGAGTTATCAGTCCGTGTCCAAAGAGTGCCAGGGGTCTGTCAGGGGTCAGTAGGTCGTATAATCGAGTTATCAGTCCGTGTCCGAAGAGTGCCAGGGGTCTGTCAGGGGTCAGTAGGTCGTGGGTCGTCAGGAGTTGTCAGTCCGTTTGTTTTTTTAGTCTGGCTGAGCCGCTGTCTCCCCAAAAGAGTCTCAGCCATAACTTTGGTGTCTGTTGGTCTGGATGAGCCACAGTCTCCCCAGATGAGACTCACTCTTACCAACACACAGCACCGTTTTTTTGTTGTTTTATGATTTTTTTGTTGTTTTTATGTTTTTATAGTTAGTGACGCTCTGCCCTGCTGGGGGGATTTCTTCTTCCCCGCGCGGCAGTTCCTCTTGAAGGCGTCAGTCATTATGATTACGGTGATTTGTACCGGTGACCTAAGCGGATATAAGGGTCACAGCTCGTCTGGTTACTTCTTAGGAAGGTCAGCACGTCTTGCGGGAACTTCAACGCCCCCCCCGCCGGACCTTCGGGATCCCCGGCACCTCCATGGACGCCCCGGGGGAGCCAGGGCGCCCTACCTGGGCCCCTTCAGTCCTGCGATGCTCACCAGCAAGACCAAGGACTCGCTGGCGCTCCCCAGCCCCGACGATTCGAGGAGGGCGGGTGCAAGAACGCGCTTCTCAAAAGTTCCAGACGGGATTATTAAATCAATCACAAACACTGTGAGGGCGCCGCGCACCGCGTTTGTAGGTTCTAGGATGGAAAGTCGGAAGGCCTCGGGAACGGGACAGCATCAACAAAATAGAAAGAAAAACTCGAGACGGCTTTCGGCGCGGCATTCGATTCCCTCTTTCTTTCTCACTTCTCTCTCTCTATCTCTCTCTCTCTCTCTCTCTCTCTCTCTCTCTCTCTCTCTCTCTCTCTCTCTCTCTCTCTCTCTCTCTCTCCAATAACTTTGGGAGCTTACCATAGACAATAAGACTAAAAAAAATTAACTTGCATTCTTTGGCAAGACGTGGACTGCGTGGGGACTCACTTGATGGGTTTTAAATTTATAATGGAGATTAACAAGGGCGATTTAGATGTAGTAATTAAATTATTATATGTCTCCTCGCTCCCGTCTTGTAAAAAGGTAAACATCTTAAGATATTTACATTACTAAGAAATGCGTCCATACTTGCCTCTTCCTAACTTATCCTAATACTAAGTCCCCTTATACTAATTCTTCCTTATACCAACTCGCCTTCATGCTAACTCACTCACCCTCCCAGTAATAAGTCGAGTCACCTGTGTGGATCAAAGGGTCTGTGTGCTCTGAATATCTTTGTAAATCCATGTAAATCTAACTATCCCCCTATTTATCTCTCTGGTAATAGTATAAATATCTAGTAGTAGTAGTAGTAGTAGTAGTAGTAGTAGTAGTAGTAGTAGTAGTAGTAGTAGTAGTAAAAGTAGTAGTAGTAGTAGTAGTAGTAGTAGTAGTAGTAGTAGTAATAGTAGTAGTAGTAGTAGTAGTAGTAGTAGTAATAGTAGTAGTAGTAGTAGTAGTAATAGTAGTAGTATTATTAGTAGTAGTAGTATAAGTAGTAGTAGCATATCAATAATAATAATAACGATAATGACATAATTTTAGTGAGAGTAACAACATTGTTAAGTATACTTAACAAATAAGAAAGAAGCAAGAAACAATAATTATAAGCCCCTCCGAGGCATACCCATTGACTAACTTTGTAGCAAATTTTGAGATTATTGAGTAAATGGTGAGTGTGTAGTGTGTATGTAGTTTGGTGTGAAAAGTAAGAAAGTGAGAAAGCCATTCGTGAGTTTTTGAACTCTTCTTTTTGTTGTTGAGAAACATTAGAGAAACGTCGAGATATTGTCCGGAGGCATTGTTCTGAGAGTGGTCAGGAAATGTCAGGGGGCATTATCGCGTGGGTCGTCATCGGGTTGTCCATCGTGTCCAAAGAGTGCCAGGGGTCTGTCAGGGGTCAGTAGGTCGTATAATCGAGTTATCAGTCCGTGTCCAAAGAGTGCCAGGGGTCTGTCAGGGGTCAGTAGGTCGTTTAATCGAGTTATCAGTCCGTGTCCAAAGAGTGCCAGGGGTCTGTCAGGGGTCAGTAGGTCGTATAATCGAGTTATCAGTCCGTGTCCAATGAGTGCCAGGGGTCTGTCAGGGGTCAGTTGGTCGTATAATCGAGTTGTCAGTCCGTGTCCAAAGAGTGCCAGGGGTCTGTCAGGGGTCAGTAGGTCGTATAATCGAGTTATCAGTCCGTGTCCAAAGAGTGCCAGGGGTCTGTCAGGGGTCAGTAAGTCGTATAATCGAGTTATCAGTCCGTGTCCAAAGAGTGCCAGGGGTCTGTCAGGGGTCAGTAGGTCGTATAATCGAGTTATCAGTCCGTGTCCAAAGAGTGCCAGGGGTCTGTCAGGGGTCAGTAGGTCGTGGGTCGTCAGGAGTTGTCAGTCCGTTTGTTTTTTTAGTCTGGCTGAGCCGCTGTCTCCCCAGAAGAGTCTCAGCCATAACTTTGGTGTTGTCTGTTGGTCTGGATAAGCCACAGTCTCCCCAGATGAGACTCACTCTTACCAACACACAGCACCGTTTTTTTGTTGTTTTATGATTTTTTTGTTGTTTTTATGTTTTTATAGTTAGTGACGCTCTGCCCTGCTGGGGGGATTTCTTCTTCCCCGCGCGGCAGTTCCTCTTGAAGGCGTCAGTCATTATGATTACGGTGATTTGTACCGGTAACCTAAGCGGATATAAGGGTCACAGCTCGTCTGGCTACTTCTTAGGAAGGTCAGCACGTCTTGCGGGAACTTCAACGCCCCCCCCGCCGGACCTTCGGGATCCCCGGCACCTCCATGGACGCCCCGGGGGAGCCAGGGCGCCCTACCTGGGCCCCTTCAGTCCTGCGATGCTCACCAGCAAGACCAAGGACTCGCTGGCGCTCCCCAGCCCCGACGATTCGAGGAGGGCGGGTGCAAGAACGCGCTGCTCAAAAGTTCCAGACGGGATTATTAAATCAATCACAAACACTGTGAGGGCGCCGCGCATCGCGTTTGTAGGTTCTAGGATGGAAAGTCGGAAGGCCTCGGGAACGGGACAGCATCAACAAAATAGAAAGAAAAACTCGAGACGGCTTTCGGCGCGGCATTCGATTCCCTCTTTCTTTCTCACTTCCCTTCCACCCTCTCTTTCTTCCTTGCTCTCCAACTCTCTTTATATTTCTTTCTTATTCTTTCAAACCTTCTCTCTCTCTCTCTCTCTCTCTCTCTCTCTCTCTCTCTCTCTCTCTCTCTCTCTCTCTCTCTCTCTCTCTCTCTCTCTCTCTCTCTCTCTCTCTCTCTCTCTCTCTCTCTCTCTCTCTCTCTCTCTCTCTCTCTCTCTCCAATGACTTTGGAAGCTTACCATAGACGATAAGACTAAAAAAAATTAACTTGCATTCTTTGGCAAGACGTGGACTGCGTGGGGACTCACTTGATGGGTTTTAAATTTATAATGGAGATTAACAAGGGCGATTTAGATGTAGTAATTAAATTATTATATGTCTCCTCGCTCCCGTCTTGTAAAAAGGTAAACATCTTAAGATATTTACATTACTAAGAAATGCGTCCATACTTGCCTCTTCCTAACTTATCCTAATACTAAGTCCCCTTATACTAATTCTTCCTTATACCAACTCGCCTTCATGCTAACTCACTCACCCTCCCAGTAATAAGTCGAGTCACCTGTGTGGATCAAAGGGTCTGTGTGCTCTGAATATCTTTGTAAATCCATGTAAATTTAACTATACCCCTATTTATCTCTCTGGTAATAGTATAAATATCTAGTAGTAGTAGTAGTAGTAGTAGTAGTAGTAGTAGTAGTAGTAGTAGTAGTAGTAGTAGTAGTAGTAGTAGTAGTAGTAGTAGTAGTAGTAGTAGTAGTAGTAGTAATAGTAGTAGTAGTAGTAGTAGTAGTAATAGTAGTAGTATTATTAGTAGTAGTAGTATAAGTAGTAGTAGCATATCAATAATAATAATAACGATAATGATATAATTATAGTGAGAGTAACAACATTGTTAAGTATACTTAACAAATAAGAAAGAAGCAAGAAACAATAATTATAAGCCCCTCCGAGGCATACCCATTGACTAATTTTGTAGCAAATTTTGAGATTATTGAGTAAATGGTGAGTGTGTAGTGTGTATGTAGTTTGGTGTGAAAAGTAAGAAAGTGAGAAAGCCATTCGTGAGTTTTTGAACTCTTCTTTTTGTTGAGAAACATTAGAGAAACGTCGAGATATTGTCCGGAGGCATTGTTCTGAGAGTGGTCAGGAAATGTCAGGGGCATTATCGCGTGGGTCGTCATCAGGTTGTCCATCGTGTCCAAAGAGTGCCAGGGTCTGTCAGGGTCAGTAGGTCGTATAATCGAGTTATCAGTCCTTGTCCACAGAGTGCCAGGGGTCTGTCAGGGGTCAGTAGGTCGTATAATCGAGTTATCAGTCCGTGTCCAAAGAGTGCAAGGGGTCTGTAGGTCGTATAATCGAGTTATCAGTCCGTGTCCAAAGAGTGCCAGGGGTCTGTCAGGGGTCAGTAGGTCGTATAATCGAGTTATCAGTCCGTGTCCAAAGAGTGCCAGGGGTCTGTCAGGGGTCAGTAGGTCGTATAATCGAGTTATCAGTCCGTGTCCAAAGAGTGCCAGGGGTCTGTCAGGGGTCAGTAGGTCGTATAATCGAGTTATCAGTCCTTGTCCAAAGAGTGACATGGGTCTGTCAGGGGTCAGTAGGTCGTATAATCGAGTTATCAGTCCGTGTCCAAAGAGTGCCAGGGGTCTGTCAGGGGTCAGTAGGTCGTATAATCGAGTTATCAGTCCGTGTCCGAAGAGTGCCAGGGGTCTGTCAGGGGTCAGTAGGTCGTATAATCGAGTTATCAGTCCGTGTCCAAAGAGTGCCAGGGGTCTGTCAGGGGTCAGTAGGTCGTGGGTCGTCAGGAGTTGTCAGTCCGTTTGTTTTTTTAGTCTGGCTGAGCCGCTGTCTCCCCAGAAGAGTCTCAGCCATAACTTTGGTGTTGTCTGTTGGTCTGGATGAGCCACAGTCTCCCCAGATGAGACTCACTCTTACCAACACACAGCACCGTTTTTTTGTTGTTTTATGATTTTTTTGTTGTTTTTATGTTTTTATAGTTAGTGACGCTCTGCCCTGCTGGGGGGATTTCTTCTTCCCCGCGCGGCAGTTCCTCTTGAAGGCGTCAGTCATTATGATTACGGTGATTTGTACCGGTGACCTAAGCGGATATAAGGGTCACAGCTCGTCTGGTTACTTCTTAGGAAGGTCAGCACGTCTTGCGGGAACTTCAACGCCCCCCCCGCCGGACCTTCGGGATCCCCGGCACCTCCATGGACGCCCCGGGGGAGCCAGGGCGCCCTACCTGGGCCCCTTCAGTCCTGCGATGCTCACCAGCAAGACCAAGGACTCGCTGGCGCTCCCCAGCCCCGACGATTCGAGGAGGGCGGGTGCAAGAACGCGCTTCTCAAAAGTTCCAGACGGGATTATTAAATCAATCACAAACACTGTGAGGGCGCCGCGCACCGCGTTTGTAGGTTCTAGGATGGAAAGTCGGAAGGCCTCGGGAACGGGACAGCATCAACAAAATAGAAAGAAAAACTCGAGACGGCTTTCGGCGCGGCATTCGATTCCCTCTTTCTTTCTCACTTCCTTCCACCTCTCTTTCTTCCTTGCTCTCCAACTCTCTTTATATTTCTTTCTTATTCTTTCAAACATTCTCTCTCTCTCTCTCTCTCTCTCTCTCTCTCTCTCTCTCTCTCTCTCTCTCTCTCTCTCTCTCTCTCTCTCTCTCTCTCTCTCTCTCTCTCTCTCTCTCTCTCTCTCTCCAATGACTTTGGAAGCTTACCATAGACGATAAGACTAAAAAAAATTAACTTGCATTCTTTGGCAAGACGTGGACTGCGTGGGGACTCACTTGATGGGTTTTAAATTTATAATGGAGATTAACAAGGGCGATTTAGATGTAGTAATTAAATTATTATATGTCTCCTCGCTCCCGTCTTGTAAAAAGGTAAACATCTTAAGATATTTACATTACTAAGAAATGCGTCCATACTTGCCTCTTCCTAACTTATCCTAATACTAAGTCCCCTTATACTAATTCTTCCTTATACCAACTCGCCTTCATGCTAACTCACTCACCCTCCCAGTAATAAGTCGAGTCACCTGTGTGGATCAAAGGGTCTGTGTGCTCTGAATATCTTTGTAAATCCATGTAAATCTAACTATCCCCCTATTTATCTCTCTGGTAATAGTATAAATATCTAGTAGTAGTAGTAGTAGTAGTAGTAGTAGTAGTAGTAGTAGTAGTAGTAGTAGTAGTAGTAGTAAAAGTAGTAGTAGTAGTAGTAGTAGTAGTAGTAGTAGTAGTAGTAGTAGTAGTAGTAGTAGTAGTAGTAGTAGTAGTAGTAGTAGTAGTAGTAGTAGTAGTAGTAGTAGTAGTAGTAGTAGTAGTAGTAGTAGTATAAGTAGTAGTAGCATATCAATAATAATAATAACGATAATGATATAATTATAGTGAGAGTAACAACATTGTTAAGTATACTTAACAAATAAGAAAGAAGCAAGAAACAATAATTATAAGCCCCTCCGAGGCATACCCATTGACTAATTTTGTAGCAAATTTTGAGATTATTGAGTAAATGGTGAGTGTGTAGTGTGTATGTAGTTTGGTGTGAAAAGTAAGAAAGTGAGAAAGCCATTCGTGAGTTTTTGAACTCTTCTTTTTGTTGTTGAGAAACATTAGAGAAACGTCGAGATATTGTCCGGAGGCATTGTTCTGAGAGTGGTCAGGAAATGTCAGGGGGCATTATCGCGTGGGTCGTCATCGGGTTGTCCATCGTGTCCAAAGAGTGCCAGGGGTCTGTCAGGGGTCAGTAGGTCGTATAATCGAGTTATCAGTCCGTGTCCAAAGAGTGCCAGGGGTCTGTCAGGGGTCAGTTGGTCGTATAATCGAGTTATCAGTCCGTGTCCAAAGAGTGCCAGGGGTCTGTCAGGGGTCAGTAGGTCGTATAATCGAGTTATCAGTCCGTGTCCAAAGAGTGCCAGGGGTCTGTCAGGGGTCAGTAGGTCGTATAATCGAGTTATCAGTCCGTGTCCAAAGAGTGCCAGGGGTCTGTCAGGGGTCAGTAGGTCGTATAATCGAGTTATCAGTCCGTGTCCAAAGAGTGCCAGGGTCTGTCAGGGGTCAAGTCGTATAATCGAGTTATCAGTCCTTGTCCAAAGAGTGCCAGGGGTCTGTCAGGGGTCAGTTGGTCGTATAATCGAGTTGTCAGTCCGTGTCCAAAGAGTGCCAGGGGTCTGTCAGGGGTCAGTAGGTCGTGGGTCGTCAGGAGTTGTCAGTCCGTGTGTTTTTTTAGTTTGGCTGAGCCGCTGTCTCCCCAGAAGAGTCTCAGCCATAACTTTGGTGTTGTCTGTTGGTCTGGATGAGCCACAGTCTCCCCAGATGAGACTCACTCTTACCAACACACAGCACCGTTTTTTTGTTGTTTTATGATTTTTTTGTTGTTTTTATGTTTTTATAGTTAGTGACGCTCTGCCCTGCTGGGGGGATTTCTTCTTCCCCGCGCGGCAGTTCCTCTTGAAGGCGTCAGTCATTATGATTACGGTGATTTGTACCGGTGACCTAAGCGGATATATGGGTCACAGCTCGTCTGGTTACTTCTTAGGAAGGTCAGCACGTCTTGCGGGAACTTCAACGCCCCCCCCGCCGGACCTTCGGGATCCCCGGCACCTCCATGGACGCCCCGGGGGAGCCAGGGCGCCCTACCTGGGCCCCTTCAGTCCTGCGATGCTCACCAGCAAGACCAAGGACTCGCTGGCGCTCCCCAGCCCCGACGATTCGAGGAGGGCGGGTGCAAGAACGCGCTTCTCAAAAGTTCCAGACGGGATTATTAAATCAATCACAAACACTGTGAGGGCGCCGCGCACCGCGTTTGTAGGTTCTAGGATGGAAAGTCGGAAGGCCTCGGGAACGGGACAGCATCAACAAAATAGAAAGAAAAACTCGAGACGGCTTTCGGCGCGGCATTCGATTCCCTCTTTCTTTCTCACTTCCCTTCCACCCTCTCTTTCTTCCTTGCTCTCCAACTCTCTTTATATTTCTTTCTTATTCTTTCAAACCTTCTCTCTCTCTCTCTCTCTCTCTCTCTCTCTCTCTCTCTCTCTCTCTCTCTCTCTCTCTCTCTCTCTCTCTCTCTCTCTCTCCAATAACTTTGGAAGCTTACCATAGACGATAAGACTAAAAAAAATTAACTTGCATTCTTTGTCAAAACGCGGACTGCGTGGGGACTCACTTGAAGGTTTTAAATTTATAATGGAGATTAACAAAGGCCAATTTAGATGTAGTAATTAAATTATTATATGTCTCCTCGCTCCCGTCTTGTAAAAAGGTAAACATCTTAAGATATTTACATTACTAAGAAATGCGTCCATACTTGCCTCTTCCTAACTTATCCTAATACTAATTCCCCTTATACTAATTCTTCCTTATTCCAACTCGCCTTCATGCTAACTCACTCACCCTCCCAGTAATAAGTCGAGTCACCTGTGTGGATCGAAGGGTCTGTGTGCTCTGAATATCTTTGTAAATCCATGTAAATCTAACTATCCCGGGTATCCCCCTATTTATCTCTCTGGTAATAGTATTAATATCTATTATTATTATTATTATTATCATTATTATTATTATTATTATTATTATTATTATTATTATTAGTAGTAGTAGTAGTAGTAGTAGTAGCATATAAATAATAATAATAATGATGATGCTCCAATCTAGTTGAGGGTATCCTCTTACACGAACTCTGAAGCGTAAGCTCATAGAAAACTGGACTTTGAATGCTTACTAAACTATACTCGTTATCCCCCTGCTCCCCCCACCCACTCTCTCTCTCTCTCTCTCTCTCTCTCTCTCTCTCTCTCTCTCTCTCTCTCTCTCTCTCTCTCTCTCTCTCTCTCTCTCTCTCTCTCTCTCTCTCTCTCTCTCTCTCTCTCGAAAAGCGTCAAAAGAGAATATAAATGACCTCAACTATTATTAACCTCCAGGAAAAATAAATAAATAAAAATAGACAAAGAAATAAAATAAAATAAACTCAAAAGGCCGCCCACTCACCCTGACAGACAAACACAATAACATCAACCCTCCCCCTCCATCTCCCTCGACAGCTTCAGGGAAACTCACCTTTTCATATTCACCAAAACAAGCAAAAAAGAAAAACTCATTACCAAGCCAATGTTTCCCTCTGGCAGCGCACATCCCCAACCCAAAAGATGCACGGATAACATAGAATTACCGGAGAAAGTGACCTAGACTGGAGTAACTGGTAGGACTGGCTGTTGCGTAGGTGCCTGAAGGGCCGCGCAAGCCTCATCTGTACACCCGGCAAAAAAAGTACTGTCTCACACGCATGGGGTCGACTGAATGAATTTGCGCATAGTCTATATACATGCTTTTAAGAGGAGAGTATCAGGACACCTCTCCTCCCGAAGTTGACCTCTCTTTCGAACACTCCTCTTTACGCTTTCACATAGGAGCAATGATTAGCGGGCTTTTTTTATATTGTTTTCTCTTTTTTTGGCCTTGAGCTGCTTCCTTTACTGTAAAAAAAAAAAAATACATGGTGCTGTGTTGGTTAGATGGGTGCCAGTCTCCAAAACACCGTGTCTATAGATTTCGTTCAGATTATATGCTGTCGACCCATGGGTGTGCGATACTTTCTTTGCCGGCTGTACATACTCAAACGTTTGTAATTTAAATAAACGTTGAAACTGCGACGATATATGACTGGTGTTCTTACCCCATCCCCGGCGTCTCTCTCTTATCACCGCGGGACGTCTTAAGTATTGACATTTTACAACCCGAGTCTGTTTGTATGTAGATTTATTTTTTACAGTAACGGAAGCAGCTCAAGAGCAAACAAACACACAAACAAACAAAAAAAAGCCCACCAACCGCTGCTCCTGTATAAGAGAATAGAACTTAGTGGCCAGAAGAGAGGGTCGGTTTCAAATGGAGGGGTGTCTTGGTGTGTTTGTCTGTCTGTCTGTCTGTTTTAACTATCTGTCACCTGTCTTTTTATCTACCTGTCACCTGTATCACTGCGGTCGCGGATAGATAACGGAATAGTAATTTATGATTCTCTCTGTCTGTCTGTCTGTCTGCATGTGTGTATGTCAATCTGTCTTTCCGTCTATTTAGCTACTGGTCTATCTTTCTGTCTGTCTGTCTATCTATCTAAGACGTCTCATCTATCACTGCGAACAAATGATAATGATACTACTACTACTACTACTACTACCACTAATAATGAAAAAAAATAGTAGTAGTAGTAATAGTAGTAGTAGTAATAAAAGCAGTAGTAGTAGCGACGATAATAATAATACCAACAATAAGAATAATATGAACTTCCTAACTCTTACCTGCTAAATGCGTGTAAGAAGAGTTGTTTGTCTCGCGTCAAGGAAATGCATTGTATAAGTTATCTTGATGCGACATTTTACGTGGCAGCGTTACGGAACTCTTCTTTTTTGTAGCGGCTATCGACCGTTAGGCCAGAAAAAACGGACGTAAATATCAACGATCCACACCATTTAGCAAAGGTTAGAGAGAGAGAGAGAGAGAGAGAGAGAGAGAGAGAGAGAGAGAGAGAGAGAGAGAGAGAGAGAGATTGCTACGAGGCATGATCATACTTGCAATACCCACCACGAAGATTATTTTGTAACTACGTATAAGCTCAAAAGGTTTATTTACTTTCCTTATACATGACCTTTTATTCTTTCTTGTATACCTGTGTTTCACCTGCTCTGTTTACCTTCTCCCGCCTAATGAGCCCCACGTCACCCTTCCTCCTCCTCTCCTCCTCCTTGTCTTCATGCTTCAGAGGTGAGGTAATTTAAGTAAAAGAAGCGGTAGAGTTTTTTTTGGCACTTCTTCCACCGTGAGGGTTTGAAGGACATGTTGCCACCACCATCACCACCACCACCATCACCACCACCACCATCACCACCACCACCACCACCACTTCCACCTCTACCACCCCCACCACCACCACTACCACCGCTACTTCCGTCTCCACTACCACTTCCATCTCCACCGTCCACCACTACTTCCACCTCCATCACCACTACCTCCACCACCATCATTACTATACCACCTCCTTCATCACCACCACTATACCACCTCCATTTCAATCACAACATCTCCCAGCACCATATCTATCTATCTATCTACCTATCTATCTATCTGTCTGTCTATCTATCTATCTATCTATCTATCTATCTATCTATCTATCTATGTATCTAACTAACTATTTATCTATCTATCTATCTATCTAACTATCTATCTACCTATCTATCTTTCTCTCTATATATCTATCTAAATGTGTTATGAATGAAGAAATGAAAGAATGAGTTTATTTTCAACACAATTCTTCCTCTGTTCTCTGCTATTCTATCTTTTCTCCTTGTTTTGCATTATATATATTCAGAGTACTATAGATTTTTATTTGATTAGTTTTATATCAGGCCCATAGTCACCCACACCCACACCCACTACCACCCCCATCTCCACTACCCACACACCAGTATTAAGACAATTATCAGTAGGTGATGTAACACTGTATACCTCCTTAATAACTACCTATCTTCTCTCTCCCAGGTTTCCATCACTCACCGGTCCGCCAGCCGTCGTGTCCTCCCAGCAACACCTCGAGCTTGAAGAGACGGCGCCCCTCGACCATTGCATCGACTAGCCCGAACTGAGGACCAAGAAGAGATTAAAAGAATTAGCATTATGTTGACGGAACTCAGAACATCAACCGCTACAGATACTCAAGGGAAATTGTCTCAGCTCGTGCAAATCAGCGTCCGAATGTAATCTTATGTAAGAGACGATAGTGAAGACCTCGAGTCGAGTCAAGCTGAGTCGGTATGTCGTATGTGACGGTGGTGGAGGTGCAGAAGAGCCGCCTTCAGGCCCCGGCGCATGGGTGCAGGGCGAGCAATCACAACACTGTACATCATGGCGACACATATGAGTTGTCCGGGCCAGTCACAGCTCATGCCCCGAACACGAACTCCAAGAATGCATGTCAACGGGATGAGAAACCGAGGACCTACGAGGGTTGGCCGACGATCACGAACACCTATGCAAATACTACTACTAACAGACCTGCCCGGAGTCCCAGCATTCGAGACCAGAACGTGGGGGTGGCAGGCTCCGTACTGATGGTGTCTGACCCCCTGTGCCACCAAAATTATAATACAGTGCTCTGCAGCTCCTCTGATGATGAAGTGAAGCCTTCCTCTTCCTCTTCCTTATCTTCACTCTCAGAATATGATTCGGATTTCAGCACCACCGTAACGGTTGACGGAGCCAAAGACACAAGCTTATTGCTAAACGCTGACTATGGGACTAAGGAACACCAATCAGGTATTGACCAAAAGTACAATTGTGAAAATGCCACTTCAGGAATCCCAGAGTCACCCGAAACTTCTCGTGTCCCGCCCGCTGCAGATGTCACCATGGAGTGGAGAGCGCCGGCAAATTCCCCGCCACCTTTGCAGCCAGTCCTCATTCCCGTCGAGGTGGACACCGACCGAGGCTCAACTCCAGCCTCGTTCTCGAGTGCCTACACGGTGACGGAGCACGGGAGTGGGAGCACCAGCGAGGACTCGGAGGCATCGCGACACAACTGGTCTTTTCCTGAGTCAGATGAAGAGCCACATTTAGCACCAAGCAGAAATGAAGTAGACAACGATGACCAGGTAACGCCCAACTCATGCGAGGACTCAGCCTCCAGGATGAATGGAAACCACAGTCTTCTGAACAAGGGCAACATTAGCTTCCTACACTTACGTGGCGCTGCTCAACATAATTGGCTTACTGATCCAGTAAGCACACAAATGGCCCAAATAAACGAGCATGGTGAAGATTTAGAGGTAGTTGATTTCATGTCTAGATTTGGACATGTTGGCGATGATAGGATGTTACGCAGGTTACGGCGCCTCTCTGAAGGGAGCGACAGCAGCTGCAGCAGCAGCAGCAGCAGCGAGAGAAGCATTGTGTACAGCTACATTCCTTGCCGGGACCAGAATGAGCGGGAAGACGAAGAGCTGTGGGTGGCTAACGAAGCCGCTGATCCCGGAGGTGTCCACAGCTTCCAAGGACCAGCTCCCCCCCTCCTGCCTCTCCGGGGGTGGGGGGGCTCTTTGGGTCGTCGTGGGTCTGGAAAGCGAAGGCCAGTCTTGGGTGAGCATCTGTGGGCGGCGCACGGCTGTGTGGCGCCTCCCTCGTGTGTTGCATCGCTTATGTGTACGATCACCCCTTCCCCGGCCTTCCTTGCTGCGGGGGTGGGTAGCTCGCCTGCCCCCGGCAAGCACTACACGGAAAGGCAGAGAGCATCAGAGATACAAAATATCAAATTCGTGGAGGAAGGACCAAGGTACAAACAGAGCTGGAGCGAACTGCACAACACAGACTCACGGCAAACAAGTGAAAACGTTATGATGCAAACGTCCACCAACATGCCCACGAAGAGGTTTTCTTTCCTCATCCGTAGCAACAGTGTGAAGCAGGAGACCCCCTCAGCCACGGAACACCAACCCGTCACGCCCAGCGACCAGGCCATCCTGGACAAGCTGGCCACCCTCAGCCTGCAGGCTCCTGAAGTGGTGGTCAAGCCACAGGTGAAGTGTTCGCTCTTCACCCCTCCGTGTGCCCGCTGCGCGGAGTCAGTTTATCCCCAGGAGAGGGTCGAGCCCACCCTCAGACTGGTGTACCACAGTGCCTGCTTCAAGTGTTACCACTGCGGGGTCAGGCTCACGCTCAAAACCTTCTTCAGGAGTCCGCTAGACTCTAAGGACAGCCGAGTGTTCTGCAAGAGTCACGTGCCTGCGCTGGACCCCGGGAGGGTGAGCGTCCCTGGCTCGTGCTCCAGCCACGCCTCCCGCACGCTCCCCAGGGTAGGTGACGCCTTCATGTTTGCACTCAACATACCTACTCTGTTTACATTCTCAGCCATCATCAATAGAGGAAGTTTCGTGCGTCCGCGAAACACGGTGTATGTTTCATCGTCTCTCATTAAGCTAAAACGCCGTTTGAATTCATTATTGTATTTTTGGAAGTCGCTTGGGTATATTGTAGAGTTGAATCCATGGAGGTATTAAGGTTGAATCCTTTTTATTAACCATTTCGACATTATATGTTGTCCACTTCCTGATCACCTTTATATACCAACGCGGCTCACCCCGCGAACCAGGAGATAACAATTACTGTTCCGTCAAGTGATCTTTTGATAAATGTTATCGTCGGAGGTAACGATGAACTTGAGATTAAGCCCCGCCGTCACACGCCGGGGGAGTCGAGGCAGCGAGGATGAAAGCGAGTGACGGGGCGATTCTCGAGTGTCATCCTCCGACCTAATTATCGACTTCACAATCAAAAGGAAATCTCACTTCTTCCCACTCAAGGACAAGCTTTCGGGACGGTCATGGTTTTCGTACCTTATACTACTCGGAGCATCGCTTAATTAACACCACGACCAAATAAATAATCACACATCGCTAGTTTGTACGGCAAGCCAAGCCACGCCATGGGATTCGGATGCTTAGTGCCGTCAAGGCCACTGTATCTTCCTGCAACTTTCATTACCTTCCTACTTTGCAGCGGAAACAATTAACGAGAAGCAAATCCACGGGTAAGTGTGCAACGCGTCCCACTATTAAAAAAAAAAATAGTACATGCCGGAATGAGTAATGGTTTCAGGTGATGGGAAGGGGATGATGATGATGGAGTGTTAGCGGGTGGGTGATGGTGGTGCTTCCTGGGGGCATGAAGGGTGTGGAACGTGCTGCAGGAGAGGCGAGGTGAGGGTGAAGGGCGGGTTGCGTCAGAGTGGACTGAGGAGTGGTGTGGAGAAAGTCATTCATTAGTAAGGCAGCAGCAAGGTCCGTGATGGGAAGATTAGGAGTAACTGTGCGACTGGGGTATCTACACTGCTTGGGACTATTAGGACGGTATCATAAGACACTCGCTTCTCACACCAGCTATTTCTAAAGGTCAAAGAGGGGTCACTCGAGTTCTAATGAGTGTTTCTTCAGGTTCATGGTACAGAAGAAGGGTCAAACTACCACCAGGGTCATAAAACTACTCCTGGAAATGCCCACAACTCCTACGAAAGCCTTGTCAAATATGTGTTCTTGGGAGGCGAAATGTCTTATGATACGACCCTTATTTAAAGTTGATGTTCTGTTGTTAATCATATACTGAGTAACTGTACGACTGGTGTATCTGCGTTGTTTGGGACTATAAGAGTTGATGTTCTGTTGTTAATCATATTCTGAGTAACTGTACGACTGGTGTATCTGCGTTGTTTGGGACTATAAGAGTTGATGTTCTGTTGTTAATCATATACTATCTCGAGCATGCCAGTCCTTCACTATTTCAGGAGTGTGCGTCTAAATGAACTAGCTATATCAAGCGCCTCACCTGATTCCTGATTGGGTCCTAAACTTCTCGCATACAAATTTGTGGTTTCCCATTCAAAATCACTCTTCTCGTTTGTATTTTCTTCTTCACCTGTTTTTTCCTGATTCAAATTTTCATGTTAATCTGTTCACGAAGATCAACTTTGGCCTTTATTCATCTTATCAACTTTCTTCATTACCCATTCAAAATCCCTCTTCTTTTTTTGTATTTTCTTATTTATCTTTTTTTCTGATTCTAATTTTCATGTTAATCTATTCAAGAAGATCAACTTTGGCCTTTATTTATCTTGCCAACTTTCTTCATTACCCATTCAAAATCCCTCTTCTTTTTTTGTATTTTCTTATTTTCCTTTTTTTCTGATTCTAATTTTCATGTTAATCTATTCAAGAAGATCAACTTTGGCCTTTATTTATCTTATCAACTTTCTTCATTACCCATTCAAAATCCCTCTTCTCTTTTGTTTTTTCTTATTTATCTTTTTTCCTGATTCTAATTTTCATGTTAATCTATTCAAGAAGATCAACTTTGGCCGTTATTTATCTTACCAACTTTCTTCATTAATTATATTGGAATTATCTTCACGTTTACTCTTCTTACAGTCTTGCGTTGTATTAGTATTTCAGGGCGAGATTTGAACTGTATTTCAACACCATATTTTGTAAGATTGTATTGCTCATGAAATCGTGGCATAGGTACACTCGAATTTCTCATTTTCCGAAGACAACACTTGAATATACCATGGTCATTATACCAGAGAAAGCTTTTGAAACCTTAAGATGAACCTCGTCCTCACTCTCACCTTGAGGAAGTCCAAGGCAACAAGTCTAGTTTCATCGTGAGTTTCATTTCCTGTTTTCTCTCTCATCTTCCATTTTAACCTGGCTTTCCTTCCTTCTTTAAATTGCCTTACTTTCTCCGCGCCTGTTCCTCTCCCTCCCTCCCTGTGGCCTTCCTCCCTCCTGCCCCACTCCTGCGCCTCTTCCTGCCTCCCGCCTCGCTCCTCCTTCGCTGCAGGGGGTGACAGGTGTACAGCCAGCCTCTGCAGCAACAGGTATCCGAGCAGTTTCACCGCATGCTTATACTCTCCCCGTCCCGCCCTCAGCTTCACCTAATACGGCAGTGACGCAGACTCGTATACTTTAAATAAACAGAGAAATGGATGGATGGATGTGTGTATGTATGTATGAATGTATGTATAGATAAATTATAGGTGGACACACACACACACACACACACACACACACACACACACACACACACACTTCTTACTTACTCCGTCTCAAAAATAAAAAAAATGGAATGAAAAAGAAAGACTAGCCACTTAACTCTTAAAAACACTACTACGACGTTTGAAATATCTGGCGTTAGTGTCAGGTGAGCATTGTTAAGTCACCTATGCGTAACTCACCTGACGCGTAACATTTATCTAGAGCCTTAATTATATTCTCGTCTACACCTGGGGCCGGATTCATCAAGCTACAACAAGACCGGTCGTTGGTAAGTCTTTTAGTAAATCTGTCCTCTACGAATGATCCTTGTGTTTGGGCTGCTCCGATGACAATGAATAAAGTACTGGCGTGGTCGACACTTCTTTCATTGCCATTGGAGTCACCTTAAGATCAAGCGCGTTCCTAGATGATGGAGTTACCAGAGGACTTACCAACAACAGGGTCTCGTAAATGGTTTGATGAATCCGCCCTCTGGACACGTTGCTTCGGTCACAATCCTGGCAGCCTTGAAGTGAGCGCGTTACTCAATATTCCTTCCAGAGTGTTCTTGTATACCTCTCAATACGTGTCTTGCCTAATGTTAATGTTTCTCTTATCCTCTTTGGTCATCGATCAGCTGACTTCAGAACACTTTCGTTTGAGCTCCAAGGTTCATGTCCAGAAGCTATTTTATTTATTCATTTATGTTTGTAATCTTTATCTGTTTATCTACTTTTTTTTACAGCAAAGGAGTCAGGTGGCACTTGCTATCTATTTATCTATTGACGTATTTTCCATCCATTTATTTATATATATACTTAGATTTGTGTTTGTGTTTGTGTGTGTGTGTGTGTGTGTGTGTGTGTGTGTGTGTGTGTGTGTGTGTGTGTGTGTGTGTGCAGGGCCGGATCTAACTAATTTTGGGGGTCCTACGCGAGAGCAAAAAATGGCCCCCTCCTCAATGATCAAATATTAAGGTTGAATAATGCGTACTAAGAAATGTTGGACCCTGGAGACCTTGGGGGGGACGTAGGTCATGGGTAACTTGGCCTATTGGATAATGCTGGCGTCGGGTGGGCCTTGAACCTTTAACCCCCCCCCCCCCTTACTCCCCCATTTTGCTATTGGTGATGGTGACGTTGTAAAGGTTTATCGTTTATCGTGTGTAGCGTCACGTCTTTACGCAACCGTTGATTTATTTTCGTGTAGAGATGAAAGAAACAACAAAGCTCGTATCGATATGTTTTTGGTTAGTGTCGTATAGATAAATGAAGCAACAAATCTCGTATCAATATGCTTTTGGTTAGTGTCAAATCTTTTTCCAGCCGATGATGTCCCTTTCGTGTATAGGTGAATCAATAAATCTCGCATCAATGTACCTTTTGTTACCTTATAGATCTTTGAAACGACACAGCTTACCATTGATGTTCTCTTTTTTGGGGGGGAGGAGGAGGGGGACGTAATGGCTTTCGGACTCGCTAACTTGAACATGATAACGTGTCCATATTCTCGTTCCCTCATAATTCATAACTAGTAAACCAGCATCTTAGAAATCATTGCAAAGACATCCAACATTTCTCATCATGTATTAAAGGTAAATGAGTGGCGTATTGTTATTTTTAGTTTCTCATGGCTTTCGAACTCGCTAACCTAAATTTGATAACGTGTGAGTATTCTCGTTCCTTCATAACCCATAGCTATAGTAACCCAGCCTCTTAGAAATCATTGCAAAGACATCCAACATTTCCCATCAGGTATGAAAGGTAAAGGGATGGCGTATTGTTAGTTTTAGTTTCTCATGGCTTTCGAACTCACTAACTTCAATTTGATAACGCGTGAATATCCTCGTTTTCTCATAATTCATAGCTATAGTAACCCAGCCTCTTAGAAATCATTGCAAAGACATCCAACATTTCCCATCAGGTATTAAAGGTAAAGGGATGGCGTATTGTTAGTTTTAGTTTCTCATGGCTTTCGAACTCGCTAACCTAAATTTGATAACGTGTGAGTATTCTCGTTCTCTCATAACCCATAGCTATAGTACCCCAGCCTCTTAGAATTCATTGCAAAGACATCCAACATTTCTCATCATGTATTAAAGGTAAAGGGGTGGCGTATTGTTAGTTTTAGTTTCTCATGGCTTTCGAACTCACTAACTTCAATTTGATAACGCGTGAATATCCTCGTTTTCTCATAATTCATAGCTATAGTAACCCAGCCTCTTAGAAATCATTGCAAAGACATCCAACATTTCCCATCAGGTGTTCAAGGTAAAGTTGGGGTCATACGGTATAGCTGCGCGTGGTACTGCTTCTTAAAAACCTACACACCTGCCCAAAGCCTTTCACCTGCCCAGCTACCTATCCACACACCTCACCTGGGCTTTAGTGTCAGGTGAGAATTATTAAATCACCGAAGCGTAACCCACCCGGCATTCAATATTTATCTAAAGCATTTATTAATCTCGTTGCGTAACCGGCTTAGGAAATGAAAGGGGTTCACGGATCACGGTTCAACTACAGATCCTTTTTTGTTGATGTCTCTGATGATCTGTGGTCCAGAGTTTGTATCGAGTTGGGGTCTGGCTGACCTTTGTGGGGCATCTCGCAACCTTGAAGGCCGCAAGGCAGGCATATGACTTTGTACCTTTGCACGCGTGGCACCCCAGCATGCTGCAGTGTATATTACCTGTCGGTTATAATTATGTGTTTAGTTTTGATACGAAAATAGCATGCTTTGTGACTTTGCTTTATGTATGCACCTGCGTGATTCACTTTATTAAATTTCATTTATTGGAGAGCAAGACCTTTCCTCATTTCCTTCCTCATTTCCATACCTTAGCATGATCTGTTTCGTGGATATTGTGATCTGACTATTCTAGATTTTGAAGTGATTAGAACCCATTGAAGAATAATCATGTAAGCACGGGGCTTTGCGTTCTAACCCTGCTAGAGATAAACTGCGTATGCGTAACTCTACCCTCACCAAGTGGTAAAAACTCACCACCTCAACACGGGCCTCGGTGAGCGGTGCCTCGATAAAAACAGCCGACACAAGGAGGCGCCCACCACCAACCTCAGGCAGCACCGTCGGGCCAAACCAAAATATCATAATAGCCGCTATACATCATGCAGCGGAAAATCACTGTCTCAAGGCCTTCCGGTGAAGTTTCTTTCATGTTATGCTGCGAAAGTGTATTTACGCGTTCCGTTTACTGTACGACAAACAAGTGAATGTCGGAGTCGAATGGTCAGCGTTCGGATCTGACGAACGCGGGTTTCAGAGCTCGGTGGATTGGAAAGCAGCATGAGGAAAGTAATGATAAAATATCGGCTCTATCATAAAAAAAAGCTATACATTCACCCGTCCTACCAACTGGCTTGGGTCCACAACCACCTCTACCCACGAAACAGCCTGCGGGAGCCATCTGGCCTGCCATTGAAAAGAGATAAATTACATGAAAGCCGAGGGGAGGAGCGGAGCAGGGAGATAATCACACACTACCCGAATTTCTTGGCTGTCGAGCTCAACACCGTCACGTGTCCCGACTCTCCCCCGACGAGTGAAAACAAAATTGGTGCTGGAAACCGAGCGGGCCAGTACACGTCCCTCCTGTTACTGTCCCACTGACCTACTACAGCAGCTGGTGGTGGTGACTCTCCCGTCGCCCACTCGTAGCGCGGACTGGACCGGAAGAAAAGTCCCCTGGTATTTCTTCTCATTTGTAGCAATACGTTATGAAGTTTGTTTGGTATGAGTACGAACGTAACAGCATTTATTTTACGTGGTAGTTTTACATTGTTTTGAAAGACCCGGCGATGTTAATGAGGACGGAGGGAGATTGATGGAATACACACACACACACACACACACACTTCCTCCTCTTCCTCCTTCTCTTCCTCCTCCTACTACCACTACCACTACTACTACTACTACCACCATCACACCATGCAGATCCTCATGTAAAGACAGGTTCAAAGTGAGACTGATGAAGGTAAAGGCAATGACAACCACGGCTATCAATACAAGGTCATTTGAGTCTCATCAGAAGAGTACGGTCGTAGGTGAACCCCGACAACGCCCTCTCTTTTGTCCTGCATTCCTTTGTCTTCACGGCTGCCCGCTCACTCACGTCGCCTAAGAATGATGCCAAGTTAATAGACGAGGGAGGGATGTATCATGACGCAACTGCAGCTGATGTTAATTGTTCTTTTGCAATCTCCGTTTCTCTTTCATAGGAGTGGAATATCTTGTCTGTCTCCTTCGCCCACATTTCTCCTCACCACCTCCTTCTCCGCCTCCCATACCTTCACCTTTGTCTGGTAATTATCTCGGAAGTATCATGACTCATTTTCCGTTTCTCTTTCATAAGGGTATAATTCCTTGCCTGTCTCCTATACTCATATTCCGCCTCATTGCCACCTCCTCCTTTTCCCATTCCTCCCTACCTAACCTAACCTAACCTAATCCTCCCCTCTCCTATCTCCGCCTCTCCTCCTACTTCCTTCTCCCTAACCTAACCTAACCTAACTTAATCCTCTCTCTCTCTCTCTCTCTCTCTCTCTCTCTCTCTCTCTCTCTCTCTCTCTCTCTCTCTCTCTCTCTCTCTCTCTCTCTCTCTCTCTCTCTCTCTCTCTCTTCTCCTCCTCCCTAACCTAACCTAATCTAACCATCTCCTCTCCTCCCATATCTCCCTAACCTAATCCTCTTCTCTCCTCCTTCCCCTAACCTAACCTAACCTAACTTCATTACTCTCCTTTCCTCCCTTCCTCCGCCTCTCCTCTTAGCCGGTCGGTTTAGCTGCACATCCATCTGTCCTCATCTCCTCTCCTCCTATATCTCCCTAACCTAATCCTCTTCTCTCCTCCTTCCCCTAACCTAACCTAACCTAACTTCATTACTCTCCTTTCTTCCCTTCCTCCGCTTCTCCTCTTAGCCGGTCGGTTTAGCACATCCATCTGTCGTCGCTGGAGTCTCCGTTAACACTTCACCTTCACACCCCAGTTCCAGGCGCGCACGTAGACCTCCCGTTCGCTTCCGTCACCCACCGTTATCGTGTACGGAACAACCCCCTCCCATGCGCCTACCCCCAACGCCTCAACAGATCATAAGGCTGCTGGGTGCTTGAGCAGACTTAGGTATACACACGGAACATCGCTCGAGCCCCACGCTGGCATATCTCAGCGGTCTTGTGTATGCATAGATCCTCTGTGTGGGTCTTGATTCAATATTTAGCTTAAAGCAGATGGTACTTGGCGTCCATCGTGGTAGGAGAGAGAGAGAGAGAGAGAGAGAGAGAGAGAGAGAGAGAGAGAGAGAGAGGGGCCGGCGGCTAGATTTGCGGACAGCCAGACGAACTCAACACTTATAGCAAAGACAGCACGAAGAAAACGTAAAGCAAAGTGGCCAGTGCTTATAAACGAGACGAAATAATAAAAAATAGAAGGAAGCCATACATTTAGACGCTCACTGAAAGGGCCGGTAAGACAATCAAGGTGGTATTGACGAATTTTAAGTAGTAACTCATGAATAAAATTGGATCTACTCGTATGAAGCAGGGACTGACAGGCAGCGTATCCGAGGACAATATACGGGAATTGAATAGGAGAGAAAAGAGAAAGGGAACTTGTCAAACAGACGCGTGGAATGAGAAAGAGACATACGGGAATTGAATAAGGGAAAAGAAGGAAAGGGAATTGTCAGACAGGCGTGGAATGAGAAAGAAACAACGAAAATTGAATAGGGGAGAAGAAAGAAAGGGAAGTGCCAGCCAGACGTGAGATGAGAAAGAAACATACAGTAATTGAATGGGGGAGAAGAAAGAAAAGAAAGTGTCAGGCAGGCATAGATTGAGAAAGGAACATACAGGAATTGAATATGGAAGAAGAGAGAAAGGGAAGATATCAGCTAGACGTGAGATGAGAAACATACGGGAATTGAATAAGAGAAAAGAAAGAAAGGGAAGCGTCAGGCAGGCATGGATTGAGAAAGAAACATACGAGAATTGAATAGGGGAGAAGAGAGAAAGGGAAGATATCAGGAAGACGTGAGATGAAAAAGAAACATACGCGTGAACTGAACAGGAGAGAAGGAAGAAAAGGAAGACGTTAGGCAGACGCATTGATTGAGAAAGACACATACAGGAATTGAATAGGGAGAAGAGAGAATAGGAAGATGCCAGGCAGATGTGGGATGAGAAAGAAACATACGAGAATTGAATAGGGGAGAAGAGAAAAAGGAAAGATATCAGGCAGACGTAAGATGAGAAAGAAACAGGAGAGAACAGGAGAGAAGGTAGAAAAGGAAGACGTTAGGCAGACGCACTGATTGAGAAAGAAACATACGGGAATTAAATAAGAGAAAAGGAAGAAAGGGAAGGTGACAGGCAGACGCGTGGATTAAAAACAATGAGTAATGATTATATGGAGGTGAGGATGAGAGACGTTTGCAGACTCATGATGTTAAGATTAACGAGTCATTCTGTGAGGTGAACGTGGAGACCAACAGGAATTCTCTCTCTCTCTCTCTCTCTCTCTCTCTCTCTCTCTCTCTCTCTCTCTCTCTCTCTCTCTCTCTCTGTTTTTGCCGTCTGTTCCACTCTCCGGTTTGAGTGAGCTATGAGGTCCGTTTTTAGGCGCCCTCGTAATCACGGCAACACACACACACACACACACACACACACACACCGTCTTTCTAACCTGCCACTATAACATTCCTACAATAACTTAAGAACGGGATAAACTTGATATTCTTTTAGGGGGGACAAAGGTAAACAGGTTCTCGCCAATGTCCACTATCGTAACACGGCGACACACGGGGGCATCACACGGTCCTTCCCAACCCCTTCCCCACCTCCCCCATACACACCGCTGTCGGAACTCTCCCTTCGCAAGGCTCCAGGCAGACCCAACTACTGCTGCTATAGAACGAGGCTTCCAGGTCAAGGTTACCATCTGGTTCTGCCTTCAGTCCAGTCACCTTCTCGCTCGACATCTTCGGTTCGTCTTCTCGGTGTCGGCCAGTCACGGTCACTCTGGGCCCGTCTGATCAGTGCTGGCAGAGTGGTTACGTGCATGCCGCGAGGAAAAGTTAACGACGGAGAAGATGCAGATAAGATTCTATTTTTCCTCATTCCTGTTGCGAAAGTATGTGAGGAAGAGGCCTTTTTTTCCCTCCTCCTCCTCTTCTTCGGCCAGGGCACAATAAAGGGAGGAACAATGGGGATAAAGCTCTGTGACGAAGTATTTGAGCTTTTCCTGGTTATTGGAGCCTTATGTAAACATGGTGCCGAGTTTCAAATCCCTTTTTATATTTTTTACATCAAAGGAAGCAGCTAGAGGTAAAAAAAAAAAGTCTGCTCGCCTCGCATTATATATTTATGTGCGTGTAGTTGTTTGCTGCTCGTTATTACTTTTATTATTTTCCGAACAAGAGTGTTTAGTAAGCCAGGTGGGTCAGGGAGTGGCTTATTTATCTTCTCTTTTTTTACAGTAAAGGAAGCAGCTGATAACAAGGGCAAAAACTTATGAAAACAAAAAAGCCCGCAAACCACAAACATTCACTTTACTAATTAATTTCCTTTTCTTGCAGGAGAACACCAGCAGCCTCCATAGAAGTGCATCGACGTCTCTGCTTCGAGGCCAGCTGGACATCGTGAAGTGCGACACCATTGGTCTCCGCTACCTCTAGGTGGGCAGGGCAAGGGTGAGGCCACCGTTGTCATCTGTTTCTTAAGCTTAAAAGTCGATAATGCACGTGAATCCCTTCCTTCGAACACAGCGCTGGCCTTGACATCCGTTTAGTTAGCCTGCTCAGGTTTAATTAGTGACTTATGTTTCAGGTCAATCCATAAACTTTCGATAAACAGGTATTTCGGGAGGTAAGTGTGCTAAAATTAAGGTTGTACGGCGCTCATTTACATCTCCTATCAAAATACACGAACACACACACACACACACACACACACACACACACACACACACACACACACAAATATTATTATTATTATTATTATTATTGGTATTACTATTATTATTATCATTATTATAATTATTATGGTCATCATCATCATCATCATCATTATTACCATTATCATTGTTTCGGAACCAGGAGGAAAGGGTAGTCGTGTGCAGGGGGGCACCGGCACGTTTATAAAGAGAATACAATGACTCAACTAATACGCGGCATATTTCTTTCCACAGAATGAAACTCCAGAGAGAGGACTTGGATCGGCCACTATAGAAGATATATGCTACTACGAAAAAACAAGATATACGTTAATGGACTTCACTGTATAAGCCTTTATGCATGACTAATGTTCCTCTTAGATGCTGTAGTTTATTATTGTATAAGTTTCGCTAAGTACCGTGAACACAACAAGTTACCATGATACATATGATTTACGTATATGCATACTTGTGGAGAAAACCTATATATTCGCGTTTTAGTAACTGTGCCATCGATGCATAAAACATGTGCTTCAAAGAAAGGACCGTTGCGTACTCCAAAGTTTCGTGGTAACATTTTGCATTCCAGTCACAGGAAAGGAAATCCATCTACATTAAATGCTCATTCATCTTTGTGATCCACTATATTTATTTTCTAGATACCTTTGTAAGGATCAGTTAACCATTTTTTTCTTTCTTTCCACGCATATTACCTTGCAACTCAAATATTTATTTCCCTGACTCAAGGCAAACATCCTAATTGTGCATTCTTTACATTCCTCGAGAGACGCGCCGTCGTTTTCTTCCATTTATTTTTTCTTCTTATTTGCGTGGATAATAATTTGTCTTTCCTGTGCCTAATTTTCCTCCTTTTGTATGGGAGAACGTACACAATTTAAACACACATATATGTGTATTGGTAATTTCCTACCATGAATTTACATTTACAATGAAAATTACAGACACAGGTCTAATATGGGCTAGGCTGTTTGTGATGAGTCGAATTATTTGCAGATGATATGTACTTCCTAGAAAGAGTTACTGGCACTTCTTCCCAAAGGTTTATTCCAGTATTACTAGTGACATAATAAATTGATAATTAATTTTCGTAAGGTTTGATTTCACTCCACACATTTCAGGTTAAAACAATATAAAATTCTGTCAAAAATTGTTTTACAAATGTCATCCACAAAATGAAGATGCTTAAAAATTTATAATAGCCTATACAAAAGCTATATAGTTCTTGGTTTTGTTATATGACTCATTATTAATTTAAACATCTCCTAACATACTTTAAGCACAATAAACATGTTACGATTCGTTTTAGAATTCTAACAGCCCTCAGATGGTATGCCGAGCTGCAGCTGCCATGGCTCCTGCTTCTTTTCCTGACTACAGGTAACGCAAGAGGCTGAACTGAACGACTTTGGTAACACTGCCTCCTCCCAGCAAAGAAGGAGTGAAACTAAATTGGCGAGTCCGTTTTGGCGTTGGCTCTCGCGGGTCCTTTCTTCCCCTCTGCTCTGCCACACAGTCCCAACACCTATTTTTTCTCTCTTATATGTTACCTATAGCTAACATATGAGAGGAAGAGATAGGTGTTGGGACTGTGTAGTAGAGCAGAGGTAAGGAGAGGGCCCGCATGAGCCAACGCCACAACGGACGCGCCAATTTGGTTTCATGGTGTGTCCGAAACAGCCCAACAAGTCCTTCTCTGTTTTGGCAATGCACATCCTAACCTTGTATACAATGGCTAAGTTTTCTCACCTGTCCCAGCGGCGGTGGCAGAGTCCGCGTCATGCCACTCGTCTCCTGACACAGCTCTCATGGCTAACAGTCCTCGTGTAATATGGCTGCACATCCTTCGGTAATATTGTCTTTCCATCGCGAGTCATTGGCCCTTCACTTCACGTCCTCTTTCTTCTTCTTCTTTTGACCTGTAACGCTTTGTATCGCTTCTATTAGGTCCTTCTCCTCTCGGTCCTCTCCTGGTAATTCATCTTCCGTTAATTCATCGACCCTTCACGTCCTCTTTCTTCTTCTCCATTTGACCTGTAACGCTTTGTATCGCTTCTTAGGTCCTCCTCCTTTCGGTCCTCTCTTCTGTTAATTCACACACGTGCCGCTCGAACAGGATCACAAGATAATGAACAATGGACAGTGAACACCAACAAGCGTGACGAACAATACGCTGGTTGGTCACTGGTCCGCCAGACTCTCAAACGTTTCGGCTCTCGTTGAACGTCTAGTAATTTACATGTTTTTTTTCTTCTCATGATCATATTTTTAGCAGTTGCAAGTTTCTTTCCTCCATCAAGAACGGAGAAGAAAAGATTTGGACCCCTTTACTCTTCTCTGTATAGCATTTTAAGTCAGTCACTCTCAAACGTTTCGGCTCCCGTTTAAGTTCTAGGGATTTACGATTGATTGATTGATAGTTTATTGTTGCAAGCAAACAACAAAGTAGAAGGGAGGAACATGCCGGGTTTTTTTTATTTCCATGTTTCTGACTTACAATTTTCTTTTAATCAATAACAAATAAAGAAAAACACTCATGAGGACTCGTCTAATCTCTCTGTAGCCTTTGAGAAACAGAAACACAAATTTTCACAAGTAGATGCATGAATCGGAAACATTTGCTTGTGTAATTTAGAAGCATAACTTGGAGGTTATTGAATTTGTTAATGTTCAATACCCTGGACAGTTCCCATTTAGTAAGAATAAAAAAAAAAAGAAAAAAGATAAACGCTCCTATTTTGGTAGCCACTGTATAGCCTACTACCGAAGCATATAATTAAATTTCGACCTTTTGTCCTTGTATTTCACGGACGAAACCACTTTTCTTTGGACGTAATATATATTTTGATGTATTATTCTTAACAATATGGCTAACTTTCTGTCGCAATTCACTATTTAAGAAGGATGAAAGAATATACTGTTTTTTTTTCTGATGGCGCGTTATCTTTTTTATTTATTTTCTTTTTTCATTTTTTTTTAGCTTTGCAGTACTTTGAGGAAGGAAGGAGGGAAGAATGTCCTTCCTTCTTCCCTCCTTCCTTCCTCAAAGTACTGCAAAGCATTTTGGTGCCCAAGCACACACACATGACATGGTTTTTGTAGGAGTTTTGGGCATTTCTAGTAGTAGTTTATCGACCCTGGTGTTAGTTTGACCCTTCCTCTGCACCATGAACCTAAGAATTACTCATTAGAACCCGAGTGGTCTCCTCTCTTGGCCTCTGGAAATACTTGAGTTGAGAGACAGAAGCATCTAAGAATACCAACCCTTGAGGCACTTGAAATAGTGCATCAAAATATATTATTACATTTATTATCATTATTATTATTATCATCATTTCAAGTACACTACTGTAACAAAGTACACTACTGTAACATGCCCAATAACACTGAAGGACAGACTTAGCTCCAAAGTACCTTTTTCTCCCTCCATGCCCTGCATCAGTTAAGAAAAAGAAAGAATTCGGTCTCAAGAGCACCTGATCCTCTACATGACCTGTGATGAGGTTTGTATCTATGCATATTATGGTGCCACAGTATGTTCAGTAATGCTGGACTGACCAAACTATGCATCCCTGGCTGATATTCCCAAGTTCCTCTCTTCAATAGCCTGTGGTTGGAATTTTCCCAGAGTGAGCTAAAACTAAAGTTCTGTGGCTAATAAGCAGACATGTATGTGTTCAGTGAGCCTTCCATTTATGACACTGATTACAAGTTATTACATTTAAAAGAATAATTTGTGCAACTTACATGGCTGGCAGTAATGGGAGTGCATTAAAGAGAAATATGGTCTTTCAAGTAAAACAATTTACTGATATATTCATTACATAAGACATCAGTTTCATGGATTTTTTCCACATGAAGAATTTACATACAATTGGAAAACTGTTGCTACATGCATTTGTATTCAATTGTATAAACAAGAGACAATGTTAAGGACCACACACTCATAGGATGCAGTTCCCAACTTTTAAGTTAGGTAAAATGGTAGAATGCAGTGTGAAAATACAAAAAGGTTAAATGTTTATTCTATATATCTGAACTCTATTATCATTGGAACAAGAAGCCAAATATCTACCCTCAGCAGTACCATTAAACATTGGTCTAAACGCCAAACGCCTAACAACGTCATGATGTTTGTGTGTCACTTTCACCACTGCAGAGGAAAACACTGCTTCAGGAAGGTTGTATTCTCTCAGGTGAATGTCTCCTCCCACCAAACCTGAAGAAAGTGTTATAAGATACTACTATAGGATTTAAGACTTGGCCTATATTAGCCATACACCAACTATGACTCCATTTTGTTCATGCAGATGACTTTGGGTAGATAAATGGGAGTAAGTGTTGGAAATATAACATGCCAACCTGTAGCTTTTGAGCCATATAAAGTTTACAAACCTTGCATGGAACTTGGAAAAAAGATATGTATGGCATAAGTTTGTCCTTCATAATGTGACAAAATGGAGACACACAAAACTTTACTAAGCATGAGAAGGAGAGAGAACACAAAATAAATATGCATAAGGTTGATGTTGTGAGTGCAAGATGAAAACCTCCTGTAAAATGGGAGGATGGAATGGTGGAACTTTGGAGAGAAAGAGGGGATAGAAAAATGAGAGAGCAGGAGTATGAAAGGAAGGAGTGTACAGATAAGAGCAAATGGAGACTCCTGCTGTGGCCTACCCCTTGTGGGAGTTACATGTAATGGATATTGGAAGTAATAGATAGATAGAGACAGTTAGACAGATAGATATAGATATACAGATCCACCCATACCTGTTGCTATGAGAACACTGTCACTGTTCTGGAGCTTGGTTGCTGCCACGGCCGTTACTTCATCCACTTCATTAAGGAGAGCCTTCCTGGACCAGCCTGACTCACCCAAGCCCCACACAGCCACAGTCTTGTCTCGGGAGGCCGTCACAAAATGGGATGAGTTTGGCAGCCACGAACATGACCAAATGACGCGGGAATGCATAGTTTCCTTCTTGCTTGAGGAGTCTGATAATCTATATGTTATACCTGAAAAAAATGTACAATGTATTAATTAGTAATGAAAGTTATTGGAAGAGAAGTCTCTAAATCTATCATAGGCAGCCTCTTACATAATCTTGCTTCTCACACCCACCTGACAAAATGTGATAGAGCAATTCATGTCAGATTTAAATATGTCTTTTTGAAGGTAGGAATGAAAACAATGACTTTTTATATCTACTACAGGAAAATATAGAGTAAAGGTAAAGTTGCGAGCATACACCATAGCTGATGATTCAATCCCATGCCTGTGGATTTGTAGCTGGATTTGCTAACCACTACACCACAACAAATCCAAGAACACTGTACTCATCCTACTAGTTATGAATCACTTCACATCATAAAGTAAGGCAGTTTTACAATATACAACAAAATTATACTATCATCACAATGGCATAAAATTTAAATGGTCAATCAACTACCTTTGTTATCTTCTGTCCGTGTGAAGACAGCCCAAGTTCGGTCCCGAGAAACTGACAAAAGGTATTGGTCATCTGGGGAGAAGGCCAGCTGAGTGACAGTGAGGCGGTGCTTAGTGAGGGTGTCCACTTTGAGCCACGTTGTTGTGTCCCTGAAGTGAAACAAACCCAATCCATCATTCAAAACATAGGTATATATATTTTTTTTTTTTTTACAGTAAACAGCTCAAGGGCAAAAAAAAGATAACAATAATGAAAAAAAGCCTGCAAATCACTACTCCTATAAAAAAGTTAAGGGAAGTGGCCAAAAGAGAGGCCAATTTCGGGAGGAGAGGTGTCCTGATACTCTCCTCTTGAAAGAGTTGAAAAGCAAACATGTCACAAGCACCCCAAAAAGAAAATGTACAAATGCTGGTGTTTTGATTTGCCAAGAAGTTTCCCTTGCCTTGAATGTACATGAGGAGTTTCTATAAAATACTGAAGTGAAGTTTGGACATAACCTTAGCTATGCATGGCCTTGGTGTTCATCGCCATCACACCCTTGTGCCTATGGTGGGTAAGAACCAGGGGTGTGGAGTCGGAGTCGGTGGAGTCGGCTACTTTTGGCCAGAGTCGGAGTCGGAGTTGGAGTCGGTAAAAATACCCCCGACTCTGACTCCTTAACGTAATCATTTATCGTGCAATATAGTTGTGAAGTTTTTTTCTTTTACATTATCTGGATGTTGTCTATATACAGTACACGTAATTTGGATGTAAATACATGAAAGAAAAAGGACCTCAAAAGAATCTACTGGCATTACAGGCAGCATCTAAAAAAAAAAAAAAAAAAAAAGTTTTCAGTATAAGGGGAGGGGCATGGGGGCCGGAGTTGGAGTCGCATCTTTAAAATTTCCCAGAGTTGGAGTCGGAGTCAGAGTCAGACAGTTTTAACTCTGACTCCACACCCCTGGTAAGAACTCACTACCCCAGGGCACAGGGCAAGTCTGACATCTGGGTTACCACAGTTTGCCTTTCCCAGGTTTCCTAAGGTACCGTAGCCATTTTTATCAACTACAGTCACCCCCCGCCGTTCGCGGTCTCACCCATCGCGGTTTCGCGTATTCGCGCAAACCAGACCTCCCTCCCCCCACATGCATTGCCCCCAGTTTTTATACCAAGGGATGTGGATACGAAATAGGAAGGCAGAGAGGAGGAGGGGAGGAGAGAGAGAGGGGGGGGGAGGAGAGGAGAGGAGGGGAGAGAGGAGGAGGGAGGAGGGGAGGGGGGAGGGAGAGAGGGGGAGAGGGGAGGCAGAGGAGAGAGGAGGGGGAAGGGAGGAGGAGGGAGGGAGAGGAGGGAGGAGGGAGGAGGGAGGAGGGGGGAAGGGAGAGAGGAGGGAGGAGAGAGGGAGGGAGGAGGGAGGAGAGGAGGAGGGGGGGGGGGGGAGGAGAGGAGGGGGGGAGGGGAGGAGGGAGGAGGGAGGGAGGGGAGAGGAGGAGGGGAGGGAGAGGGAGGGGGGAGGAGGGGGAGAGGGGAGGAGGAGGGAGGAGGGAGGGGGAGGGAGAGGAGGGAGGGAGGGGGAGGAGGAGGGGGGAGAGGGAGGAGGGAGGGAGGGGGGAGGAGAGAGGGGGGGGAGGAGAGAGGAGGAGGGGGAGGAGGAGGGAGAGGGGGAGAGGGAGGGGGAGGGGAGGAGGGAGGAAGAGGAAGGAAGGAGAGGGAGAAGGAGGGAGAGGAAGGCAGGGAGAGAGGGGAGAGGGAGGGGAGGGGGAGAGGGAGGAGGAGGGGGAGAGGGAGGAGAGAGGGAGGGGAGGAGAGGAGGGAGGAGGGAGGAGGAGGGAGGAGGAGGAGGAGGAGGGGAGGAGGAGGAGGAGGGAGGGAGGAGGGGAGGAGGAGGGAGGGGGAGAGGGAGAGGGAGGGGGAGGGGAGGGAGGGAGGAGGGGAGGGAGGAGAGGGAGGGAGGGAGGGAGAGAGGGAGGGGGGAGGGGGAGGGGGGGGGGGGGAGGAGGAAGGGAGGAGGGAGGGAGGGGAGAGGAGGAGGGAGGGAGAGGAGAATGGAGGGGGAGGGAGGAGGAGAGAGAGGAGAGAGGGAGGGAGGAGGGAGGGGGAGGAGAGAGGAGGGGAGGGGAGGGAGGAGGAGAGGGAGGAGGGAGAGGGAGGGAGGGGAGGGGGGAGAGGGAGGAGAGAGAGAGAAGGGGAGGTGGGGGAGAGAGAGGAAGGGGAGAGGGAGAGGAGGAGGAGGAGGGAGAGAGGGGGGGGGGAGGGAGAGGGAGGGAGGGAGGGGGGAGATCAGAGAGGGGAGGAGCAGTCACCAGAGCAAACTGCTGAGAGGAAAGGGGCAGGGACGTTGATTACATCCCTGTGAAAAGAGATTAAGCTTAGCTCACAGCTGTATTAAAATTTTTTGCCTTCTATTAACTGTAATGGTTTGTTGCCTGGTGAGTGTAAATTAACAAACTTGTCTATTTTTTACCTACTCATTGTCTAAATAAAAGATTGTTAAAAGAACAGATCTTGCAAAGAAATTTCCTGACTCTCCCATGACGATATTTATAGTCCAAAGGGAACGTGAACAGCTGGGTGAGCTAGGCCCCACTTACACCAGGCTGGGATCAAACTTAAGCTCATGAATTTGTAGCTAAGCATGTTAACCACTACACCATGATGTCAAGGATTTACTATACCATTATGTTTGTGCGGATTATGAGAGAATCAATACATCTCATTACTGTGTTACTTAGTTGTTAGCTTTGAAAATATTTTGTATTTGGTAATTAACAAACCAATCACTTATACTGGTAGATAAGAAGGTGCAGTTTACCAGAGAATAATGGCAGCATCTAAGTTATTGGCTGCCCGGCAAGATGATGCCAGGAGAGAGCCATCAGACGTAGCAGCAATGGCATAAAGATCATTGCCATGGCCGTAGAGTTTGGCAGCTTCAGGCCAAAGGGTGTTCTGCTGAAGTTGGTCTTCTGTAGGTGGAGCTGCAATGGATGACAATGATTAATAAATATACAATAATTTTTTTCTCTATTTAAAATCACAACTTTTGAAAACAGCTCCATATATTAAAAGCATGAAGTCACAAAATCCTCTTTTATGCTTTTATATATGGAGCCGTGCATCTATTATAATAAAAGTTACAAGATCTTTCTTTTATTATAATACATTATAACGCATTTCATAGGTTATTTCTTGTAAATTTTAATCATCATCAGCAAAACAGTATGAAAATAAAGCATTATTAAGTAAGACAAGAAAGGCAAGACTAAAGCACTCAGGTAAGAGGAGTAAGGCTCATTCAGACCACTTGGCCACACTGTGCATTTCTGCATCCTGCTGTCCAGATCCTGATACTAAATCATGTCTCACAGCACATCAATCTGAGGTGATGATGACAAAAAATGGTAAACCTCTTTCATTTGTTTCGTCATACTGTACATTGTCTATTCAACCTCTTCATTCAGGCATACATAATAGGCTCTTGCCATCAACGACTTCCAAAACAACATTTTTGTCAACCACTTTAGCAGCCATTATATAGGCTCGCCATCAACGATTTTTTTTGTCAATTATGGAGCATTGAACTATGTACCAAATTCCTCTAATACCATTTAGAATCTTGGATAGATATAAAGGGGCTTCAAATGGGTAAAATGGGCGGAAGGTTTCGGGAGGCAGCACTAATAAACCCTTTATGTACGTACCTCAATGTCATGAAAATTATGTTTTCATTGATAATGGCGTTTTTTCAGATACCCATTTTTTATGTTATTGGCAAGACCCTACTGTACTGTGCACAGCAGAGGAGGAATTGTCTGGTTACATAATTCTAATAAAACACACTGGATGTTCGTCTGTAAACATCTGCCTAATAATGATCAAATTTTTTTTTAATCATATTTACTAACCTGAGAGCGTGAGAGGTTTGAAGTAGGCCTGCACTTCTTCTCTACCTTCTGCCTTCACTTGATACTCTTCCTGCAGGTCAGCCATTGTCACAGCCTTGTTGGAGAGGCCAAGTGAAGGGACAGCAGCACCTTCACCAACTTCACAAGTAGCTGTAAATGGCAATATTACATTCCATTTTAAAAATTGCATCACACTAACATTTGATTCAACTTAAAATTGGGGCATTCCACAAATACAGCTGCCATAGATCACCCTTCTAAGAATATTACCTTTGGTCATTTTTTACAATACACAATGAATAACAGACAGCTTCAAAATCCTTGTCTCAAAAAAGGTTAAAACTAAAGGTAAATGATAACAGATGAAAGCTTCCTTACCTAAGTCATCCTCAATATCAAAACCACAGATTTTGCCAAAGTTGCGGATGAAGTTTGCAGGAGCTGCAAAGCCACGTACAACCTTTTCTTCTGCTCCCGAGGCAAACTTATATTTCCCCAGAGTAGTAACACACGCCAAGTCATAACCATGAACCTGAGGCCGGCCAACCTCGTGCCAAACCACCTGATGAAGTATTAAATCAATAGACATGAAGTATTTTAGGTATTGTTACAAGTTATCTCACTACTATAAGTAAACTAAATTCTAATAAATAGATAAATTATTACTTGAATAGCTTCCCTGATGGATGAATCTGTTTATATTATATTTTTAAATGTTATTATTTATATTTTATTATTCAGGTTCTCCATTTGTAACCAGTTTCATACATATTACCTGCCAAGTTCATTTCTTAGTCTAAATTTACCTGGTCCCTAATTTATGATACTCGCTAACTGTTTCTCCACAATACACCCAGCATTTTTTCTCCATTTCTCTTTGCACACTTTTTAGCCTTTTCCCTAGATCGTTGTAAGGCACACTAGGATCAAATACTGCACAAGCAAATATATACAACATACCTAGGTATATTGTGAAGTGCAAACAAAAGAAAATACAGTCGTGATGCCTGTTTAACAAAAGATAAATTCTGTATAAATAGCCTTACCTCAGTTCCAGTTTTCCAGCCAGCATGAAGACGAGTAGTCTGGTCCTTACTGGCTGACAGCAGATACCTTGAAAAAAATAAAAGACTCAGTAACAGCAACAACCTGGTTAACTCTTGCATTAGGAATTTGAACAACACAGTGATGAGATGAAGTAGGATGTCATGAGTAGCAAGGCCACAGAAAGGGAGGAAGAACGCAGTTAGGGAGCTCAGAAGAGAATTTATCATGAAAATATAGATAAAAGATATAAATGGAAGCAACAATGTGACAGAATTTAAGACAAAAGACAGACAGGAAGAGGAGGGGAGCTGATGAGGTGAAAAGCCTCATCAGCTTCCCTCCTCTTCAAATTCAGAGCTGTCATAAGAATCCTAGGGAAGGAGGTGAACATCTTCGACCATAGGAGCTACCATAATGGCCAAGAAATATATTTCAGCACAAACTTGTTTCATTTAATAAACATTCACCGGCCACATGGATCCCAGGATATGTCTGCCACCTGATCGAAGTGTCCTCCGACCACCACGCAGGGCTGCCAGACTCCACCCTGCTGCCTCCATAAGTGTAGATCTCCCTGAGGGTTAATGTTTTACCTTTAAATTATTTTAGTGTAAAGTACAGGCAAAAACAATCCATTGGTCTAATGGCTAAGAAAAATTATATAACATCATCTTCCCAAAATATGTCTTGTTCTGTAAGGATGATTGACTTTTTTAGTAACTCCAGACAAAACACTCACCTGATAGCTGCATCCCAACACTTCAGATCCATTGGAATTAAACTGACAGCTGTAGTAGCCCTCCATGTTACCCCCGACTTCCCCGAGCCGCGCCACCTCCAGCCACATGCCAGATGGGCTGGTTTTGTCAGGCTCCCAAACAATGATGGACCGGTCTTGAGTCTTGGAGCAGGTCAAGAGCTTGTAAGTTGCTTGTTGCTTATCTGGAGGCAAAGACAGAAAACTTTTCAGTCTGTGATGGAAAGCCTTGTAGTACTAAGGGCACTAACTCACAAGTAAAACTGACATCAACACAGTATCGAACTCATGTTATGAGAGACAAAACCAGATCATCATCGTCATCATCTTATATCATTCCACTGTATGACGTAGGCCTCTCCCAAGCATTTCTATTTACTTCTGCTCTGTGCCTCTAGTTTCGAAATTTGATGTAAATGTTCCATAAACTTCTTTACACCATCATGCCATCTGGTCAACAGCCTCCTCTTAGGTCTTTTTATAATTGTTACTTCTCTGTATGACACTTTTTGCTTTTGTCTTGTCCATTAGCATTTACCAGTCTTGATACACAGCATCAGTCTCTTCATCCCTCTCAATTTTCTTTCCAAAGTCTTTATTAACATTCATGTTCCTGACTTATGTGTCAGGAGAGGGAGAATGGGCTGATTGATAGCCTGCTCTAAGCACAATGGTAGAGAACCTCTAAATATGCTGTCATGATTTCTGAAAGCATTCAAACCTGGTTTTACATGTCTTATATATTTCTGGTTCAGGTGAGAGGTTTATTTTTATGAGTTGTTTTAGGTACCGTATATATATTCATTTACTGTTTCTGGAGCTTCTTTTCAATGACTGTTTAAATAGTTTGATTTGATCATGAGTGTTGAACATAACTTTATTCTTATTCATCTTTAGCACTACATGTAGACTCTCTCTGTTCTTCTATCACATAATGCAGTTCACCACTAGTCTTAAAAAAAAAAATAAAAAAAAAAGTCATCTGCTGTGGCTGGGTGGTCAGTGTACAGACATGATGAACCCGGGGACCTAGGTTCGAAACTCACTGATGCATGCTGTCAATTTTCAACCATTGCCAAGTGGCAGAAGATTACCCACATGCTGCCCAAATCTTCAATTAACTCAAACTTCAGCAACTTCAGTCAAAAGGAGCACTCGGGGGCAGCATGGGTCAAGCAAGAGTCACATAGATCATGGCAGCACTATAAATAAAATTCACCTGTACCCCCAACAGGCTGGGATCATCCAAGAGGCCCCTCAAGAAACTCTACTGGTGCTATAGGCAGCACCTACAATAAAATAGCTTAGTGGGATTAAGCAACTAATCACAACTACATGTCAGAAAACTCATCAAACACCAATACACAAGATGCATAGGTTTAAGTGTTCTTGGGACATTTTTTGAGTCTGATACATATTTGCTGTGAATGAAGAATAAGTCTAACAACCTTAACGACATTAACTGCAGCATCAACTAAAAACTGTGAACTCAAAGACTACTGGTAACAGGACAAGTGAGCAGACCCCAAAACTAATGTTACCCTCATAATTACCGTCTAGTGTAGGTCTGGACCAGCACACCTCAGAGACCAGCCCTTCATGCCCTGCCAAGACAGCATCAAGCAAGACTTGCATTAAAATATCTTCACTTCTTGAGGGTATATTAAATGTTATGTTTTTTAGTTTCAGCTCCGTTTCCTTTGAGGTAATGCACGTCTCTTGCTCTTGGTCCTTTTCTTTTACAGCAGACATCTTCCATATCCTTACTGTTGAGTCTTTGGAGCCACTTGCCAACAAAAGTCCCTCATCATCTGGAACAAGTTTAACATTCTCAGGAACATTTATGGTGATAATACATCTATGTGAAACAATCTGAGAAACAGTCAGAAAGGCTTCATTACTCTGAATAGGATCACTTCTATCATATGACAGTTAAAGTACCTGACAAACGTAGAGAAAGATGATTCAAGACATGCTCATTCTGACATTCACGTATCACAGTAAACTATTTTCCACCAATGGGGTTTCCCTTTAGTAACTGGAATGTGTGGTCATAGTACTAGGTCAATCTATACTGAGGTCTTGGATGGTGTCTAAAGAGGTTACTAGTAACATTTTTTGCATACTTTTTGGGTCACTGTGTAGAGCCATGAAGTGTAATTAGAATCTCTCAATGACAGAAATGTGGGTATTATTATATCAACACATATTTAGACATGCATCATCCTTTTCTTTATATTTTCATTGTATATACACAAAATAGGTCTAGCACTTATCCTCCTACTGTTCTTACCTTCTTTTAAGACATCCAATGATGTGACCCAGTCTTCATGGCCAGATAATTTACACACTGGCTGGTATATTCCAAGTTCAGCAGCTGCCATAATGTGTATTTTGGCGTCATGTCCACCAAACATTAAGACAGGGAATTTTGATCCAGGAACCTCAAATAACTTCAGGCTCATTGGAAAAACATTTCCAGGGGTGGCAGATGAATGCAATTTCTCACATTTTCCTGGAAAATAATTTGTATGAATAAGAGTAAGTTCTATGAAATCTTTCTTAAAATATACAAAGAAATATTAAGGTTAATACATAAAATTTCAGTTTAGAAAAATATTTAAAGATAACTCAGATTTCAGGCTTTCTCAGTCTAAAGAATAAATGTGATTCTCAAGAGCTTCTTGTACTGGTGGAGAGTCAATGTCTGTTTTTACAGAGGATGCTTGCAGCTATGTTGCTCTCAGGACAGCAGAAAGAAAATGTGTAAGAACAAAAATATAAAATGACTGAATTTCTTGGTTCTACTGGTAGGTATTACAGTAATCAACTAGTTTCCTCAGAAAATAGCAATTACTGGAATTATGAGAAAAAATGTAATTTATCTGTGAAGTATTTTCAGATAACTAAACAATGTAGGATCCCTTTAGTTCTCTCATTAGTTTCTTCCTGCTGTAATAAGTGATGAATAAGAAACATTAAAATTAAAGGAGAGGTTAATGCTTTAAGTTGAGCTGTTTTACCTGACTCTTGACAAACAAGCCATGTAGTTATGCAGTCTGTTGTTGCTGTCATGACGAAAATCATCTCTTTCCCTTCAACTGTGAGGATGGTGGCATCAACCAAAGTCACCAGGTCTTCATGATCTGAAAGTAACACTGTTCTTAATATACAACAGACATACTTAACAGATTTTATTTGGGTAGAAAATGAGAGTAAAGTCGAGCTTATAAAATAATATTGAACAATCTGTCACACTGTTTTTTTTAATTTTTTTTATTGAAAATACAATTATTAATCATTAGTAGGATAAGGTAATACTGACACAATAATGGCTCTGTCCAAGTCTCTTACTAGCTATATACCTAAAACAGAAGATGGATGGAGGACCAAAAGACTCTCTGTCTTTTCTTTTGACAAAGTCCACAACACAGCTTTGCCATCAGCACCACCAGAGACTATGACAGGACCTCCACTTGGTGTCGGCCGCACCCACCGCACACAGGTCACCCTCTTCGTGTGCTGCTTTGTACTGGCCCCAGTCACAGTTCCAAGCTGATAATGGAAGTATAAATGCAATGATCAGTTTTTTTTATCACATGGTTCTGTAGCATATAAAAATCAGAAAATAAATTCATGGAGTTTTAAAAATTTCATGAGAGCAATAATGTACAGCAAGAATAGTATACAATTATTAAAAGTCTAGATAATAAGACTGCATGTAGTTAAGGAATAATCTACATTCTATATAACTGCACAATGCAATAGAAATAAGTAGCTAATGAATTTTCTTATCAAATAAATATATATAAATAAAAAGGTAAAATATTAAATAAAATCAAAATCTCATGGTCAGCATACTCGCAAAGAGGCTAAGTACAAATGCTCATAAGGGAATGGTCATCATCCTTTAAATTACATAGGAAAGTCAGGGTTGGTTAGTTAAAAAAAAGGAGTGAAGTCATGAATCAATCAAATAAACTATTAATATAATAATACTGATAATAGGGATATAACTCAGGAGTCAGTACTTAAGTTTCAGGATGATGCAGCCTTATTATTTAAATTTATTTCATTATTTGATCCCTTGCTGTGACAATGCCTCACCTTTGGGTCATACAACAGCACACCTGTACTTGCTGCCATACACACCATGTCATCAGGGCCCCAGTTTATTCCAAGAGGCGTCTGGTTGATCCCTGAGGACAGATACTCAACCTGCACCTCCATTTCACTCCTCGATGTTATGAAAACTATCACCACAAGTACATAAGGTCACGACCAAAATGCTGTCCAAGTAAATTAAATTGCTTTTTTACTGGTGATGTCGACGCGTAAACCCATAATGTTAATAATGCAGCGGTCAAGGAGTGCACCGCCAAGGAAGACTGTCTTCATTAGAGCTGTTTGACTCTATCACTTCTTATGTCTTCTTTCGAGTCCTTATGTCTACTCTTCTAAGGTGTTTTGAGGGCTCCTCTGAGAAATCTTCAATTCTTTTTCCTCTTCAGTGTTTCAGGCAGTTGTTAGGCCATGGGACCACTGCCTTCTTCTTCTTTAGTTCCTCCTTCAGTGTTTCAGGGGGTGGTCAGGCCATGGGACCACTGCCTTCTTCTTCAATTTGTTTCTCCTTCAGTGTTTCAGGGGGTGGTTAAGCCATGGGACCACTGCTTTCTTCTTTTTCTTCTTTAGTTCCTCCTTCAGTGTTTCAGGGGGTGGTTAGGCCATGGACCACTCTCTTCTTCTTCAATTTGTTTCTCCTTCAGTGTTTCAGGGGGTGGTTAGGCCATGGGACCACTGCCTTCTTCTTCTTCTTCTTCTTCAGTGTTTCAGGGGGTAGTTAGGCCATGGACCACTCTCTTCTTCTTCAATTTGTTTCTCCTTCAGTGTTTCAGGGGGTGGTTAGGCCATGGGACCACTACTTTCTTCTTCTTTTTCTTCTTTATTTCCTCCTTCAGTGTCTTCCCTGCACTGAGCTCTGTTTTTTTTCTGTTCACTCTGCTATTCTATTTCCTTTTCCATTGTTTTCTTCACTTTAGCTTACTCTGGACTTTGCTTTTTTGCGTTTTATGCTTGTTTCTACTGTTTTCTTATTATTTCTCTTTTGTTTACATGTGGGAAGAGTTGCACATGTGTCTTGCAGGTTTTTTAACGGGTCTGAAAATAATTCTACCGCTCTCCTGACAAGTTATCCATCATTACTTTTTTTGTTTGTTCAATGTAGTATTAACTCTTCATAACCTGCCAATGGCCCTTAACTTTTCCTTTCATGGAGGAGTGAAGATGAAGAAGAACAAGAGCAGTACGAGGAACGAAGAAAAGCTAAGAAATGAAGTAAGGCGAAAAGAGGAAAGAGGAAAAACATAATGAAAATGTAGATGCAGAGAATAGTATTTTGTCCCGTGTATATCTAGGACACTGTCTATTCTGTATGTTTTTTTGTCTGCCGTTACAAACCTTGAAGAAATCCCAAGTCACTTGTGACATCGAGATCAAGTGGTTTGTGTCATTCAGTAACTAGCCCCATAAAACACCCACGAAGAAGAAGGACCACAGTGACCTCAAGACCCACCTCCGACAGTCCTCCAACAGCCACTGGACCACCAGACTAACGATAGACCTCAGACAGCTCACCCTCGGCCACTACAGACACTCCCCCGCCCGGCACTGGCGCCCCTTCTCCCCCAGTCGCCCCCTGGACACAGCCATCACCCGTCTAAGGATTGGACACACCCGCCTCAACGCCCACCTGCACAGACTGAACATAGTCCGAGACCCACACTGCCCATGGTGCCCCACACAACCTGACATACCAGAACACCTCCTCCTCCACTGCCCAAGATTCCACTCCCTCCGCACCACCCTCAAAGCATCCTTAACCAGTCTCCGTATTCACAGGCCAACCCTAGAGGACCTGCTGGGCAGCGACCCCCTCAGCCCCAACACTGCCTTCCACGCCCTCAAGTGCACGCAAACCTTCCTGCAGAAGTCGGGGCAACTCGACAGGATCTAACTCCCGCCCTGGTGACAGGACGGCCAACACAATCAACGACTCCTGATAACAACTACCACTGACGGGGCTCTAGAGGCTGTGGGCCCACAGCCTAACTAGCCCCATAAAACACCCACGAAGAAGAAGAAGAAGAAGGTATCAGGTGAAATCGAGTATGGGGAGGTAGACAGTTACTTTATTTTGGTTACTTTGGTCTATTTTGCCTGTTATTGGCACAGCTGAGGTGGGCCTCCACTGATTCCAGGCACTTTCCCTTCCCCTGCTCTCTGGATGACTTGAGGCAGGGTGTTGTGGTGGCAGCTTGGGTAGCTTGGTATGGGTGGTTCATCTGTTAGCTTGCTGAGCCACTTGTCCAGTTTATATTTGAAGGACTCTACTGGTAACCCTGTTAGGTCCCTCAAGCTTCTTGGCAAGCAGTTAAAGAGTCTGGTACTGTTGTGATTACAACGCTGATATTTTGCTTGTTTGGTACAGATAAATGTCAATTAAGCCTCGCTGGACCCCAGCTGAGAACGCCGCACCGCAGTGCTCGACTTTGGCAGCAGCTCCAGCAGGGCCACCAGATGGCAGGTCAGATCAGTGAAGGACCCTATAGGCGTACCCACAGAGTTATATACTAGAGGATTCAACTCCAATCTCTCGCCACAGTGAGAGGTGAAGCCACTGGTCCTCCCTGTAACTCTATGGTCGGCCGCCATAGGGTGATGCATTGGCGACCTTTCCATGATTCTGTAATGGCCCGAAATGTACTAAAATTGTAATGGTATTTTTCCCCATGTAAATAGAGTTAACCTGGGATGTTTGCACAACCAGTTATATATGTTTGTGGGTTTCTCATGGCAGAGAGAGAGAGAGAGAGAGAGAGAGAGAGAGAGAGAGAGAGAGAGAGAGAGAGAGAGAGAGAGAGGAAAGAAGGAAGTACACAAGAGAAGGAGAAAAAAATGAAAAGTATGAGAGGAGACAGAGTGAGAGGGAAGAGATGGGTGTTGAAACAAAGAGGCCTGTTGTGCTCCCATATCTCCACTACAATCTGTTGTGTCAACAAAATTCAGAGGTGTCAGGGGTCAAAACAGGGTATCGTTGCCAAAGTGGTCAATCTACCTTCTTTTAATTATTGCGGGGGAATGTATTGATCTCCCCACCTTGTCTCTCTACTACTGATTTCTTTACCAGTGTGTGGCCACTGCCTGTGTCAACTAAAACCTGCACGATTCTCCCATTTACTGCGATAGATATTATTGGGGAAGTATTTCTTATGGATCCTAGTCAGTGTGAGTTGGATTGGGGCTTCTTCCCTGGACAATTTGGGTGCCCATGTCTACAGTACTTTCGTAGACAATCAAAACAATGACCTGCTGGTGGGCTGCGTGTACATTCACGCTGGTCATGGGAATTACTGCGGCAGTAGGAGCAATACCGCTGTCTTCCCAGGGTGAGGCGCTCAAGCTTCTTTGAGAGTGAATCAAGTTGGTTTTTAAGCTCTTGGAGCTCACTCTTTGACTCAGATTTCGGGTTAGTGGCTTCTGAGGCAGGTTGCTCCTTCTCAACTCTACCTATTGTAGGGACATGCTTTGCAATTATGAACTGTCTCTCGTGCTCCACTCGGTCAACAAACTTATTGAGGGGGTAACTCTCACCCAAAAAGCCTTCTACCCTTCCTTTTGCCTCTGCTGGCAATCCACTCCACAATTTCCTTTTTATGGCCTTTTCTTTGTTAGGGAGGGTGTCACTGGGGAACTTACTTTCGATAACAGCATATTTGTACATTAGAGTATTCACAAACCCTTGGGGGTTGAGAGCCCAGTCATACTGATGGCTCTCAAAATGCTGCCAGGCCCTATCAAGAGCCACCTCAGCAGCAAACTGGGTTTTTAGGAACTGTTTCAGATCCTCCCAAGACTGGCAACTATTTTTCCCCCTGCTGATTATGAATGAGCATGGCAAGCTCTGAACTAACTCTTGTTTTAGCCACCTTCATTCTATCCCCATCCTCGGTGGTACATTGTTCGACAAGGTCAAAGAAGAGACTGAGTTACCCTGCGGCCTCTAAATCATCCAGTTCATGTAATTGCAAGATGGGTATGTCCCTGGGGCTAGTAGAAATAGTTTTGGGTGGGGGTGAGCTTCCTGTCTTGACAAAGGTCTCATGACCTCGTTGGCTAAGAATTTCCCCCTGTGCAATAATAATATCCTCCAGCTCTTTCAATTTGTTCTCAAATTCTACAATCCTCACTTCTGGCTCTTGGGATCCTCCTGTTGCCCCTGGGGACTCCAGTTTTACCTTGTCTCCAGGCATGTTGACAATTTAATTTCACTTCTACTGACACTAACTCTTAACAAGTGAAGCCCTTCCTGAGCCTGTTGTTCACACCATCAAAGTAAATCATCCCACCGCTGCCACCATTTTGTGGTGCCCCGTGAGCTTATTTTTCTATCTATTCCTCTATTTTCCAACACGTCCTCTGCGTGTATCAAAACACACGAGAAATTAATCAAGATCAGGGTATTCGCCGGCTGCCTGGGATTGAACCCGCGACCAGCGTGACGGGAGAGCCACTCCTTACCGAGTCGGCCAAAGAGGTACCCCACTGGCTAAGTGGGTTATGGGAGGCTCATTCATCAGGCATAGTCGCCGTACTACAATTCCACATGTTTACACTTAACCACTATTAGCTAGCCACCATTATGATATTTTGGAAAACTGAGCCGATCATTGCTGCATATCACGATCATAAATTTATCGCACTTAGGAATACCTACAATAAAATAATGAGAAAAATTATGGTAGTGTATAAACATTTTTGTTCACTTTTTTGCTTCAACTCCTTGTCATTCATGTACTTTTTATTGCATTAAATTTTTGTTTACAGTTTCAAATTCAGCACATTTTTCCGATTCAGATCCATGGTATATGACATGTGCCAATGTAACAATAATCAGGGTGTAAAAAATGGACAAGAAAATAACAAATCTATCAGACAGGATCGCCGAGGCGCTGGTAACTTGATAATAGCAGTAGCAGACATAACTATGTGAAGTTAAATTTCTGTCTCGCCATCCGTCACCCTAAGATGGCCGCCAGTTGCTTCAAAATCCAGGCTCTGGGAACCCTCTATGTATATAACTGTGGGCGTACCTTACGTCACCGTAGCCGATCCAGGATTCAGTACGTTTCCTAACTATAAAAAAATAGTAGAAGGTAATGTTATAAATGTATTTCGTAAAGAATCCTTATAACCAAAAGCTAACTAAAATTATGAGTATTCTTTTTTCTTGAACACAACATTGAATAAACAACCCGGTGTCCGCGCATCCACTGGCACCTCACCTGATCACAGTCCTCGAAAGAAGGCCTGTTCGCGATTTCCTGTCGGGTTTTTCCTATTATAACGGCCATACGTCCCTCCGCGGCGCATATGCACCCGCGGACTTCTCTCACAGTGCTTCAACATATTTTCACTGTGTTATTGCAGGTTCTCTAATAATAAAGGGGACACTGTACGATGTTGCACGTGTGGAAGGCTGCACGCTGTCCCCCGCTCACCACACCTCACTTGGTGACCGCGAGGCCTGAGTCACTTAAAGCAGCACCACAAATCGAGCGGAATGGCGGTGTTCTCAAGTCGGTTCGGGAAATACCAGGGCCTCCCACCTTCCCCCTCCTTGGATGTCTCCCGAGTCTGGTCGCTTCAGGAATGTGTGAGTTTTTACTTGTTTTGGTTAAGATTCGTTGGTAATTATTGAGAGTCACTACGCGCCTCCAAAATACGATAATACGCCTCCATATTATACTTCAGAGACGAAATACATGTCCCTTAACCATAAAATGAAGGTGGAAAAACATTAAAGTAAAGAAAAAGTGGTAAAGGTAGTGAAAAGGCATATACATACATTTGTTTTGGTGGCGGCGGCGGCCATTGGGAGGTGAGCAGTGTTGCCAACGATCCAACGCTTGGTTAGCGATTAGCCCACGCATGTGAGACCAGGTCCACCACGCGTGGTTATAATTTTTTTTTTTTTTTAGAGCACGCACCTTTACCCAGAGTTTTGTGAAGGTTTGGGCCGGGTATAGTATTAGGTAAAGGTGCGTGTTCTAAAAAAAACAAAAAAAAAACACGCGTGGTGGACCTGATCTCACATGCGTGGGCTAATCGCTAACTAAGCGCACCATCGTTAACCTAGAGTACCATCGCTAACCGGATTGTTGGCAACACTGATCGCCTCCCAATACTGCAAGAGCAAGAGCAGCCGCCGCCACCAAAACAAATGTATGTATATGCCTTTTCACTACCTTTACCACTTTTTCTTTACTTTTAAGTTTTCCGCCTTCATATTATGGTTTAGGGACATGTATTTCGTCCCTTAAGTATAATATGGAGGCGTAATATCGTATTTTGGAGGCACGTAGTCATTCTCAATAATTACCGATTCGTTTTAGTACCGTGCCAGTATCTCATTACCTACCTAATGAAACATCAGTAGCTCTTCATATGTCTTTTCTACAAACGCCTACAAACCTTCAACAGTCATGGAAACGCTTTCAAAATCCAATTCAAGGCCTCTTTTTTTTTTTTTTTTTTTTTTAAATAGGGGATAATGTTTACGAAAGCGCATTGCCGCCTCTGGTGCTGGCCGCGGCGACGGTGGTGCCGCCGCCACTACAGCTCCCAGCGGGCCCTACGCATTGAGTGTAGTGATCAGATTAGAAGGGTCGGCACTGATTCTAGTTGCTATTGCTTTGTTTATCCATCTGTATGCTTTTCTTATTTATTTACTTCCATTACATGCACCCTACGTCCTCCGTATACCGGTATACGTACACAAACAGGCAAAGGAGTAGTCTCCTCCCCACAGAGAACATGGGTTTCCTCATGAGTCCTGTCAAATACTTCACTGTATTCTTTTGTTTTTTACGCCTATATACTTTTTGCATTGATTGACTCGCTTTAATGTCTGTTCTTCTCAGCCTTCAGTTAAAAAACAGCACGTGCAGTTGTATGACATATGTTTTTATGTGCTTGTGTACAAAATAATTCTAATATTATTTATTGACATTTTCTAGTATACTTATTTTAATTTTTTATCACTTAAATTTATATCTATTCTTTATTTCTCAGCCTTCTCTCCAAATAAGATACACAAGCTATTAGAGGGGTTGATACAGAAACACGGTCCCATGGTGAGGCTAGAGACTCCGCAGTTTCCTCCCGCTGTCTTGGTGATCAATCCAGACCACATAGAAGCCATGATAAGGGCAACCATGGACAACCCAGTACGATACGGCTTCCTCTCACTCAAAAAAATCAGATTGGAAATGGAAGACGATTACTTCGAGGGAAAAACGGGTGTTCTATCTGAGTAAGTTAAAACCCCTCCTTTCTTTAGGTTGTTTGTAATAGGAACACTTACTTTGTTTTATTATTATTTAAGAAAATATAAATGTTAACTGTAGCTATCTAGAGCTGGAGTTTGCATCCTGTGAGTCGAAATATCTGAGGTGGTAGCGGAGATAACAAGAAGCGTTGTGAAGCCTTGGAAGAAGTTGGAAGCCCAGAAAGAACATGTTGGTATACAGCAGCCCTCACCGTTCACGGGTAATTGGTTCCACGAGATTCCCGTGATCCACGAATCCGCGATCGACGGGACTATAATCAAATAGGAAAAATAGGGTTTCGTTCTACTATCTCGATCGAATAAAAAAATGGATTTCTAAGGCATTTCTAAGCATTGTTATATAGTTTTACATACACATAAATCACAAATTAAATATGGACTGTAATAATTTAACACACGTCCAGGCAAGGGGCAATGTAGGCTCTGTTTTTCCCTATATATCTTGTGTTTAAGCTAGTATTGCCGCTCTCCTGGTGATCTTAATTGTCTGATGTGATGGTTAGTTGTGTTATTTAATGCCCTGACCCGGCCAGTAAGCGAGAGCGACCTTACCGTCCTCGCCGCGTCTGCCATCTTGTTTCAAGATGGCGGCCGCGGCGGAGCAAAACAAACAAGTTTATTTTGCTCCGGGTACACCAGTGTTGCCAGATCATCGTACTTAGCACATAGTATATACCGTTTCCTGACCCATAACTATTGCATAAAACATCCCTAATTAATGGTTTTAACAGTAACTTTAACTGAATGTCGTTATTAGTGTGGGGACAGCGTTGCCAAGCTTGAAAGACCCGAAAAGCATCTACGTGTATCATACTTAAGGATTATTTCGCTTACTTTAACACTGTCATGTTCCGTTTGGGAGGGAAAGAGATGTAAAGTTATTCCAGTTTTATTAATTGTGTTTTCTGTGTCCTAGATTAATGAGTTTTCACTACAGTACACGTAGGATAACATCGGTTCTTAACCACCATGATCCTGTCAGCCAAACGTCAGACCCACGGGGAAATACGTAGTGTGAATAGCACTGCGGTCTTCCATGCATGGATATGACACTTATATCGAATTTAGATGTTTAGAAAGCAAAAATAAGTAAGTTTCCTTTAGAAAGTGACAGTCCCGTACATCCAGCCCAAGCTCCAGCCCCAGGGACGGTTTCTTTACATTGCCCAACGTTCGAGCTGGGCGCTATAGACCGCGTATACGCGAGTTTTCATCCGCGTTCGGTGGGGGGTGTCGCAAATACCCTACCCGCGTATAAGCGAATCCGTAAACAGTGAGGCCGTGAACGGCGGGGGATTCTGTATATCAGCTGTAGCAGTTCAGTTATCTTTTATCTAATTTTGTCATATTCGTCATATTGTAGCATTTTTCTTCATATTCTAAGGAAAAGAAAAGTGAAACTAAAACGATTGTTAGTAAGGGAGTAGCACGTATGACGAGGTTTTGAGAAAGGAATTGCAATTACAAAAAGATTATGAACCACTGATTGAAATTTTATTGTTATAATTTACGGGAAATTTTCTCACGGCAGGAATGGTGAGGAGTGGTGGCGTGTGCGAAGTAGAGTTCAGACACCCATGCTAAAGTCCAAGAATGTGGTGTCCTATCTGTCACAGGTCGACCAGATAACACTTGATTTCATTGAAAGGTAAAGAAAGAATGGGAAGCATTCGATTTTCAGCTTTTTTTGTGTGTGTGTGTATGTGTTTTATGTCAGTATCACTGCAATTTTAGTTTAAAGTAAGTCTTATTCTGTTGATGATATGCAGTAACCCATTGTCTGTCCACAAGGATGGCTTTCTTTCAGGCGAAGCACGGCGAGATGCCCCGAGACTTTCAGACAGAACTGTACAAGTGGGCTCTGGAGTGTGAGTTTTCTCTTTTACATAATGAAAAAGTAAATTTGATGTGGATATGATTGTTTATGCAGTTTTATCACAAAGTAATTATAAAGAGAACTGGCATAGTGTGGTTAGACACACACACAATGACTGGTGACAACGTTCGAAAAGAACAAAGCATTTCTTTTTTCAGCCGTGGGTGTTGTGGCCCTTAACCGGCGCCTTGGCTGCCTGACACCTGACTTGCCCGAAGACTCCGAGCCCATGAGACTCATTAGGCTGGTGAGCGACCTCTTCCACAACTTGAACCTGACGGAGTTTGGAGTACACACATGGCGGATTTTTCCAACCCGCCCCTACAGAACAGTCAGGGAGAAGCACACCGCATTTTTAAGGTACAGTGCATGACACACACACACACACACACATGTATATATATATATATATATATATATATATATATATATATATATATATATATATATATATACAGTATATTCAAGCAACGGACTTTTTCAAGCAACGGACCACCCTTCTCCCCTTTTAATCCGTTAAATCGAGGGCCGAGTGTATTTGCATACATCACACTTAATCCCTTATTTGTTTCAATCTTGTCTAGCTTCTGTTTTCTTTCGGCTTTTCCCTTAAATACCATTTCTTTACTCGATCTCCCAGAACTCTCCAAAAAAAATACCTCTTTTTCCTCTTCTGATCTTTCATTATTTCTCTCTTTTGCCTCTGCTTGTAATTCATTCCATTTTTTCCTTTCTTTTTCATATCTATTTTTTTATGTATATTTCCTTACGATCGTCTATTTTCCTTAGTTTAGTTGTTCTGTACAATATCTCCTCAGTTACTTTCTGTGATTTTAATCTTAATTTAGCTGGCCTTGTCTTACCTTCCATGTAAGGGCCCATCCTAACAATCTCTTCCACTTCCTCCTCAAGGTTTTGTATTTCATCGTCATTTAAGTTTTTCAGTAAGTCCTTCACTGACTTAAGTTCTTCCTTATCCCTTCTTGGTTTATATGTTATGTTTTTCTCTTGCATTCTGAATATTATAACACTTTTTCTTATCCGCTACATCTCTCACTAAATCTTCATTCTTTTTTATGATCTTGACCACCTCTTTTTCCACATTTTCCTTCTCCTCTTTTAGTTGCTTTTCAATTATTTCCTGGAAGTCTACATTAGCTTTATCATGTTCTACTTTACATGTATTTATCTCACCCATCACTCTCTCCTTTACTATTTTTTTCTTCTTTGTCCACTTTCTCTTTTAGGTCTTCATTTTCCTTTCTTACCACTCCTAGTCCTTCCTTCACCATTTTTTCATATTTTGCCAGTTTCACTTTCAGCTCCTCATTTTCCTGGACTAGTTTTTTTCCCTTTCTTCTAGACTTTGCACTCTTGCCTTTAAGGGCCAATGACGTCGATCGCCGTTATAGTGCGTATTTCCACACAAAACTGGCCGATGGGGTAGTGGCGGCTGCAGGGTTAGCCTAGCCCCGCACCTTGGTACACACTCTCAACACCTCTCGCTTCCTCTGCAGCCACCACTATCCCATAAGCCAGTTTCACGTCGATCGCCGCCATTGGTAACGATCAAAACAAAGTGACTGTGAGAGCGTCCCTAAGTCACTGTGCATCTTCTTACCTTCCATATCATCCTCCTCCATGATCTTGACTCTTCCGATCAATGCATTCAGTTTCTTTTCCACTAGCAACACTTTTCTGTATAGAGACGGTTCATTATTACTAAAGCCAGAGATATTCGGCTCGCTAAATTCATAATACTCTTCAGTGTCCTCATATCCTCCCGCGGCTCCCTCTCCCCTCCTGCCCTCGGTGTCTGTCACCCCTCCTCCTCCTCCTCACTCATCTTACACTAGCTTTTTTAAGTTCTTTACGTGGGAGACAGGCCCATCAGAGCACCCCCTGGCCCTGTAAACACAACAACCAAGATGGCGGCCAAACAGCTGATCCCCCGGGAGCGGTTGCGTTACACGTCTGTCCTGCTCCGTGTGTGTGTGTGTGTGTCCCTTTTTTAGGTTAAAATTGCTCCTGAATTTATAATGGTACCTCCTTCCATATGTACACCACAGGCTGGTGGACAGCAACATCCGAGAAACTGAGGCCTTGCTATTGGCCCAGGGTCATGAGGACAGGGAAGCCACTTTGATGGAGAGTCTTCTCATGACACCCGGTCTCTCCCGCAAGGATGTTATTACCCTAATTCTTGACATGATCTTCGCTGGAATAGACACAGTAAGACAAAATCATATCACACCATAGTGTTAAGTGTAAAGATTTTCTTTCCAATGATTAGAAAAGACTGTGATCAGAAAAAAATAGTAAATAAAAGTCTAGCTACTGTCTAAGCAAATAACTAATTGGACATGACTTCTACAGACTTCCCACACCATTGGCTTTACATTGTATTTGTTGGCACGGCACCCAGCAGTGCAGACTAAGTTGCAGGAAGAGGTGGACACAGTACTGAGTGGCCATAAGGGGCCACTGACAGCACAACACCTGGCCAAGCTCTCCTTCCTGAAGGCAGTCATCAAGGAGTCCTTCAGGCATGTGTGCGACCATTAACTTTATTATTGCTATTTAGCATTTTTTTGATATCTGTCGTATTATTTTCTGACCTTTTTTTTTTTTTTCAGAATATTTCCTCTAGTCATAGGAACAAGTCGAACTTTAGACAAGGATTTGATCCTGGACAATTATGTGATTCCCAAAAACGTGCGTAAGCATATTGGTACTTATTCATACCTTTGTAAGAATTGTATTTAACAAATGGTATTAATTTAGTGGCCAAAAATACTTTCCATCATCATGCTTCCCACAAAAGCCTTCTATCACAAAATATGTTGATAAGAGCTGGCAAAACCTACTGTTCATGTTAAAAAGAATTCAATAATGCTCAGGCAAAACTACATACTTATTATTAATTCGTTTTTTCCTGGTCGATTGGTTGGTCTGGAGCAGTGGTCTGTATTTGGCATGAACATGTTGACGGGATGGGAGGAAACTTACTTCCCCAGAGCCAAGGAGTTCCTGCCTGAACGTTGGCTTAGACACAAGCCTCTTGGTCCCATCCATCCCTTCGCTTCCCTTCCCTTTGGAGCTGGAGTCAGAATGTGCATTGGCAGGCGACTTGCTGAACAGGAAATGTATATCTTCCTCACAAGGGTAAGTTACAGTCATCATTAGGAACAAAATTTTATTTTATAATAAACCAAATGTTTTAGATACAGAAGCATAGGTATCATGATGAGTGGATGCTTATGTTCATTAACATAGAAAATTACCTCTTGAAATCAGAGCTAATACTAACTTACATTGTAGTTTGCACATACTCATGAAACTGACAAAATCTTCCTTTTATAGGTGATGCAACAGTTTACTGTTGACTACAAGTATGAAGACATTGACATTAACACCAGCTTGGTGTGTACCCCATCTCAGCCACTCAGATTCAATCTCACTGAGCGCTCCTGATTGGCAGCAGCGTGCTTGGGTCATTGTTGAAGGCCTAGGAGTGGCCAACATAATGCAAGTAACAATGTTATGTTCCTCCACATTGGCAGGTGCTAGCACTTGGCCACAGATCTGAACATTCTCCAGAGATTTGGATTGATTCTGGCACTTCAAAACATCCAAAGTACATCCCTGTCCATTCAATCAATCAGGCCCCATCAGTGATTGACATTCTAATGGCATTCCATGCAGTCACTGGTTGTGATACAACCAGCCAATTCTCAGGTAAAGGAAAACATACCTGCTGGAAAGTATTTTTAAAGGAACCAGACTTGCTACAGGCGATTTACGTTTCTGCAGAATTTAGTGAAGATGCACGAAAGGGTGCAGAAAAGTATGTTTGCCACCTGTTCAACTACGGAAATTGTGGGTCCCTGAATGAAGTTAGGCTGAAGATGTTTGTGAAGGGGAAGTCCTCCATAGAAGCCTTACCACCTCCTGAGGACGCTCTTTCTTTTCATCTAATGCGCAGTAACTACCAAGCTTTCATCTGGAGGACCGCCCTTACGAATGACACGGATCTACCCTCTCCAGATGGGAATGGATGGACCATTAAAACTGGGAAACTTACGCCTGTGCAACCAGTGCCAAACTCGTGTGCATGGCTTCGGTAAGTTGCTCTTTTAAGAAGGGGTGCAGCCCCACTAGATGTGGCTGTCTAAAGGCTGGCTTTCTCGCTTGTACAAGCGCTTGCAACTGTGAGGGGTTGTGTCAAATGGATAAAGATGATCAATGAACTTAATTTTAAGCATGGTGACAACAGCAATTAGTGTGTTCTCAAACTGTTGGAACTGTCGTAAAGGTCCCCCCCGTCCCCGTTCTCACCCCTTCCCCCATTGCTATGTGACATATTTTTATAACACAATGTCGATTGTAATTAAGCTTCTAATGTCATGGAGTTACTTATTGAATTTACAACAGAATTTTATAGTATTAGAACAGTAAACCGTCTTTTGTCATTACATATCTTGTTTCCCGAAATTAGGGCCTAATACAAGTCGCCATAATGTCGCCCCTTCTTATCACAGATGCCTGAAATTTGGTAAAAAAAATTGCTAAAACATGCCTTCTACACAATGAATACACTAGATATACCATTTCTGTAAACGGTGGCATTTTTTTATGGAAAAAAGTTGTGAAAGGTCATTTTTTGGGAGGTACGCGGTCAGAGTATGGTCCGACCCCTGTCTCCATGTGGTAAATACAATTTTGTAACTTTTCATGAATAAACGTGTTAGAGTATATTAAACACTTCATTTTCATGGGTGGTTTGTCTGCATATCTTAAAAAGTAATAATATAACGGCTCTTTCTACATCCCCTACCCCCAAAATATGCGCATTACCGGAAAATGCCATTTTCACACAAAACGACTATAAGGGTGCCTCTATCCGAGGAGCCGAGCTGTCAAATGGATTTTGTGACCTCTCGGGGCCGAGATGTCATAATATATGACGACAAATGGCCTTAGTTAATAGAACATAATATTCCTCCCTCTTCTCTCGTTACTCTCTCTGCTCCTTCACTACTCCACCTCCTTAATTTCCTTCTATTCCCTCACTTCGCCAAACGGCGATGAAAATAGAGAGTGGTACCTCGTGATTCGAACTTAATTGGTTCATTTGGGCTGTTCGAAATGAGAATGTTCGAATTAGGGAGCAATTTATTCCATTGAAATTAATGTAGAAAAAAATAATCCATTCCAAGGCCCAAAATCCTCATATATAACATTTTAATGGGTTTATGTTGTGCCCTGTGGCCAGATCACTCAAATATTGTCAACCAGATATATATTGTCAACTAAATATTGCAACACATGTAAATGCATTTTGTGGGGCACCGTGGAGAAAGGACGTATGGTTGGCGAGCTCCCCACTGATCAGCTGATCGGCGCCGTTTCCAACGGGGCCTAGAGTATTGTTTACACAGGGCCTGGGTGATGTTCACTGTGGTACTCGTCTTCTATTAATGACCTGGTTTGTAAGATGAGTGGGAGGGAAGATGATCTAGGGTGGAATACACCGAAGAGAAGAGGAATTGGATCACGAAGGAAGGAAAAACGGACGGATATGGAGAGTGATGATGAAAGGTATGCTGGTAGTTTCTCTGGTTTTGTATTATTTCCTTCTTCATTTCCATATTTAACGCTCAAGCCTCCTACCACCACTTGCACTGTCACTTTTCACTTTCTTGGGAGCCATAATGAGGGTTAATTTCAAGAAAATATGCAAAAAATATCAAGAACAACAGAGTGGCGTTCAAAGCAGGGGAGCGCAAGCGTGACTGACAGAAGTGGCTTCCGGTGTTGCCAGGTCTACGTTTTTCCTGCGCAATTGGGCTATTTTTCAAGGAAGTGTGCGGGAAAAAATGGCAGTCGCGGGTTGGCGTTTTTTTTTAGGCTGCAATCCGCGGTATCCCATTCACCGACCTGGCTACACTGGTGGCTTTGTCTGCAGCCGTTTGTTTGTGTTCGAATTGCGACGCACATTCGAATTGGAGGGCAAAATTTGTTTGATAAATGTGTTCGAATTGGGAATTATTCGAATACAAAGGCGTTCGAATCACGAGGTACCACTGTGTGTGTGTGTGTGTGTGTGTGTGTGTGTGTGTGTGTGTATATATATATATATATATATATATATATATATATATATATATATATATATATATATATATATGTATATATATATATATATATATCTATGTATATATATATATATATATATATATATATATATATATATATCTATATATAGATATATTATATAGATATAGGATAGCACGTGTAATTGTTATACTGCTATTATTTTTTTTATGAAAGTAATAATTGTGTTTAATTTCGTTGCTCAAATTTTTCTTTTTTATCAAAATTCGATGTCAAAATTAAATTTCCAGCTTCTGTGAAATTGTGTTCTTATCACTTATTTTTTCCTATTTTTCGAAATAATCCGTTTTATATTATTTTTCGTTCATATATATATATATATATATATATATATATATATATATATATATATATATATATATATATTTATATATATAATTTCTGTTCACATGTCTTGTTCCCGCCATTTTGTGTGTGTAACTTTCTCTTCGACTGTATACCTCTTTATAGTTTAGATTTGATTTTATGTTTATTCTGGCTTATTTTTTTTTTTTTTTTTTTTTTTTTTACCCAATCCCGTTTAACGTTTCAGTTTATTTACCTTTTCAATGTCTTTTTTTTTTTTTTTTTTTTTTTACATCTCCTATTTTCTTAGTTTTGACCTAATATTTTCTCATCTATCTCTCGTATCCGTCTACTTTATGTTTATGATTTTTTTTCATGTTTTTATTTGTTCCTGTCTACCTTTCTAGAATTTTTTTTTTTTGTTCCATTTTTTCATATTTCTTATAAACACCGTTTTGTAGTAAAAGAAAATCGCACTAGAAAGGCAAAAGTTTATTTTGTCCAAGAGATCTTTTATGTTCTCTCAGAAAATTTGTTTTAAGAAATTTGAAACAAGAGAACAGACAACTCTTCATACCATGAAAAATAAACAGTGTATGAATACAGTGGCCAGATAACAATGAGATCCTGACAGTGACTGAAGATACGAGGAAGCAGGGGAGGCTTGGAGATGGCAAGTTGAAAGTAGCTGTAAAAATGGCGTCAGAGGATACAAAGAAAAGCCACAAGTCAGGACTGAAAAATATTCGTAGAATAATAATATTTATATGACGAATCCATGATCATTCTACCCTGCTATGGTTTTGATACTGAATTCAGTGCAAGATAAAAAATTTTCCTCCTGATTTGCTGATCTTTATTTACACTTACAGTACTAGTTAGCTATACACATATCAATCTAAAAATTAGGTCGGTCGTTCTGATTTAGAGCACAAGAATCATTGGCAGTCCCTCACATACACGGGAAGGCCAGCGATGGGGGCGAAGAGACGGTCACTGACGACGTAATGGCCGCTAGAGGGAACATCGTAAGTGAGCCGATGACCTGCGGGAATAGGAATGACGGTCGGCGCTGGAAGAACTCCCCGAGCGGTGGAGCCGCGGACAGCGGCCCTCTCAGCAGCGCGGAACTTTGCCATAAAGGCTTCCTTCGCTGCCTTTACCTCCGGCGTGTCGGAAACGGGCGTAGGGGCGCGGCCGACTTCAAACTTGCCCGTACCGGCAATGGAATACAAGGTAGTTTCAATTTTAGGAACCCTGGCAGCTGCTGCGTTCCACAGAGCCATAAACTCATCCGTAGCTTTCTTAACATCTGCTGTCACGCCTACTTGTTGTGGTGCAGAATATGTGGTTACTGTGGATACTTGATCCCTAATTCTTGATGCACGTTCAGCAGCAGCCCTCCACGAAGCCATGAATTCTGCTGTTGCTTGCTGAACCTCATGTGTTGCCTGGACCTGCTGGGGTGGGGAAACGATTACCTGTTCAACTACTCCTCCTCGACGGGCAGCAGCATTCCAAGCTGCCATAAACTCTTCCGTTGCTTGTTTAACGGCATAGGTTTCTTGAACACCACCAGGTCCAACAACAGCTGGAATTTTCGAAGCCCTCTCAGCAGCTGCGTTCCATGCTGCCATGAACTCAGCAGTAGCCCTCTGCACTTCTAGGGTGGGTCCAACTGGTACCGATGGACCAACAGAGTAGCTCACAGCTGCGGGAGCACGAGCTGGTGCTGGAGCAGAGTAAGCAACTGCAGCGGGACGTTGTGGGACAGCTGGCCGGCTGAAATGGGTGCCTCCCATAATGATGTTGACATCGGGAGCGGCCTCTGCAGCAGCTGCGGCAGCCCTCCAAACCTTCATGAACTCAGCGGTCGCCTTTTCTTGTGAGACAGTGAACTGAGGAACACCAGCCACAATCCTAGGTTCTTCAGACGGAGCAGCTCCCGCTACGCGATAGATGGTTGGCTGGATGGTGCGAACACGGGCTGCGGCCTCATTCCAGGACCTCATGAACAGCTCTGTTGCTCTCCTCACTTCATCGGTAGGCTGGACTGGTGAAGGAGCATGTCCTGGTGCCGACTTGGTTACTGCTACTCTTATGGCAGAAGCCTGTCTGGCAGCAGCCTCGAAGGACGCCATGAAGGAAGCGGTAGCGCGCTGGACCTCAGCAGTCGGTTGCACTGGCTGTGGGAGGGTAAGTGCTGCGGTCTCAACCGCAACGGCTCGCTGAGCAGCCTTGTTGTATGCTGCCATGAATTCTTCAGTGGCCCTTCTAACCTCTTCTGTGACCTGCACTTGTTGCGGCGCTTGGATAGTATATCCAGCAGGAGTGGATCTCACTAGTGCACTTTCGATGGTAGCAGCTCTTGATGCGGCCTTGTTCCATGCAGCCATGAATTCAGCAGTAGCCCTCTGCACCTCCAGAGTTGGCTGGACAGGCCTGAGTGGAGCAGCAGAGTATGACACGACAGCAGGTGCACGAGCTGGAGCTGGTGCTGGGGCTGGTGCAGAGTAAACAACGGCTGCAGGACGTGGGGCAGCTGGCTGCCTGAGTTGACTGGCTCCCATAATGATGTTGACATCAGGGGCAGCTTCTGCAGCAGCTGCGGCAGCCCTCCAAACCTTCATGAACTCAGCGGTCGCCTTTTCTTGTGAGACAGTGAACTGAGGAACACCACCCACAATCCTAGGTTCTTCAGACGGAGCAGCTCCCGCTACGCGATAGATGGTTGGCTGGATGGTGCGAACACGGGCTGCGGCCTCATTCCAGGACCTCATGAACAGCTCTGTTGCTCTCCTCACTTCATCGGTAGGCTGGACTGGTGAAGGAGCATATCCTGGTGCCGACTTGGTTACTGCTACTCTTATGGCAGAAGCCTGTCTGGCAGCAGCCTCGAAGGACGCCATGAAGGAAGCGGTAGCGCGCTGGACCTCAGCAGTCGGTTGCACTGGCTGTGGGAGGGTAAGTGCTGCGGTCTCAACCGCAACGGCTCGCTGAGCAGCCTTGTTGTATGCTGCCATGAATTCTTCAGTGGCCCTTCTAACCTCTTCTGTGACCTGCACTTGTTGCGGCGCTTGGATAGTATATCCAGCAGGAGTGGATCTCACTAGTGCACTCTCGATGGTAGCAGCTCTTGATGCGGCCTTGTTCCATGCAGCCATGAATTCAGCAGTAGCCCTCTGCACCTCCAGAGTTGGCTGGACAGGCCTGAGTGGAGCAGCAGAGTATGACACGACAGAAGGTGCACGAGCTGGAGCTGGTGCTGGTGCAGGTGCTGGGGCTGGTGCAGAGTAAACAACGGCTGCAGGACGTGGGGCAGCTGGCTGCCTGAGTTGACTGGCTCCCATAATGATGTTGACATCAGGAGCGGCCTCTGCAGCAGCTGCGGCAGCCCTCCAAACCTTCATGAACTCAGCGGTCGCCTGTTCTTGTGAGACAGTGAACTGAGGAACACCAGCCACAATCCTAGGTTCTTCAGACGGAGCAGCTCCCGCTACGCGATAGATGGTTGGCTGGATGGTGCGAACACGGGCTGCGGCCTCATTCCAGGACCTCATGAACAGCTCTGTTGCTCTCCTCACTTCATCGGTAGGCTGGACTGGTGAAGGAGCATATCCTGGTGCCGACTTGGTTACTGCTACTCTTATGGCAGAAGCCTGTCTGGCAGCAGCCTCGAAGGACGCCATGAAGGAAGCGGTAGCGCGCTGGACCTCAGCAGTCGGTTGCACTGGCTGTGGGAGGGTAAGTGCTGCGGTCTCAACCGCAACGGCTCGCTGAGCAGCCTTGTTGTATGCTGCCATGAATTCTTCAGTGGCCCTTCTAACCTCTTCTGTGACCTGCACTTGTTGCGGCGCTTGGATAGTATATCCAGCAGGAGTGGATCTCACTAGTGCACTCTCGATGGTAGCAGCTCTTGATGCGGCCTTGTTCCATGCAGCCATGAATTCAGCAGTAGCCCTCTGCACCTCCAGAGTTGGCTGGACAGGCCTGAGTGGAGCAGCAGAGTATGACACGACAGAAGGTGCACGAGCTGGAGCTGGTGCAGGTGCTGGGGCTGGTGCAGAGTAAACAACGGCTGCAGGACGTGGGGCAGCTGGCTGCCTGAGTTGACTGGCTCCCATAATGATGTTGACATCAGGAGCGGCCTCTGCAGCAGCTGCGGCAGCCCTCCAAACCTTCATGAACTCAGCGGTCGCCTGTTCTTGTGAGACAGTGAACTGAGGAACACCACCCACAATCCTAGGTTCTTCAGACGGAGCAGCTCCCGCTACGCGATAGATGGTTGGCTGGATGGTGCGAACACGGGCTGCGGCCTCATTCCAGGACCTCATGAACAGCTCTGTTGCTCTCCTCACTTCATCGGTAGGCTGGACTGGTGAAGGAGCATGTCCTGGTGCCGACTTGGTTACTGCTACTCTTATGGCAGAAGCCTGTCTGGCAGCAGCCTCGAAGGACGCCATGAAGGAAGCGGTAGCGCGCTGGACCTCAGCAGTCGGTTGCACTGGCTGTGGGAGGGTAAGTGCTGCGGTCTCAACCGCAACGGCTCGCTGAGCAGCCTTGTTGTATGCTGCCATGAATTCTTCAGTGGCCCTTCTGACCTCTTCTGTGACCTGCACTTGTTGCGGCGCTTGGATAGTATATCCAGCAGGAGTGGATCTCACTAGTGCACTTTCGATGGTAGCAGCTCTTGATGCAGCCTTGTTCCATGCAGCCATGAATTCAGCAGTAGCCCTCTGCACCTCCAGAGTTGGCTGGACAGGCCTGAGTGGAGCAGCAGAGTATGACACCGCAGCAGGGGCTCGCGCTGGAGCAGCTGGTTGTGCAGAGTAGGTAGCTGGCTGTCCTCTATAACTGGCTCCCATAATGATATTGACATCAGGAGCAGCTTCTGCAGCTGCAGCAGCAGCTCTCCATGCAGCCATGAATTCGGCAGTGGCTTGTTGAACTGATGGAGAAAATTGAGGAGCACCACTTGTCACTGTTGTGGTGGGACGTGCTGGAACCGTTCCGGTAATCTGATACATGGTTGGTTCAATTTTGGGTACTCTGGCTGCTGCTGCATTCCATTGCTTCATAAACTCCGCAGTGGCTCGTTTTACCTCGTCAGTTGCCTCAACCTGGCGAGGAGCACCAATATAGGGTGTAGCAGCATAGCTTACTGTTTGTTGAATTTTAGAAGCCTGTTGAGCGGCTGCTTTCCATGAAGCCATGAATTCAGCCGTAGCTCTTTCTACATCAGCTGTTTGCGCTACTGGTCGTGGTAGAGTTCCAATGGCGTACTCAACAGCTGGAGCTCGTCGTGCAGCTTCGTTCCAGGCAGCCATAAATTCCCTTGTTGCTTTTTGTACTTCCTTTGTCGCTTCAACTTGTTTGGGAACTTCGTATACATATCTTCCTGATTGGGTCACTCGTGTGAGCTGGGACTGAATCTTTGTAGCCCTCTGTGCAGCCTGATTCCATGCTGACATGAATGCAGCCGTAGCCCCTTTAACATCAGCGGCAGGGGCCTCGGATGCCTTATCGTACCTATAGATGGTTTGGTGCTGGACAGGTGATGTTGAGACGGAATATTTCACAGCTTGCTGGGACCCAGTGGACTCTGATTGGCTGCTCACTGAGCTGACCGATAAGGTGTCCGGTGAGCCGCCCGATGAGCCGCTCGATGAGCTGTCCGATGAGCCGCCCGATGAGCTGTCCGATGTACTGTAAACGAGTTTGTACTCGCAGTCGTCATCGTCATCTGGGACGGGTGACCCCACAGCTGTCGCCAGCAGTACTGCTATTATCTGCAAGAAGGAATAAAATAATACAATTAAGACTTGCCATATTATCTCGTGGTTAATTTTCTCAAATCCTTCTTTGATATTCTTTTCATACACTTTCTTGTTGTGCTCTCTTTAAGATGACTGTCTAATTACTATATATTTATATATTTATTTGTGTCAATCTTTTCCTCTACTTCGACACATATACGTAGTATATAATTCTCTTTCGATGTTATTAATTAATTATATAATTTAAATGTGTGTGTGTGTGTGTGTGTGTGTGTGTGTAATTCACCACGGCCTGATCACGAGTTGGACTCGCTTTCGCCAGCAGATATCCTCACGACGTGAACAAGTTCTCATTATCGTCCATCTCTGGATACTGCCAGGACCTCACACACCACAGGCACACACCACAGGCACACACCCCATCTCCCTTGCTCAAGGGGGGATAGTAACCACTCCTAGTCAACGGAAAGGATACGGCTTGAGCGGGGCTCGAACCGCCGCCTGTTTGGCCGTGAAGCCTTGCAGCGCGGCGCTCTAACCGATTGAGCTACCGGAGCGGAACGGTGTGTGTGTGTGTGTGTGTGTGTGATTCACCATGGCCTGATCACGTGTTGGACTCGTAACCAGCAGGTACCCTCCCGTCATGAGCAAGTGCTCTTTATAGTCGATCTGTGGGTACTGCCAGGACCTCACACACTACACACCCCAGCCCCCTTGCTCAAGGGGGGACGATAACATCTCCTAGTCAACGGAAAGAATCCGGCCTGAGCGGGCTCGAACTGCCGACCTGTCAGGCCGTGAAGCCTGTCAGCGCAGCGCTTTAACCAGTTGCGCCACGGAGTGGTGTGTGTGTGTGTGTGTGTGTGTGTGTGTGTGTGTGTGTGTGTGTATTTCCCAAAATTTCCCCCAAAATTTCTCAGGGGGCACTCTGCCCCCCTGTCCCCCCTCTGGCTACGCCACTGGGAGCGGGGCTGGAACCTCCGCCTACCAGGACGTGAATCCTGGCAGCGCAGAGCTTTCCCACTGAGCTACTGGAGCGATATGTGTGTGTGTGTGTGTGTGTGTGTTATGAGGAGCGGTTCTGCAGTTCAACAACCTTGGAGCACGAGCGCCGTTTTCTGTACTTTGGTAATCGGAATTGAGTTGTTTGTGGCCCTAGTTTATCCTCAAGCATATTTATAGCAATATGAATACTGCAGCTCAATCAACGGAAGTTTGCAATGAAGAGCAAGATATTAATTTCAGTTGACTGGTAAGTAATATCATATACACTATTTTGTATATATGTACATTTTAAATAATAGTTTGTATTATATTTATTTATTATAAAAATGATAGAAAATGTGTCAATTATTCAGGTATTACTAACGGAATTAAAGGTCACTTTTGGACCACTGGATAACAGAACCGGAAGATACTTTGGACAGTCCTTCCTCGACCTACAGCTGACTGTCTTCCCTTATAATGATGAACTCCATTCAGCACTTTTCAGTAGAAAGAAACATGAATTTAAATTGTCAACGATACTATTGATTAACTTAGACTTATTCCATCCGGTGGAAGAATCGGCGAAAAGCTTTGACAAGACTAATTACCACATTCAAGAGCTGTTGGCAAACTTAGGTATAATTTAGTTTAGGAAGATTTTGTTTTGAATGAGTGTGCTTATTTCTAATTAGTTTGTTAATAAAACAGGAGAGTGAGATGTTATTGCACGGCAGGTTTTAGGATGTTTAAGAGGAGATGGCCAGGCATAGAAACGACAAAGTGTTCTGAGAAGCAGGGTTCTTGTGACCGAATATTTTATACACATTATGAATGACCCACATTATAATTAAGAGGCATAAATGTTGTGTCATGCCTGCCATAGGGAAAGAGTCATTTGCTTCGTTAAAAGAAACTATATAAAAAACAAAAAACAAATACAGAATCAAACATTTATACATGGGTGGATTTTCAATGCGAGTTTAGTGCCAGATTGAGTGTACGTACCATTTTTTCGACCTTCAATTTGTATGGTTGCTACCCTATTTTCAATAAAGATGATAAACACCCAGTCTATGAAAAACAAAATACATGCTATGTGCAACCCCTCTCAAACACTACATTTTTCTCTGAGATTTGTGACTACTTTTCCAAATAAGTGAGCTTGAACTACTGCAACATTTTTTCCTATAAACAACAATGACGTCATCAAAAGAGGTAACAAGGGGAATTACTTTATACCTGAATCTAATGACTGGGCCTGATGTAACGGAGCTGATGATATCAAGATTTTGTGTTATTTATCGTAATGGACGGTAGATTTTTCCCTGTGTATAAATAATGAATATAAACAAGTTGTTCAGTGTTAACGGCGACCAGTGCAAGTTAAGCGATGCTCTTCAATGTTTTGTTTTAGACCGCGCGCAAAAAAACAAAAACAAAAAAAAACATGTCAAGAAAGTTGCATTGCTTTAACTATACTCTTAAGGTTATTCAATTACGTTAGTAGTTTGAGATAATAAAGGGAAAGAGCGTCTCAGGTCATATACTAATGCGTTATTTAGCTACTCAATAATGTCAATAATGAATACTTATTAGTGGTACTTCATTTGTCATTTTCCTTCAATTCAAGTAATGTTCGCAATTTTAAGCATGTGTTGTAAATCGCATGCTTAAGTTTCTTGACGCACAAAGCAAGTCTTGGATCTTCACAGAGCTGCCATGCCTTCTAGTTAACACAGCTTAGTAAAATGTAGCTAATCGACATTCACAAAATCACTTTCCTTCGCATATAGAACTGATCATATCACTCAACACTGCTTATTGCCGTTCTCTTAGTTGTCACCTCTTACTTTTCCCTCACGCTGCGCATCTAGCAAGCGCCATTTCCACACGGTCTGTCACTAGAAATATCGGCAATAGAGTACGATGGAAGGAGAGCTCTATTAAATGGGAAGGGTCAGTTAGTGAGGGGTATAGTGAAGCTTAGGTGGTTTTGATATGTCATGCAAGATCCAGAGAGGTATTGAAATGTTGTGAATCGTTAGTGTGCTGAATGGCAAAGAGAGTAAGATCTAAGATGAACAAAAGAACACAGGGAGGGAGCTCACCAAAGTCTTCATGGCACTGGTCTTCTCGTGCCCTGCTTCACTTCGCCCCGTCCAGCGTCTTATATACCCCAGCCACGCCTGCTCCGGTGCTCCTCCCTCCCGCCGCCGCCCCCTCCACGCCCAGCCAATCTTGCCCTGCCTGACCGTGTCTCCTCCACACACCCCTTACCCTCACCCTCCCCGGGCCATCCTCCTCCACTCATGTAGCTCGCCTCCTTTGGTCCTCCTCATCCCTTTTCCTTTCTTGACACCTTCGAAAAAAACTCTTCCTCCCATCTCCTCATCTCTTCAAAGCTTCTTCCTCTTCCTCCTCGTTCCCTTCAGTCATTCTCGATGTAAATAATTGGGCGATATATCATTATTATTCTAGTATTTTAGCTTTCAAAAGGCGGTTAAGAACTATGAGAGAGAGAGAGAGAGAGAGAGAGAGAGAGAGAGAGAGAGAGAGAGAGAATCATATAAGAAGACTCCGATATCCCGACAATTCCAACTTATCGGTAGCCTACTCACGCTTACTTTCCTTTTTAAATCATATAAGGACAGTGATTTTGTGGGTTTCTTTTTCATTATTGTTTTCTTTTTTTTTCCTTGAGCTGCTTCCTTTACTGTAAAAAAAAAAAGCATCCTGAACACGAAGAAACATCATTCGTTGTCTCACTTAAAGACTGAGCAACACCTTCATATTATTTTGTTCGCGCTAAAGGCTACTCAAGTGTCATTATTTGTTTTGATTTCGAGTGTTACTTAATCATTTTTTGTGGGTATGCTTGTTTATCTGTATGTGTGTGTGTGTGTGTGTGTGTGTGTGTGTGTGTGTGTGTTCTTTCCATAAACAATAAACATCCCAATCAAAATAACTATTAGATACATACAAAGACAGAATGAAACAACAACAACAAAAAAAAATGACGCATAAGATAGGATGAGAAGTTTTTGTGCAGCTCCAACAGCCATCTTCATTCTTTCTCGGGTCTTTCTTTTTTGCATTGTATAAGAAAAGATAATCGAGGTAGGCTACGTCCCGGCGTCTTGTTTTGTCGAGTAAAAAAAAAAGGGGCTATTACACTGGGCAAATTTTCCTCCGTGGATCTTCAGTCAAACCACGATTTCTGCTAGCGTGGTTCTCATTTGTTTCTTGTTATTGCTGCTGATGATGATGGTGAGTAATACTGCCGTCCTTCGGTGAAATCGACCGTAACTTTGGAAGATCGTGGACAAGTCAGAAAACCACAGAAATAGGAGAACCACGCCAGGGGAAATCGTGGTTTGACAAGATCCGCGGAAAATTTGCCCAGTGTGATAGCCCCTAACTCATCTCAGAGGTTGGGAGGGATGAGTCGATAGGCTATTCTCAGACGCTTCACTTTTTACAACAACTATTTCCAGAGGTCGACAAAGTGATTATACAGGTTCTCATGAATACTTTTTTACGTTCATGGTACAGAGGCTTTGTCAGACTAATAAACATGGCCATAAATCAACTATATAAATCCCCACAACTCCTTCGATAGCCTTGTCAACTGCGTGTGCTCGTTAAATAAGACTGTGGCCCTTGACCGGCTTTCTCACTCGTCACAAAAACTAAATCTTTATCTTGCCACCCCGCCGCACTTCCTGCATTCCCCTCTTGTTTTTGCTGTGCGTCTGATAGGTCCTGTAAGGTATTCTACTGTTCCGTTTTTGTACTGAGGAAATATATTATGTAATTCTCTCTCTCTCTCTCTCTCTCTCTCTCTCTCTCTCTCTCTCTCTCTCTCTCTCTCTCTCTCTCTCTATTATTGGTATTGGTTGGTATTGGTATTGTTGTTGGTGCTGGTACTGGTTCATCATAATCATGATTATCATCATCATCTTCATCGTCATCATCATCATCGTCATCATTAATGAAAGTTAGTGTTGAATTTCTTATTTTGAATTTCATTTTTTAAGGGGTGAGTTACCGAGCTTGCCTGAACGCTGAGTATCTGGCGGGCCATCTTCGGGAAGCACAACTGGTGCTGCGTTTTTATTGCGTATACAATAAAAAAAACTTATCCGATAAGGTTTATGAACAAAATATGCTTCAAAAAGAATAGGCATTGATGAGGACTTACACTATAGATGCGCGTGGCCTCGGTTTTTGTCTCCGTCACATTGGCCCTTGAGCCTGCACTAAGTTAGAACCCATTACCCCGGGACACAGGGCAGGTGTGACATCTGAGCTATTACAGATAAAAGGAATACCCGAGAAGGAAAATAAGACCTGAGTAGATACTTTCGAGTATATGTTACATGTCGCCTAGGAAATTCATAACCACAAGAACTCAATATTCTAACACCCAAAAAATATGTTCCATTGCTGAATGATTTATCGAAGATCATCGCAAGGCAGACTTTGATTAGCCAACTATACGCATAACTTGTGGTTCACTCGATGATACAGTTAGCCCTTTGTTCTGTAGCAGTAGAAGCAGCAGGAGTAGTGGTAGTAGTAGTAGTAGTAACTGTAGTAGTGGTGGTGGTGGTGGAGGAGGGGTGGTAGTAGTAGTAGTAGTAGTAGTAGTAGTAGTAGTAGTAACTGTAGTAGTGGTGGTGGTGGTGGAGGAGGGGTGGTAGTAGTAGTAGTAGTAGCAGCAGCAACAGAAGTAGTAGTAAAGAATGCAGGGACACACCACGGACGTGAAAGTCGAAGGAACGTGTTGCATTGTGGACGCCCTCAGCTTACAGTTCCTGAGCGCCTCATTCTTGGGCCGCCTATCCTTCGTCCGCCAGACGTGTTCCTCGAGTGCTCATTTCCACGGCTCCCACCTTTGACTTTTCCTCCTCAGTTATTTCTATTATTATTCTTGTTGTTGTTGCTATTACTATTATTATTATACTGAACTGGTTTGTCGCGCTCTCTAAGGCGTGTACAATGAAAAAAAAATCAGTGGCGATGAGAAAAAAAGGTTGCCCGCTTATTTCGACTGCAGGGGATAGGATAGGGACTGGGGATGGGGAAAGAAGGGGTGGAGGAGGGGCTACATGAGTGGGTGAGGGTGGAGTTGGCCCGCTGCAGGAGGAAAGGTGGAAACAGAAGGCCCTGATGCCCCGAGGGAGGAAACATTCAGGATGACCTATTGAGAGAGAGGAAAGACGAGGCCAGAATGACTCGGTGTATGCAAAAGAACTCTCAACCTTTTCATCTCGCCCTTCTAATGTATTTCCTTCTCACACACAAAAAAAGATAACCACGACACTCACACTGAAGCAAGTCTTGATCATTCCTTTTTGCCGTCTTCAACCATTTGCAAGTCTGATAGTTTTTTTTATATACTTTTTAGCTCTACTAGCCTTTACTACCGTTGAGAAGAGTTGCTATCTACGGCTGGAAGCAATTTTCGATCATTCCTTATCGACTTTAACTTTTTAGAGAGCTAGAAGTCTGTTATTTTTTCTTTTTCTTCTTTAGCTATTATTAGCCTCTATTACCGTTCAAAAAAAGGTGCTGTCGACGGATGGGCGGAGATTTAGGGTAAGGGGATGGGTGCGAGAGGGGGGACGTCTTGAACATTTTAAAGAGATGCAAGTCAGCTATTTTTTTTCTTTTTTTTTTATATCTACTAGCCCCCATTACCGTTCAAAAAAGTTGCTGTCGGCGGCTGGGTGGGGATTTAGGGTGAAGGGTGGATACGAGAGGGGGATTATTCCCTTGTGCCGTCTTGAACATTTAAAAGAGATACGTCTGCCATTTTTTTTCTTTTTTAGCTCTATTATCATCTATTACAGTTGAAAAAAGTTGGTATCGATGGCTGGGCGGGGGTTCTGAGTGGGGGTGTGGGGAGGAGATTGCGGCAGGGAGGGGGGCAATGGGCAGGGTGAGGCTCGCGTTGTCGGGTGTTTAGGTGAGGCGTGAAGCAACGGGCAACGGGCCGATCGTTGGCGGCTAGCGAGTGTTGAGTCTCCAAGGTCACCACCCGGCCTGGCCACATCCATTCCGGGCGGGGCGGGGCTGTCTTCATGCCTCCCTACCCCCACCCCCCTCGCTCACTCTCTTTCTCTTTCCATCTGTCTATCTATTTATCTATCGAACTCTGTATTTATTTATCTATCTTTCTATCTATATTTATCCATCTACCTATCTGTCTGTCTGTATATTATCTATCCCTATCTCTGTACACCTATCTATCTATCTGTCTATCGCTATCTCTATCGAACTCTCTATATATATTTATCTACCTATCTATCTATATTTATCCATCTACCTATCTGTCTGTCTTTCTATTATATATCTCTATCTCTGTACACCTATCTATCTATCTATCTATCTATCTACCTATCTATCTATATTTATCCATCTACCAATCTGTCTGTCTGTCTATAATCTATCCCTATCTCTGTACACCTATCTATTTATCCTTGTGTGTGTGTGTGTGTGTGTGTGTGTTCATAAACTGATAAGCTCCATTCCATGTTGAAAGTAACTGGAGAAAATTACTCAGTTCTGAATGTTTCTTTTCTCGTCTTGCAGCGTGTTAGGGATCTCTCAGGGGGCATTATTGTGATCGTCCCCAGCCCCTTTCGAACCGGCACCGGAGTTAGCTTAGTAAACCTTTAACAGGACAAGGCTGAGGATGTGCCGTTACTTACCTCTTGACGTAGAACTACCAAACGTTGACGGGGCAAGAGTGTCATATACAGAGTGAGTGGGAAGAAAATAACGGTGTCTCAGGGTCAAGTTTTCATGTTAAGTATTCACTCCTGGATATAAATTTATGGTGACCCCTCCCCTGTCAAAATAAAGAAAGAAAGAAATAGCTCACTTCGCTTGAAAATTGAGGATTATACGATTTAACATTAATGTAAGGCAGTAGGATATATTACCTTCTTTTTTACAATAACACACACACACACACACACACACACACACAAAGAGAGAGAGAGAGAGAGAGAGAGAGAGAGAGAGAGAGAGAGAGGCTACCCAATATGGACCGTTCGGGCCATTGAGTCTGCTTGGTATATAATAATCATGACTCTCTCTCTCTCTCTCTCTCTCTCTCTCTCTCTCTCTCTCTGTGGGGGGAGAGGGACAATCAATGTAAGTAGTATGTTAGCCAATGTAATCAAACCGTCAGCATTTTATAGCATAGTTCACGGCAAGGCAGCAGAGATATGCCTCCCTTCCTGGCTCTAAGTTCATGTGCAAAGGGTGTAGGCACTTTTTTACGACCGAGTTTGTAATATGTAGACAACTGTGAAAATCTAACACTTCTAACTAACTCCACGCCACAAGTAGAATTAAAAAGCCAGAATAGCCACACACCGGTAAATAACACTAATAAGAAGTACAGAAAGACAAACAGACGAGCTCACAGTGACACACGCAGAGGCATTCCCTGAGTATTGTAAGAAAAATAAAGACATCCGGGACTAGCCTATCCACCGGCACCTCCATTCCAGAAAGCCAGTGTAACACGCGAGTTTTTCCTCCCATTTTACCGGTAAATATTTTTTTGGCTTGTCAGAATTTGAGTCAATATAAAATAATGTCCTTTCGGTCTATATTTTCAAAAGAGTTTTACCAAGCTTTGTGGATTATTGATGCACGTGTGTGTGTGTGTGTGTGTGTGTGTGTGTGTGTGTGTGTGTGTGTGTGTGTGACATTAACTGCACAACTGACATGAATATCAATCAGTCAAGCCAGAGTAATCGCCTTCGTAAGTCACATCATAGATCATCGACCTTAGAAATTAAACTCGTAATCGCAGTTAAAACATAAATTATGCAACACTAGCGGCGTGGAATATGTATATGTGTATTACTTAGCTGCCTCATATACACCTAACTACCGACAGATGTCTTATAATTCATACAGACCTTGACCCTTGTTTTTTTAATTTTTTTT